>NC_036454.1:26891448-27200615 GCF_002775205.1 Xiphophorus maculatus
TACGTTTTCAGCAGTGTTGAGATTGGAGCCATTAGAGACGTCACTAGCCGAGTTTCCATTACAAATGTACCTAAAACTTTGATAATATAAAACAAAAATCAGTATTTTTTAATTGCAGTGTTTCCATTAAATAAGAAATGAAATAAAAATCACTCGTGAACGAGCTTGTTCACGCGATAAGTCATTAAGAACATGACTTCGATGAAACAGTTACATAAAATATATTGACAATGCAGCCATGACGCTTGTGCTCATCATCTGTTAGCCAACAGAAGAGACTTCAGAGACTTATTCAGGCTTTGGAGCAACAAGCCTCTTATACTTGGGAGCGGCTACATGCGCTGCATTGTAGTTGCCGATTTTACAGAAGAGCTATGGATTCGACACGATGAATGACGCACAACTTTTCATGAACTGTGTGAAGCTGTGAGAGCTCTGAGGGAACAAGCTGCACATTGTCTGAAAAACAACAAAAACAAACCATCGTCCTCCTACCACTTTCTGTCGTCTTTTTTGACGTTTTGGCCAGTAGTAACATCCAGCTGTTGATCATGTGACTCATGATGTGAAAGAAGTGTTTCCATTACAGTTTTGCCAAATACATATATTTCAGTAAGGCTAAAACAAAAAAAACCTTGCCAAAACTGATTAACAAAAAGCGTGAGTTTGCTTTGAAATTGACATTTTTCCATTAAGCAAATTTATTTTCGTAATTTTCAATTTGCGCAATTCTTCTTTGCCTCTCTCTGTTGCAGACCTGGACTATTAACTCAACCATTGAATTAAATATTACTGACAAACTGTTTGTTCATTTTCCCATAGTGGAGCCAGACCATTGTACTTTGTGTTTTTAAATCACTAAAGGTGTTAGATTATTCCACCCTAGCAATGAAACAGATCAATGAAATCCTTCAGCGTTGAAAAGTGCAGATGGTATTCATGACGGTAAATGTTTATAGTAAATGTATGCTTTCGTAAGTCTTTTGAATGGAGCTTTCTCTGTCATTTCATCTCTCACTGCTGACCAGTAGAACTGGTCAAACAAGACTAAACGAATGACCTCGTTTCTGACGTACTTGGCTGATTCTTTTGTTTTGCGGGAAGCATGTATGTATAGAAATATTCCCTCTGTAGAAAGACCTGCAGAGACACCTTGATGAAAATCTGATATGAATCATCTGTTCACAGTTTGATGTAAAACTGAGACGCAAACTGAAATTGTTTCCCAGCAAATTCATGTATTTGGTTAAATTGAGCAACACTACACTTTAGAACAAATTTAAGTTTAGATGCATAACCCGACACTTTACGTAACTACAGTCAAATAACAAATCAGGATATCCCATTTAAGGTGCAGTTCATTAAGAAACATTGATGTCTATTTTTTCTATCTCAGGAAAAAAAGAAGTTTAATTGCAGGTAATCAACCAAAATTAACTTTCAATTAATTTAAAGCTGAACTTAGCCCATTTGCATTCTAAGCAACAAATTAGGACGCCCTGGGTTTTCCATTGCCTAACTCTCTCAACAGGGCCTTGGTGGATCTATTGGTGCTTTTTTGTCATGTTGCAGGGATGAGTTGCTCATTAGGTCATTGTCATGTCATTGTCATAAGCTTTATTTTATTTAATTTTTTTTCATACATATTTTAATAAAGTGCCTCTGATATCCTGCACATTTCATGGTGGATTGTATGATGTTGAGCTGTCCAGATCCAGATGAAGCAAAACATCCCCAAACCATACCGACTGCCCGTCAAAGGTTCATAGTTTTAATGTTCTTGTGTCCTTCTGTTAGAGAGCAATGGCTTCCTCTTCGCACATATCCCATGAATTCAATCTCTTTCTCGTTGTACATCTATGAAAAATTAGTAGCAACAACCTTATTGTAGATCCTGTGGTAACAATTAAGGGTATTTGGAAACGTGATTTTGCAGGCCAGACCTATAGAACATACTGACAGTCATTTTGACTGTCCTACACTTGCAGACTTGCATTTGTAGTGAAACTCTGATTTAAATTTGTTATTTTTTGTATTTTAGCTCTCTTTAAACCCCTCGCCAGCTTCACAAGCAGCCATGTCTGTGTGTAATTTTGACAAAATTTTATTCCATAGGAATAAAAACACAGGATGTTGTACACAACAAACTCTGCAGAGTTAAATCAACACTATGCCGAGTCTATTGGGTCCTTTTCAGCACTGGCATTAATTTTACTCTTGCAGAGTTATTTCAACAGTAGTTTGAGTAGTTATAACTATTTATAACTGTTAAAATTACTCAATTTCTTGTTGAAATAACTCTGACCACATGGATCTTGATAAATGTTTCTTGGATGAATGGACTTTGGAAACTATTTTTGGGGGATGCTTTCAACCAGCTTCTGTTGCCAAAATCCAGTTTACAACCAAGTTGGCCTGTTCATATTTGTAGGCTGTTTACAGAACATAAATAAAATGTGATGGAAATAAAAACTATTATAGGTCATCATATAAAAAAATGGAAAACTGAATATTTCTTGCTGGAATTGATGTTCCGTCACCCAAATATGAGGAAAATGACTAAATGTCTCAATAGATTCTTGGGAGGGAGTTAAACTACTCAGATTCTGTTTATCTCCTGAAGATGGTAAGAATTCACTGAATTTTCTTTTTGATGACCATCATATTTTGCAGCTAGTTTATATGGTAAGACGTCTGAATGGATTTTGCACAGATAGAAGTCAGAAGGTTTTACATTTTTGAAGCAAACCTCTACAAATCAACAAGCTGTAAAATCACTGAATGGCCGACTGCAACAGCTGGATGCAGGTCTGGAAAAAACAAGAAAGCGACTCTCACTTTTTGTTGCAGAAAAACAGGCACTTGTCACAAAACCTTCCTTTGGGCTATTTAAAGTTCTGAACGAAGACTGAAAGTTACCAGAGATGTTCACAGCACCCATGTGAGCATCAGGCAAAAAGGAAAGTTTGTCATGGCACCACATGCAGAAGTTTAAAAAAAAATCCAAATTCTTTATAAAGTAGCTTCAGAACTGCCTTCCTGCATCTGTTTTATATGAATCTGTTAGTGAGAAGCACACGTGTTTTAGACTGAGCTGCAGATCTGGGAACAGCTTGCAGTGGGGATTTAGTTTGGCATCTCTACTAATCGGACTGATTCACAGTGATGAAGAAACAAATCAGATGACGCGATAACGTGTCAGTTATGATTAGGCATTTGTCGTGTTTTTTTTTTGGCGCTTAATAATTTAAGGTTAGTATGGTATGGGACGTCTCAGAGTATCTGAATCTTCTAAAGCTAATCAAAATATATCACATAATATAGTAGTGATAATATTATCTAGTAATTGGATTGTTTTTTTAATCAGTTGTGTGAATTAACAAGTTAGATATTTGTAGATGTGGGCACAATAAGGAGTTTTTTTTTGGCTAAGTCTTAAAGATCAGACATTTCTGCACTCCTGTTATTTCTGTGAATGAGACTCGACCATTGACCAAGTTTTTGTTTACATCCATCTCTGTGACAATCTCTCTCAGATTGCTCCGAACTTCTTTTGAAATGAACGTGTCCTTGTTTTGTTTCTGCTGAGAACATTTCGGCGCTCGTCTTCGACCTTGAGTTAACAGCTTTAAGCCAGAAAGGGGTTTTTGGAACTCGCTCTCTCCCTGAAAACTTCTGCAGCGGGATTTGAGAAAAACACTTGAAAATAACGTTCTCCAAGCAGAGAAGAAGCACGCAAATAAAAATGCTTTTTTAGGAGTGTGTTGTAATATTCTAATATTAAATTTTAGGTTTTCATTCGCTGCAAGACGAAAATATAGACATATTTTTGAAGACATCTGACTGCAATTAATATACAGAAGTTTTACTTAGTGAATTGAGTTAATGAGACGAATGAACTTTTAAATAACATTCTAGCTTAATGAATATGATTGTGCTGCTATCTATTATTACAAATGTCTAATGTTGCACAGCAAGAGAACTCAGAAACATAACTGAGAGGAACAATGAGAAACTAACAGAAGCAAAAGTTTATTATGATAAGAGACAATGGCAATGTTCATTTACCGATGATAAAGTTAACATGTGTGTACTCAGTTTGTTAATAAATATTTTATGTCTCAACAAGTAGAAATGATTGATTGCATTTATGCTCAACTAATTAAACCCTGACCCACCCAGATTCTGCCAGATTTTGCTGTTCGTGGCGCTGATGTTCCTAACAGGAAGAGGGGCCCCACATCTAATTCTGCTCAAGGCCCCGCACAACCTTGGGCCGGCCCTGATGAGTAATTATTCATTATTAGAGTGGTTACTGTTTCGTTCATTATTTTAGTGACTAAATCTAATAAGATCATCCGGTTTACAGGTGAAGTGTTGCTGTTGTGATTCTGGGAATAAATATATATTCTCAATGTCTTCCTCTCATAAATGACATAAAGAAAATTACCTCATAAAAAGATTTTTATGTTTGTTTTTTTTAATGATTTTGATAAAGACAATAGTTTCTTGATGTAATTAAATCACCCACCTTTTCTTCTGCTATTGTAAATGACCACTTGAAACAATTTATATCGTGCATGACATTACATTGTTACTGTCTATTACAAGAAAGTGATATTCGTTCCGTATGCAGGTCGTGGCAGCTGAAGGACGTGAAGACTGCTGGAGAGTTTGGCTAAAGGAAGATTTATTATTTAGAAGAAAAAAATAACAATTCAAATTCCAGAGAGGGGCTAAATAACGTGGCAAACGCGACATTAGAATAAACGCTGGTTGAGTGACCTCAGCGAGCGACCAGTCGGAACGTATCCATGTGTTTCCTCATCCCATATGTGGAGCCATCGCTTCTGCGTCTGAAGGCTAAAAATGATGAATTGCTCGAAGCCCGCTCTCAGTTTGTCATCAGCTGCTAAATTCACATTTAAACTGAAGCTGTTTGTTTTGGGGGGGTTTTATATCTACTGCAGACTGCATCTCTCAACTTATTTATCCGAAGCATAAAAAAAATAAATAATTTCTTTAAAAAAGAAGAAAAACAGCAGTTTGTAAGTGAACAAGCCAATATAATTTCTTAGGCTGACTAACAAGAAGAAAGAATAGTCCATGAAAAAAGTGACGGCTGTTTAAAATCTTCTGAACTCAAGTTTTCTTGCTCTGTTCATACTTCAAGAGGCTTGCATTTATTTACCTTTGAATAAGTTCTTAATATATATATTTTTAATTGCTTATTCTGCATTTCTCCTTGAATTTGACACATTTATGTTCTACAACCATTTCCAGGTCTTTGAGGTTGGAGGAGCCACTGCTTTCTTTACGTTGCTGCATTTTGACCAGAGAAGTGTGTCATATGGCGTCTTAGAGAAAGAGGATTACATCGAGATTCTACAGAAAAACATCAGACCGTCCACAGGGGAAAAAAACCCCAGCGGTTTTCATGTTGTTGACTCATCTCCATCAACAGAGCACGCAAGTTTTCATGTTTCATTTTTAATTCATTTTATAAGTGTAATTTAAACATTTGCTAGCCTGCCTGGGTGGGTCATGTATCTCCAGATGCTTACGGCTAAACCGGCACCCGGCTCTGCGTAGCTGCAGACGGAGACGGATGCAGAAGTCATCACATCAGAGTGTATCAGATATGTCAGGCGGCCACGGCTCGCAAAGATCCACAACGTGTAAACACACGGGATTGGTCTGGGCTTCCAGTAAGTCTGAAAGATTTAAAATGTGTCCAACGAATGACGAACACGACCATAAGATCAAGTAAAATTATTCCTCTGAATTTTGTTAATGTTCTTTGTAACACTGAAAAAAATGGAGCTCCAGCTTTTAAAAAATGTTTAACATGACAATTTAATAAACTTAACATATTTACCTGTATAAACTTAATTTGATTACTTGTAACAAATAATTTTTTTTTTTTAAAGTTGGATCACCTGTTTTCTTTTTTCAGTGAATGTTCTACTTTATTTTAATAATCTGGGCCTTTTAAAACTGTTGGTATCAGAGACTGTGACTATAAACTGAACTCAAAATACTTGCAAGATGTACTTTGGCAGGTTGTAACAAGTAAATAATATCCAGTTAAAGTATAATTTACAAAGAAATAGCTAAAACAAATTGAAAAACAGATTTATTTTGTTCTACAAATAATCGGTTATATGTTTTAGTCTGGTTTGCTTGTTTAAATGATCTGGTAGGATTCAAGTTGGAATTAAGTTTGGATTTTTTCAATTGCAGTTGTGCATTTTACTGCCGTTATTACAGTATGGAAAAATAAAGAAACCCTAAATAAAACCCTAAAAGTTCAGTTACGGACGGACCGATCCACTTTTTTCACTTCCGATACCGATACAGATATCTGATGTTTAGTATCGGCCGATACCAATACAGAAGAACAGAACTGAACTGGCCTGAAACGTTTCTTCTTTTGTTTTTAAACACAGACATAAATGTCCTGAATTACAAATGTATGTGATAACTCCGCACCACTTAAATGCACCAATAGATTCACAAGCTTGGTCAAACATGTAAACACAATTTTCATTTGTTCAGTCTGTACAACTAGTTCACTAGAGAAAAAGCTCACGCAAAAATAAATAATAAAGCAACTGAAACTCAGTCTGAATAGATCTGCGCTTACGGATCAGGAACATTCTCACCGACTTGTGATCTAGAATCTTTGTTCAACATCGAGATCAATACATATATTAATATCTTGTTATCTAAAATTACCGTCTCTAGTTGAAATCGTCTGATAGTGTCTATATAAATGCAGTGTCAGGTGATATTGGTAGGTATGGTTCTTTTTGTCGTGTTTTCATTTGGAGTTAACGTTGGTTGAGTCTTAATTTCAATCTGCCAGATCTGCTGGTGATTAAAAATGACCCAACAGACTCACAGTCCCTTTTACTTTTAGGTTGAAAAAGCTTTTCAGTTTCAGCTTTACCCACCTGCATCTGTTTTTTTGTTTTGTTTTTTTTTTAATAGCGTCGTCTGAATTTACATATTCTCAGAGATTTCAGACTCAGATTGCTACATTTCTATATACTCGGTTTGATTGAACAAAAACTGGAGGACAATCATTTTTGCTTTTAGATTGTAAGGCTAGATACACAGGTTCATTATCTTCCAAACCTCCTTTGAGCCAATTTAGCAGCGGCTCAGGAAGTAACGGTGGAATCCTTTGTAGTGTTGATAGATTAGAGACATCCGGCAGATTCAGCCAACCACAAGCTGGGCTGTAACCTCACCACAGCCTCACATTTCTAGTTTGTTTTTTTAGGGTTTTTTTTTTTGTAAGAATTCACATTTAACTATAATGAAGCCGCAGTGACCAAGTAGAAAAGTTCACAGAATGCACTTTGTTTTGATGCATCAGTGGATCCACGGTAGAAGTGAGTTTCAGTCCCAACGTTTCATTATCTGGGGCTTTAAATATTAAATCGAAGTAAATTAAAGCAAATTGTTTACACTCACCGATCAAATAACTTTGACAGAAACACACAAAGGTATTTATATTTTTAGCAATATCAATTTCTCTCATTGTTTGAGCAACTTGGTTCACTCTCTCTTATCGCTGCTGTCTTGGCGTCCGTCAGACCATTTCATCACACGGACCTTTTACTTCCTGTGCTCGGGATCTTTGTCCTGCTGCATGACCCGATTTCAGCCAAAGTTTCAAAGCTGGACAGATGGCCGCACATTTGGAGCTTGACTACTTTGGTACGCACCGACGTTCACGGCTTATTCGGCGACTGCGAGGCGTCCAGGTTGCCGTGGTTGCACATAACGAGCTTGCAATGCACCATTACGCTGTGCAGGTGCATCTGGTGGCCAGATACTTTACAATCGCTACTAAAAAGATTGTACGTAATATTATGCACACATTTTCAGCAGTGTTTGTTTTTTTTTATAAGCTGTAACTTAGAACCTTATGAAAGTGTTTTTGTTTCAAGTGCTAACATCTGTGTATTTTATTGGGAGTTGAAGTGATGATCACATAACAAAGTTCATACTTGTGACATAAAAGAAAATGAATACAAGCTTTTTAAAATATATGTATATTTGCAAGAAACAAATAAAAACCTGTGAAGTGCATTTAGTTCTATTTACTGTGATGCCTTTAAACAAAGTCCATCCTAAGAAAAATAAACCCTCTCCTCTTTATCATGCTGTGGTTATACTTCTCAGCATCATTTCAGTAGAAAACCTCTATAAAAACTCAAGATTAGCAAACATACAGTTTGAGACCCAATGGAATGGTTTAGAGGTAAGCAGAATCATGTTTTAGAGTGGCCCAGTCAAAGTACAGACCTAAATCCCGTTCAGAATCAGTGGGCAGGACGTCATATTGTTTAGGGATGCTCTTCTCTCTAACCGAACTTGAACATTTTTGGAAAGAAGAGTGGATGAAAACGGCCTCCGGATGTGCAAAGCAGGAAAAGGATGCATTAAGAGTTCCTGTCGTGCATTGAGACAGTGAGTTGCACTTTTCAAAAATGTAATTGTAAAGACAAATATTGTGTGGTTGAAAACACATGTATCACCCAAAACACCAGCAAAACACACCAACCTTAGTGGTTCGGACGGGGACGAGTACTACTGTATTCCTGCATTCATCATCTTCGATCGGCTCTGCACAAACAGATGTTTGTAAAAAATACTTAGTCCAACCACGTAGTCAATATACTGTAACAAATTCAGCAAAATTTATTACCTTTTCTTATTTTACTTATTTATTTTTTTAACTAAAAATCCAATTAGAGCCTCCTGACTTCACTGCTTTCTGGGAACAAACTTCTGTGTCAAATGAAATATCACAACATGTTAAATCAAAAAGCAAAGCCATGTTCGTGTGACGCACATGGCGGGGCGGCATGCCTCGTAAAGCACAATCAAATTTCCAGCTATTAAATGTATGTCTGGTAAGATGGTCGTTTCCCCCTTTCTGTTGGGGAAACGGCAAGAAAATGGAAAATGGCCGGGCCTTCGTGCGAGCCGGCTCTCTGCACGGCCGCGCACAGACACCCGGCCTACCTGTCAGCTTCAGAGATTGCCCACACACACACACACACACACACACGCCATGACAGTGTTTGCCTGTCTGACCTGAGGAACAGCTCATCGACTGCCGGCCTCCGTGGACAAGCCACTACACCTCAAACCGCACGAGGACCCGCCGCCCCCACTGCCACTCAGCCGTGTGCAAATCCATCACACTTATGTGCAGCAGGAAGGAGTTTAAAGCTGCACTTGCGAGTTCAGAGCCGAGGAACCGATTTTCTGCCAATTCACAAACAAAAACGGAGAAGTTTAAAAATCTGCTTTGGTTCTGCTTGTTGACGAGGTTCTGTCTCATAACAATATTTGCTGGACTCGGAGGTATCAGATGTGTCCCTGGCTGCTGCTGTGTGTTTACAGAGAACTGCAGCGTGTCGTGAGTGGGATAAACCGTATTGTTTTTTTTCTTTCCTTTTTTTTTTGTTCGTGACAATTTCCACTTGTATGCACAGCAGCTGTGAGCTGTGCTTCCCTGCTAGCATCACATCCCCCTCTCTCAATTACATCTGGGACCGAGATGACCTTTGGGCTGTGTACATAAATCTCTATCGGTGCCACGCAGGTTTGCGTGGGCTCACAGAGGGAGTACGTAACACAGGTTAGAGGTAAGAAACAAAGAAACAACAGATAAAGGGAAAAAAAAAGTCAATCGTGATCCAGCATTCCTGTGCAGAAAATACAGCCTCGGCTCTCCCTGCAAGCCTCCGTTTCATTGGTCCATTTACTTAACTATATCCTCTTGTAATATTGTTTGAACTGAAAACAAACAAATGATTTGATTTACAAGCTTCACAGCTTCATCTTACCCGGCTGTTTTGAGAGCCTCTCCAATTTGTGCTGCTGGTTGAGTGTGAATGATTTTTTGTTGTTTTGTTTCATCCAGAGAAAAAAAAATATTCACACCATGTGGATGATTCATGCTTTCAGCAGAGGTGTGCGACACCGCATATTTTGGCATCGTTCCGAAACCAAGTAAATACAGTGTCAGTGTCACTGATATATTGATACCGATACGATACTTTTCATTATTTAGGTTCAATATATCATCAAACTTCTGACCTGGAGGTGTTTTTGTGTTTTTTCTTTGAATTATTTTTGTTAAAAAATAGGACAAAATTTGAACAAAGTCTATAGGTGTCAACCAAATACTTTAACAGCATATTAATACGATGAACAGATACAATAGGGGGAACAAATTTGTGTGCATTTTTCTAAAACACAGAGCAAAAAAATTATCATTTGAGAGCAAATCAAAACAAAATCTTTGCTATAAGTGATTTTAGAAACAGTATGCCAAAAAATTAATTTCAAGAGGGAATTTGAAACTAAAGTATCGATCTTACCGCTCTGGTATCGATCCGATACTGATACCAGCTCGTTATCAATGTCGTCGATAGTTTGTATCGATCTGCCCACCTCTGACTTTTAGTTCTTTTATGAATCAAATTATGTTCGATAAAATTAGACATTTCTGGCATGAATTTCAAAACACATTCCTTAATGTACCTGTGTAGAACTGGCCAAAGTGATCAACCGAGCAGGAAGAAGACCGGTGAGGCTCAAGGACACCTACAGCCTCTCTGCAGGAGCTAAAAGCTTCAGTGGCTCAGATCAGAGGCGCTGTTCATACAACAGCTGTTCCTCAACCTTGTTCCTCACAAGCAGCGGTGTACGAGAGAGTGGCAACAAACAAAAAAACTCATACGAGGGCTTGACTGAAATCCATATGTGGGGAACTGCAAGAAGAAAGTTCTTCAGTCTGTTGAGACAAAAATATTGCTATTTACAGACGAGATGCTATGCTAGGTGAACACCAAGCGTTGCACGTCAGCAGAGACACGGTGGTGGCAGCATCATTCTCTAGGGAGGCCTCTCAGCAGAGGAAGACTAAAGCAAAACGTTCATGCCAAATCCTGGAGGATGATGAATAAAGATCGGTAAGTCGAGCAAGCATGACTTGGGCAAGGATTTATCAGAAAAAGCAACACAGTTCCAAGACAACAAGGTTAAAGTTCTGGAGGGGCCAAATCAAAGCCCAGATCTCAATCCTGTTGGGAATCCGAGACGAGACTCTGCAGCTCTGCAGAATTAAAACTAGCTCCTTGAGGACTGTGCAGACATTCACCTTTCTAGCAGAGATGTGATGCTGAACTCACAACAGATCAAAGCGTGTGTTGAAATATCCCAAAACTCAGGCTCAAATGCAAATGAGAATGTGTGACAAGTGTCACGGTTTTAGCAGTTTTGTTTTGACTCAAACCCAGAATCACTCAGAGGAAACAACAGGTTGGTTTAATTTGCAGAAAAGAACCAAATCTGAGCAACAATTCAAGAGGCGCTCTGGGAATGAAGGGACAGGTGTTAAAATGTTCTGTACTGGTTGGTTTAAGGTGAGTATTATAATCCATTTCTTACTACGCAGGTCCAGGAGGTTTGACTGGGAGGGGGAACTAAAGCTCTGAGACATTTCCAGTTCTTTAATGGAGGTGAAAAGTACCTATTTTTTGGACTTGGAGACTTGAAGAAGAGACGGCAGGTGAATCAGGAAGAAGCTCGAATCAAACAGAACCAAATCTGAGCTGGTTTTAGAAACATGAACGATTTGAATTCTTGGAGTTTTCTCTTGAGTAAAGGCAAAACCCAAAGTTGGCATCTCTGAAACACATGAAATCACTTAGTAGAGCATAAGAATAAAACACAGGACAATATTACCTCTCAGTATTGTGTCTAGTATACATCTTCAGGGTCATAAAAACAAACACCCACAGAAGCAGCAACGCCCACTCACCCGGATGAGAAACACAGTCTGGAGGAAAAGGTCGTGGAACTGGTGACGCAAGAATTAGTAGCAACAAAAGACACAATAACATCCCATAAAGAAGGGATTTTTCTCAGCCTAATTTTCTCTAATCCTTTTTTTTTTTTTGCACAAAAGTGTTGCATAAGAGCCAAAATCCAATAACCAAGAATGTGTCTTTTGTCCGTTTTGCTTTTGTGCCACAAAGCGGTCCGTCCGCGAAAGAAAGACGCCAGCAGAGCAGAGTGGAAACAAATTCCAAACGATAAAAGTTTCCATTTCTTGAAAGTGAAAGGTTGGACGAAACTCAGAGGGGGAGATTAAGTGAGATTTAAAATGCTTAATACCTGGCAGCCCGTCGTCGGGCGGCTTTCCATGAAGCCGTGACACAAGAGGTGACCTTGACACGAGGAGCCGGGGCTTCAGATGACACGCCGTCATGTCTGTGCGAGTCTTTTTCTTTTCCGAATGCAGCACAGCGACGGGGGACTTTCTAAACACCTGCAAACCCTGTCGCTGGGATGTCGCTTGGGGGGCGATAAACGCAAACCGCGACGTTTGTCGTTGACTCGGTGGATTAATCACCGTTTTCAAATCCTTTAATGTAACCTTGGACTCTGAAACCAACACCGAGTGGGTCCTATTACGCAGATTATTAGAGTTCAGTGTCTTGAACCTTGTTTCTTTTATCTGCGGAGGTTTGCTAAATGAACACCGGAACCCATAATACCTGCTATACTTCAGAAGAGCCGCTGATGTCAGCGGACTGCGTCGGAGCGCCGCACACTATAAATGTGGGCTCTATATCTTAAGATTTCATTGGCTTTGGAGCGGGCAACCCCTTGTTCAATTTCCCTTCGACTGTAATGTCCCCCTGAATTAATGTTGTTGTTGTTTTTTCTTTTCCAAAATGGAGAATATAGGAAAGCGTTTTTGAAAGCTAAAATTATTTCAGAACAGTGAAAGCAAAGTGTATTTCCTCCATCCGAGTGATTTCGGGGCCACAGAAATCGATAGCTCTCCGGTCGCATGTATGCCAGGTTGATGGAGGCGGTTGAGCTCAGGAGCAGAGATGGATCAAGTCGGAGATCAATCAAATCTGAAACATTTCATCTGAACGGCGGGAAATGTGGGGCGGCCAAGTGAGCAGGAGGAGATTTCAGAGGGCTGAGGGTTCTGCTCGGCTCCTGACGTCGGACCTTTCCGTCACCTCTTCAGAGTAGAAGAAAAGCTTTTAGGAATAATCCGCAGTCACTCTCTTCACATAAAGAAATGTGGCTTTCTTTTTATGCAAAACAGACACATTTTGCACAAAGACGTGTTTTGGAAAGTTTTGTCCTTTTCTTTTATCTTTAAGAATTAAGCCAGATTGCTTTTCCCCTTTTTTTTTTTTTTGGTTTTTTTTTTTTTCCTTAACAAAGAATAATAGCTACCGTACGACGACTTGCTTTCCGTCACCGCTCTGTGTGACCTTTCGGTTGTTTGGGGAAAAACACTAATGCTTACTTGTGAAAAGTCACAGAACCGTCCTGGATATGTTTATAATTACATCTGGGGAGGATAAAAAACACACACAGGACAGCCGAAGGTAATAACGCAAGGTAAACTGAAAAAAAATAAATTCTCATTGGACTTGTTTCTGGGTTTACTTGCAGCATTTCCCCCCCAAAGTTCAATGGCAGCTAGGTTTATTGGCACCCCTGGAACATATTTTTCTTATTATTGCAATACAATAAGCAATGAAAGTCAATCCACGTGCCTTTATTCATTTGAAAGAAATCCCATGTTAAAAGCTAATTACTCCGCATGATTGTGAAAAGTGTTCTCTGTCGGAGACCTGTGAGTAGCTTTCAGAACCGCTTCAAACGGGCTCAGAGTGTCCGTCCGTCCTCCTAAATCCTCTGATATCAATCTAATCTGATATAATCTGAACAAATCTTCAGGATGCGAATGTAATTCACAAGAGCCCGGCCCCCACAACTCACGGGGCTCGACGCCCATTTGGTTCTTTTTATCCTGACCGGCCAACAACCCCTAACAGAAGATACTGATTGTTTCCCATGTGTCTGATCGCTCTGTTATAAACAAATAGGATGTTTCTGCTTTTTTCACCACTATACTTCTTTAAGAGACACTTTGTTCAGTGATCAGTCAGGTTGTTCTTTTTAAGAAGATTCTCACGTTTTATTTTGTTTGTTTTCTTTTATTATAGAACAAATAAGTCATTTTCTACTATCGATTCCTTAAATACTACTTAAAATACTTCATTTAATAGTGGGATATTTCTTTTGTTCATTTGCTTACGTCAAACAGGGAGGGGATCTTGTTTTGTCAATAAAGTTTATGCGATGTCTCTTTACCCTTCAAATCATTTTGCGTCCAAAAAGCCACACTTCACTATACGGTACAACCTGGAATACAAAGCTGGGTTTGTATTCTTATTTTGACAAGATGTCAAATAAAATTAACGTTGCCACGTAGCAAGCACCATTAGGCTTTAATTTATATTTAATTAAAGTGGGTTATTACTTTCGAGGTGCAGGTTTGCTTGCAGCCTGAACGAATGTAGCGGAGGTTCGTGACTCTGGGCAGCCGGTCTGCGCCTCACGTCAGGCTCCATCACTTAGCGCCCCGGCTCAGAGAAATTGAGCAGGTAGGAAGCTGACAAGTACAGATTGCTGTTTGCGAGAGTGGCCGTAATTGCACCGATAGGAACTATTACCTGTCCTTCCCAGGTGAGATTATCAAGTCAATGATCTTGAACTAATGACCAGAACATGGAGCCCAGACCCCGGCAGGCTGCTCTGCGCCTTAGCGGCACAGGAAGTGTCTGTCTGCCACAGGGAGCCTGTCCTCCACCATTCTGACTGGAAATAAACGAGCGGTATTTAAAATAGCAGAAGGCAAAAGGTCACGTCCTGTTGGTAAAAACGATCCGAAGTTCCACGTTTGATTTGCTTTGTAAACAGTAGCTGTAAGAAGTGCTAAATGTCAGCTGATTTCTATTCTTTCTGATTATTTCTTGATCTTTAACGCCACTAAACCCAGAATGAAACCCCACATTGTTTCTCCTACTTGTTGTAAATGAATAATCGCATCACTGTACAGGTCCATCCAGCTCACACTGCAGACAATCAAATTATAAGTACTTTAGTACTTTGTGTTAGAGCAAAAAAAAAACAAACAGAAAAAGTAAACAAGCGGATGTGCTGGCCTCTGGGTTAATTTGCCGCTTTGCCGATCTCTACTTCCATTTCATACCCACACGTTGCAATTTCATGATAACCTACTTCCATTTCATACACATGTACCAATACTCATAAAACTACTCAACCCTTACGCACAGTTTAAATTACCTGCATACTGTTTCCTGACAGTGTTATATTACACCAGGTTCCAGTTTTAATCCACTTTTATTTGGTCACTTCTTGTGGACTCTGAGCAATTGTGACTTTTGATTGAACCAAAACAATCCCAGACGACCTCCGCTTGGTAGGCGTTGTTTATTTACTGCTATGGTTGCCAAAGTATGAATCGCCCCTTAGCCGGACAGGACCCAAAAAAAGCTAAGTATGAAGCAATCCTATCTGCTCTAAATATAAAGTGCACAACAAGCAAAACCAAGGTGTTTGAAGAAACTGATGACGAAGATCAAACACAACATTTTAAAGTGCATTTTCTACTCATAACATGTTACAGGTTATAAAATAGAACAATGTGCTGCAAATCTGTTTCTATAACATTTTATCTGCCAAAGTTGTGGGGAAAATATATTTTTACATTTAACCTCAATACCCTAAGACATAAAATAACGAATTCCCACCTCTCAGCATTTCTATCTTTTAAAGTCTTGCTCTTCTAGGAACTTTGTATTTTACATTTTTAAATTCATGAATCCATAATTCCTTGAAAATGGTTTTGGAAATATCAGATCGATGTCTTTGTCTTTATAGACCAGCCTGGTGGTGATCATGCAAATGTTTGATCTGGTCCACATCTCAATTCACCGGCAGCTGCCACCTGTCTGCTGCCGTTGCGCTCCAATACAACATGACAGATTCAGAATCAAGACACTTTTGATCTTCAGAAGTGGGGCAGATTCACACCGCTGTCAGCTTCTGGCTCAATTTAGCGTTAGCTTGGTTATCATTTGTTTATCCGATAGTCTCCAGTTTATGACCCCTAGCAGCAGAGAACAAAGATCCTGCTTTGTCCTCTACTTAGCCTGTATCAATATCTCCTCTGCCTTGCTAGCTCTCATTTCCTTGGTTCCCCCACAGGGGCATACAAATTAGTCGTTAAGCTCCAGACTTCAAGTAAAGATCAATCAACGGTTTATGTGGAGCATTCTTCTGACTTTGCCTTTCTGAAGCTGAGGGTAATTATCTGCAGATCTGCTTCTCCTGCCCGTTTAATCCTGTTCGTGGTAATGCGAAGCTGAAGCCTCTACTGGTGTTCAGCGAGGCTGGGACTGGGACAGGCCGCCAATCCATCACAGGTTCAACAGGCACATGAATTAAAGAAGCATGCACCATGTGCAATCGCAGCGAGGCGCTCATTAGAGTGTCCAGTGAGCTAAACATGCATGCATTGCTCAGTAGCCCATGCATGCACAGCTAGCGAGCGCCTAGCCCCTCACTGTGCAGCTCTCAGTCTGCACACTCAAGGAAATCACTACATAGTATAGATAATGATTCACATAATGCGCTGTTACAAAAATCTACCTTTTCTTGTTACACGAATATAATTTCATTGGCCTGGTTACAATGCAGATGTTAGCAACTGGTTACACAAACTGTTAGTACTGTTGTTTTCCTTTTAAAGCTGATGAAGGAATCATTGTGATGACAGAGGAAAATAAAATAAAATGGATTGGAAATGTAAAAAATAAAGAGCCAGGTGTGGGCAGTAATGATGGCAAAAGTGCAAAATCTTACCAATAATCTTTGGTTTAGTGAAAATATCTTAGTACATAAAGCAAATAAAGCAAAACTAACCATCAAGAAATGGTTCAGCAAGTTATTACAGCTTGTTTTAGTCAATAATTCCTTAATATTGATTTTTTTTTTTTATTAGAACCATTGGCAGATTATTTAACTTATAACAATATATCTTCCCCATGTTGTAAGAGAAATAATATGCCAGTTGAACTCGTACTTTTTATCAATTGTAAGGAATTATTTAGTAAAAAACCATCTCCCTTAATATCTTGCTGAAAGTTTACTTATGAGTGAGTTTCGTCTCATTTCAAGTTCACTAAGATATTTGCACTAGACCCAAAAATGCATGGCTATGTTTTGGGTTTTTGCAGTTTAACTAATTACATTTACAAAGTAACATTTAAATAATTAACAGTTTGTATAAAAACGTACTTCCAGGGTTTTTAAAATTTTTTTATGAATAATGTTATTGAAGTAGCTCCGTTTGACTACATTTTCTACCCTCCTCCAGTTGCTCCACTGAATGAAGAATAAACATGTTTTAACCAAAATGCACCACGCACTGAAACACGTCTACAGTTTGGGTTAAAGTGAGACTTGTCCACATTTAATGTTTTAATGTTGATTTCTATCTGCTGCAGTGGCTGAACCATTTCTAGGTCAAGTTAATGTGAAGTAAGGAACATATATTGCCGATGAAAAGTTATTTCATCCAACATCTACAAATGATCTGCTGCATTCGCTGTTTTATGTAGTGAAACAAAATCAATTTGGAAATCTGTTCCTTCTGCCTTAATCTGTTGCTTTGTCATCATTTTTATTTATTCGCTATTTATTTTTTTATTGCAACCTTCAAAAAAACATTGCACAAAGATTTGTTGTCCGTCTGATTAAAAATGTTTTGTTTACAAATAAATTCAGATGCTATGAACAGTTACTCAGAGCATAGGAAGCATTGTTACCACATACTTTTTTTTTTTTACTCTCAAGTCTTTTTGTCGGGATCTGTTCCTTATCTGTGTTTATTTTGAGTTTCTGTCTCTCTGAGTCTCCGTATTGTATTGTATTGTATTGTATTGTATTGTCTTCCCTTGATTGTTTCCAGGTGTTTCTTGTCTCCTTGATTACCCTCTGTGTATTTAACCCCACCTGTGTTCTTTGTTCCTTGTCGGGTCCTCGTCGTGTCTGTCTAGTTTCCAGTTGTCACCTGTTGTGACCATTGCTCTCTGTGTTCTGGACTTTTGGATTTTGGATTTGCATCTTATTAAATCATCTACTTTATCGCTACCTGGGTTTGCTGCCTCTGCCTCAGCACCACTCACACCATGAAACCTGACACATTTCTTGGATAGCTGCTTTTTCTCCTTGAGTAAAAATACGTTGACAGTTCTTACTCGAGTTCGGTTCCTGACCACTCTACCCACCTCTGCGCAGAACCAAATAACAACCCGGGTTAAAAGAGCACAGAGCTCCAAACGGGTCAGAAAAACCCAACTTAAAATTCGTTCCTCTGAAAGTCCAAGGTGAAACTAAAATCAAGACCAGGTTAGAGGCAATCAGCGAGGCCCTCAGGGTCTTTCTGCTTCTCATCAAGTCTCAGACATCCAACTGCAGCAGGCCTACCTTTGAGGGCAGAGTGCTAGACTGTACCCTCTCCCAGAAAGTCACTTTTTTTTTCTTTCCTTTTTTGCCCTCCTGCTGGTGCCTCTGCTCCAGATTCTTGCTTCTTCTTCTGCTGCTGCTGCTCCTCTGAGGTCGGCCCACTGAATTAGCATTTTTACTGCTGCTGGAGGTTCTGTGTAGCTGCTATAAAGCTGCTGTCATGCTGCTTCCTATAGTCCCACATATAGTGGCATATTGAAAAAGAGGCGTTGCATAAATGAAAATGTGTGGAAATGAAGCGCATTTTGTTGAACATCAAATCTTGTCAAGTGTATAAAGTAATAGTGCCTGTTTTGTTTATGTCAAACTCTTGGTGTTCTACTGCTTTAGGAAGGCAGGCGGTTGTGCTTTTGCTGTTTAAATTCCCCACACTATATTTTAGGATCAACCGAGAATTCAGAAATTAATATTTTATCTGTAAGCCGTCGCAACTTATTCTACCTGAAATAATCAGAAATTAGGTCAGACTGTAACTTGAAATTTCTCAGAGGATGCATCGTGCCAACCCTAATAATTTTTCACCTGTGTAGACAGAGCGTCTGCATCGCGTAGCCTGACGTTAAATCATCTTATCGGTTCACTGTTGCAGCACATGTCCCAGTTGTAAAGCAGCGATACATGTTTGTGTTATGCCTTCTCAGAGTTGTGAGGCTCAGGAAACAAGAGTTTCCTGCTGGAGAGTTATTTACCTAAAGCAGAATGTGGTATTAAAGTTTGGATATATACTGGGTCAGTCAGGTTGGTTAGTTTAACGAGTCCAGGCATCAGCACGAGCGTTGCTGCAGGAGCCACTGTTTTTGCTCTTACTGCAGTTCTGCTTTCACAACAGGACACACAAACCCTGAAAATGGTTTATCCTGCCATTTGTTTTTCCTCAAGAGATGCTGTTCTCCACTTCCTGCCGTCCACTCACTGGTCTTTTGTGTAAATCTGCTGCTGTCACCTTTTTTGGAACAAGCCGACCCCCTGCGCCTCATGTGCATTTCTTCTGAGTTAATTCACACAAAGTGAACAAAAAACAAAGGAAACACAAATATTCCAAATTAAAAGCATGCAAACGAGAAGAGTAAAAATGTCCTAAAACTTTAAAGTCTTCCCCCTGTGAATGCCACAGCTTTTTATTGCCCTCTCCAAATAACTTTCACACACTTTAAAAGAATTCCCCTAAATACCAGCCTACCTGCGAATGCTCCCATTTTTACGATCTATCTAAAAAGCCATCAAACCAGCTGGCTGGTTTTATGATGAAACCCTATCAAAGGATGATGAGAAGGATACAAAAAAAAAAAAAAAGCCGCTTTGTATCTGGAAAAGCTGAAGCGGCATCACATCTGCTCACCTCAAAAATAAGAATAAACTATAATCTCACACCTGCTGTTGCTTTCGCTCAAGCGCGCTTGGCAGATAAATCTCACGGACCAGGAACCAAATCCGGGCGCGCAGACAGTCACTTACGCGCGCAGACGAACTGTCAGCGTAAATCCCAGCATCTGAGCCCAAACAACTGGAACTAATGCTCTAGGAGAGGGGATTTTTCCCCCCCACACATTTTATTGAATTATGCAGCTTTTTCAGAAGGACTCTATTCAGAGAATACTTCAAAAAATAAAATAAAATAAAAGCAATGGAGGGAAGGAACCCACCGACCGGTTCTGCAGCGCTGCTAGCTAGCTGTCGTGTTTGTGAGTTCTGAAATTAATATTATGTTTCCAAGGCAATCCTTTTAGCGCTGTCTAATCCCACTCAGATTGGCAGAGTCGTCTCAGAGGCAGTCTGAGGATTACCCAGTTTACAGGCACCAGACTCTGCGGTTGCCATGGCTTGACGGAGAATTTCACACAGAGGGAAGGAAAAACATGTCAGTCTGAACATGAAAGAAAACCAGCTGCGGTCAGTGGCATTGTCAAACTATATCGTCTCTCTTGTTCCAACCACACACACACACACACACTGAGAGCTGAAAATGATGAAAGGGTGAAGAAGAACAGCCACTCAATGAACTCGGTGCGGCACCAGCAACACGTACCGTCCTATTGTCGTCAACACTCTGGGGGCCTGCAGACAGTCTGCGTTTGATACTTACCCCCAATGTTTACATCTGCTACACTTCCCTGCGCCGGTATTGGATGGTTTCGTGCAGCGGCTCAAAATTCACTTTTCCCTCTAAGCGCCTCTTGCCAACATGTCTTTCATATCTGTGCTGTCCATTCCGCTGCCCACAGGGGAAGCATTAAGTCTCCCAGACAACCGGCGCCCATCATGCTCAGGTTGACACAAAAATGGCAACAACAACAAAAAAAAAAAAAGAGAGAAGACAAATCTTGGTCTTTTCGCATTGCTGAACACACGCAGCTTTAAGTGACGTCGTTATGCACAATGCAACGGAATGAATTATTTCGCCCTCGCCCACTTACGCAGCATTTGTCAGAAAGTGGAACGCATTAAAGCTAATTGAGCGTATTTGCCATTTGGGTTGTATTAATTGAAAAGCCATCACTTCCAGCCATGCACCAAATGACCACATTAACTGTCAACATTATAGTCGACATCCTCGCAGATGAAGTAATGCTTGGGGAGCTCTCGCGAGGCGCCTTCAGAAACGCCGAGCCCCTTCCGGGGGTCTGAAGGTCCGAAGTCAAAGGAGCAACGCGGCGTTTTTCTGCGCCGTCCTGGATTTGTGTCGCCTGGCATGAGAACAGAACAAACTTTCATGCCGTCGCGTCAGTTTGCGTGGCAGCAAAACAGAAAATAGAAAACGAGCTCCTCGGTCTATTTAGAGACGGGAGCTTACAAGCTGTTTACCTCTATTTTCACCTCATTCCTGTTTGTGGTGCATCTGTCATGTCATATCTTCCGCCTGCAAGACATCCGTAGCCTCGTCGCTTCTCAGTGTCTCGCCCTGTATGAGCATCCGAGCTCGTGTTTCAGAGCAGGTAGCCTGGGGAATAAAATGCAGATCCCTGTCTCCTTCAGTTCTCGGTGCGCTCACTCAGGTACGACTCGGCGCAGGAGCCTGGTCTGTGTAAGATGACATCAGTGGTTAATTTTGTTCATACAGGTATGTGCCAGATCCCTCCAGAAGCTCTCTGGCTTTTGCTGCTGCTTATAGAATATTTGTCATTGTGCTTCATGACATGATCTGGAGGGAGAAAACTATTAAAAAGGGGGCAGTGTTATGCGTTTTCCAGGTACAAAGTACTATTTTATAGCACAATCATATACCTATGTTAACTTAAGTTGCTATAAAAGCGATTTATACATCAACTTAAAAGAAATTTGACTTCGTAATTTGACGGCTTGAAACTGGGCCTGTGTCTCTTTAAAATCTCCTGCTCTTTTTGAAACTCCGCCTTCAGGAGGTCGTCACAACATGGCTCCTCTATTAACCTTTTAGCAACGTTTTTTACCAGCGTTGCACTGAGAAATGGCTCGTATAATGAGCTCAGCAGATGCGCAGCTCCACCAGGTGTTTGCTAATTGATGCTGGCTAGTCTGAAGGGGCTGAGCGGTGGCGTTGCGGGGCAGAGGAGATCTGAGGGGCGGAAGGAGGAGCGTTGTCATGTCTGTATCGTTATTATGCTTATTGTTCTAGCAGTCAAATCAATTTATTATCTGTATAATGCCAAACTACATTAATGTCAAAAGACGTTGAATATTATTTAATTTTCAAATACAGAGAAAGCTATAATAATTTGATACTTTAATATGCAGCTTTATTTATAGATTCTACCACCACCGGGCCCTGTGAGGACAGTCGTGGTCTTGAACTGACCCAAAATGAAACCGAGTTCGACTCTCCTGCTCTGACACAATCAAAATGACGATGCAGTTTTACTGACAAAAATCAGGAAGCAATTCTTGGAAACGAACCGACACGTCCACCTTCACAGTAGTGCAGACCGAGCAAAGCCTCAAAGTGGTCGGAGGTAAGAGACGGAAACAAAAAGTCCAAGAATAAGCCAACGGATTCTGAAAATAAAATGAATAAATTTCACCCCTTGGTCTGTTATGTCAATGCAGTAGCAACATCCATTTGCCAAAAACTTCTTCTTTTGTTTGTTTTGTAGCTAAAACGCGATGGAATGGGGGTAAAAAATAAAGCGATGTTCTCATATTTTAACTGCAATGGATGGAGACAGCATCCATTTTTATCCAACGCAGGTGAGGAATTAGCGTTTTAAAAAGCATTAATTTTAGAGTAGAAACCATACAAATATGACAGAAAGCGTCCTGGCCTTACGTATCATTTGCATGTCATTATTTGCTTTCTTTGTGTTTTGGTTTTTATCCTTCAATTAATCCCCTTTCTTTGCTCATAATTATATGTGCTGATTAGCATCTCGCTTATTAAAGGAAAGGGGAGGAAATGCATGTTTACGATCGAGAACCGCCAGGTTTAAGTGTCATCTGGATGTCTGTGGACAATTCACAAACTGTTCACGTGTTTTCAACAAAAAATAAATAACGAGCAACAACTGGGTCACATTTGGTTCATTTACATAACATTCACAATAAACTATAGTATATAATAAGGACTACATCGACATTAAATCCCCCCAGAAAAGCCAAAGGAGCAAAAACAAAATTAAACAAATGTCCTTTGGTGGCTATTTTGTGATTTTTCATTATGTGAAAAAAAATTATTTTTGTTTATTTAAGCGTTGCAAATTGAGAGAACAATGACATACATGAGTATTTTTTTGTTTTACTTTACTGGCAGAGGAAGTCAGCACATTTTCTATCTCAAACAGTTTGTAATAGTTGCACATGGTGTGCACTGACGACAAACGGGAGTTGAGTTTGTTTTCACAAAAACAAAATGTCAGGTGTTCTTGATGAATCGTACCTTTAAAGCAAAATCAACTCCCTTTGAATGAGCGAATTATTCATTTACCTTTTGAGGACGGAAGTTGCACTCGTTTCTTCCTCAGAGATTTTCATGCTGCTTCCTTCTGCGGACCTTGATGCAGCGCCTCCACAGGTGAGGAGTGAGCAGGTTTTCCAAAGGGTTCGGTTCGTTTGACGCCAACTGCACGAGTTGAAAATCCAACAAATGTTGCAACGTTGGTGCCTAATTGTACCGAGTCCCCCGGACTATCAGGCATGAAAAAAAAAAAAACAGAGTTCAGAGTTCGCATTGCGCATTCACACGGACTTTCTAGGCAAACAAACCAGAGTTCGATTAAAGCGGACTAAACAGGCCTGGTGTGAATGTACCCTTAATGAATAAGGACACAGCAAACAAAAGACTAAGTACTAATGTTTTAAAATATCTGTGTAAGAAACCTGTCAGAGAAAGAAAGCTGTTTCAATGCACATGTTGAACTTTCCTCATATGGGCTGAGTGAAATACGGTATGTAAGAAAATCCAGTCAAATATATATTTAGTAATAGAACAGTGTCAGTCATTGTCACAGCAGAACTCGTGGTTCCCTCTGTACTGTAGGTGGCTCCCTGGTGTGAAAAGAGAAAATCTTTTTTTTTTACTAAATCCCACCTTAAGGGCATCCCTGAAGCAGCTGCATGTCTCAAGGGAAGCCTTCATCTGAATGCGCCTCAGAGACACGAGTTTGGGCTTCGCTACATTCCCTCTGCTGAGTTCACTTCCCTGGTGATGGTGAAGTTAAACAGGTTGGAAGCCAGATGGTGATGATGTGGTAAAACCCGGTCATGCTGGTGCATCTTCACCCTGTTGCAGACGTAAGGAAGTCAGGATTGAATCCCTAATTAAAATGCATCAGGAAGTCCGTAAGAGACTGGAAATAATGGTGGGCGTCTGCTTTCAGTCGGCTTGGTGAAGCTGGAAGGACGTTTTCTGGTTTGCACTGTGAAAACATTTAAGCTGTTTTCTAGATAAAGAGCCCCACATGTTTTAATTTAAGATGTTTAAGTAACAATCCAATCTCAACTTACTGAACTAATGAAAGTATTTATTAATTAGGCTTCAAACAACATTTCTTTTTGTATTTTTTTTCTTACTGCATAGAAGTAAAATGAAAGAGAGGCCTTTTAGAATTAGTAAGTAAAACTGCAACAAATGAATGATGTCAACAAAAGAACTACTAAGCAGTTCAGAAAAGGGATTGCTTAAAGGGATCTGCATATCTCTCCCTGTGTTGATTTAAAAAGACTGGAGGAATCTAGGAGCTTTCATGAATAAAAGGCATAAATTAGGAGACAAAGCAGAACAACAAGGATCCACGTTTATCAGTGGCTAATGTAATAAAAATAGAGCTACTTCCAGAAGGATTTTTGGAGCACAGAGTTACATTAACAAATGGCATTTTTAAATTGTACCGAGTGAAATGGGCATCAGAGTAACTCTGTACACTGTTTTGTAGTCTCCGGCCTCTCGGAGCGCCCTTCCCTTCCCCGTGCGGCTCCTCTAGACTAGCAGCAGCAGCACTTAGCAAATCACCTGGTGAAACTGTGAGACTGCTGAGCTCAAAATACAAACTGCTTCTAAGCCCAACGCTCTTAAAAACGGCAGTAAACGGCTTAATGGGGGAGCATCGTTCTGATGTCTTGCTGCCAGAGAGAGTAGGAGCTTCTTAAAGAGACGGAGACCAAATTTCAAGGTGTCAAATTCCAAAGTCAAATTTCTTTCAAATTATGTTTGATATATGCAGCATTTTTAGAACAAACAAAGGTCACACAGTTTGACTGTGTTTTAAAATGACACTGTGCGCCTGGAAAATAATACCACCCCTTTAAATATAGTCATTAAAGCATTCACTAAACACACGGCTGATTTCAATCCCAAAAACTGGTTAAAAAGAGCATGATTTAATTTATTAAGGCTACCAAAGTGAGGGTGGTAAACAAGTCACAGATGAAAAAACATATAGTTGTCAGTTCTATATAAATATTTATTTTATTTGGGTACAAGTTCTTATTCAAATGTTAATTAAGTGATTAAAGTTTTGAATGTTGGTTTCACAGATTACTCTGCATGGTTTAAAATGATTAAGCTGTCACTGAATGCTAAAAAAAAGAAAGAAGGATTTTCTGTTGTTAAATATTTTTTTAAAATTCTAAAACATCTTTCCAAATGTTTTATGGATACCTCATCAGGTATCATCAACAATATTTGTTAGTCCAAGAGCAGCAGGCATTTGTTTAAAGCAAAAAAAAAAAGTGCAGTTTACCCGGCGGAAAATGACAGCTTGTTTGCATCTTTCATTACCCATAAGCTCAACGTTCTGTAAACTGAATAATGAATTTTAAAATAAATTGCCATGAAAAGATTGAATCAACTATAAATGACGACGATTAGAAATAAATGTATAAAGTCCCAAACCAGACTAATTAAACACACTCTTCATGCACATCAGACATAAATCATCATCATTATCACATATAGACTCAACACATGGACTCATTTGACACGAGATGATGAAACACACACACACCTACACACACACACCCACACGCGCCAATTACCCATAAACCTTTGATGAGGAGAAACTTAAAGCTTCTGGCATACGGCCTCCCTTCATGGCATTAATTTTGGTGAATCAAAAAATGTGTATTAAATGAAAGAAAATATGCATATTTTTGTGGATGTAAAGTCTTTGAAGTTTTGCTTCGCTTTTTGGCGAACTCACGTTTCGCATAGTCCATGTTCACTGGGATGACGAGTGCAGACGTTCGGGTTTCTGCAAGTATCTGTAGGTTCAATAAAAGGCCATTTTAAAACCAACTATCATTTTACTTCAGAACAATATAAGAACTATTTTCATTCATATAATTATCTATTTAAAACCAAACGTACACGATAGCTCCCTTGGTGAAGAAGCTTGTTGTCATACCAGTGAGAAAGCGATGAGTTAAATCCTCCCATTTGTTGAATTTCAACCAAACTAAACGCTTGAGGGTTTTGAAATGCTTGATCTTCTAATTATGCCAGACTGATACAATACAGCTACAGTATGTGGGATTTTAGCCATTTTGAGTAGGAATAAAACTGCCTTTGTTATCATTTATTCCTCATAAGAAATTGCTTTTGTTCCCCCCTCTGTTTCAAACAAAAATTTAAAAGATGGTGCATTTTTAATGTTTTCGTTTGTACCAGTTTGTGCATATTACTTGAATTTGTAGTTATTTTTAAAATTAAAATGTTGACAAATCCAAATATTACAAAACTGCAAAAGGTTTTCATTGGATGTCCTAATTTTTTCTCCCTTGACCTCATGGGCTCTTCTCAAAGTTGCGAATCCAGTGTTATGAAACACGTGCGTTCGCCCGACTTATGTACGACAACTGCATAGGAAGACAATAAGCTCAAGGTAGATGAGCGGTAATGTGACAGGAGTATGAGAGTCTAGTTTGAGAAAACACAAGTGGAGGATTTAGCTCCCTAGAACCCTCACCAAAAATGATTAGTTTACTTTTTCTCCTGCAAAAGTCCAAAAATGTTCCCTTACGTTCTGTATCCCTCACCGTGAAAGTAAGTACTAAACTCCTTCAGTCTCAACATGAACGATACAATTTGCTTTATTGTCAGACGACGCCGAGGAAGAAAAAAGCAAAAAGATGCCATCATGGGCTAATAGACCTGCTCAAGCCTTCAGACACAGAGGTCCACAGACGATTTTCCAACAGCCAGATTGTAATCCTATTATATCAAGCACTCTGCTCAGACAAATGAAATCATCTGCTGCAACTGGAGAGAGGCCAAGCTTACATAAATGAATTAGGAAACAGATTCACTTCCACCCCCCTCCACTCCCTCAGTGACTGCACCTGGATTCTCTAAACACAAAAACTGTATAATTTAACTGATAAGAGCCTCTAAATAAATTGCACCAAAATTGCATTTGATTAGGTCTATTTTTTTTTTCCTCCCTCCACTTTAAAATCTGTAATTTAGTGGTCTTTGCATACAAACTCAGTTACACAAAACTAAATGAAGTAGCAAAACGCTGTTTTAAACAAATCGAGTGTAACTCTGTTAACTGGGACCAACAATTACTCCCCGTGGTTCAACTTTCTGAATCTAAAACCTCGATATTTACCAGCATGTGGGCAACAAGCTTCGGCATAGATTTTACTATTTGATTACAGCTAATGTTTTGTGTCTATATAGACAATTGCGACTAGGCTGTAAAAGTTAAACTACTTTGAAAAACAGAAAAAACAAACAATATTACAAACTTAATTTGCTGCAGGTTTGCTAAAGACGTAGACTTGATGCATATAGTTTTACAATAAATTTAATTTGCCTGCACTGCAGTGAATCAAGTTAAATCACCAGTTAAACAAATCCATATAACTTTAATTCATTCCTCCAATTTAGTTATAGAATAAAATTTAATATCTCTGCATTCATAGGATTTAACTGGTTAAACTATGGAAACCAACCAACTAGTTTATATTTTCACCTGATAGGCAAAAGCACGAGGACGTACTTTTGTCAGAGACAATCTGCTGCAGGCAGAGTAATGACAATAATAATTGTATAAAACAGCAAAATGCCCCTCAGTTGATGGAGTTTCTGCAGGATTCCAACTCGTGACAACAAATGAAGTGACGCTTGGATCAGAAACAGCCGTAAAGTTTGTCCTGAAGATCCATGCAACTTGTAGGCTTCCAGTAACTCTGCTGGAGTTACTGGAAGTTTTTGTCTGCTTGTCTGTTCAGCCGGCCAAAATATGGGTCCCACAGTCTGCATCCATCAAGCAGAGGTTTATTTTTATGGCACTGTCAGTCTGTGTGTTGGAATGCTAACACAAAAGAGTATACGCTCGTGTCACTGAAATGAACGTTTTGGTGAAGTAAAACCTTCATTGTTCCAAAATAGTCGACATTTTACAGCACAATCATGTAGCTCTGCTTCCTTCACTTGTTATAAAAATGCTGTATGCATCAAATATGACTCAAAAAATATTTGACTATATAATTTAATGCCTTGAATTTGGGCCGCTGTCTCTTTAAAACTCCAGCTCTTTCTGAAACTCTGCCTTCAGGAAATCTTCACAACATTGCTCCTCTATTAACCCTTCAACTGCGCTTTTACCACTGAGACGTAGCTCGTGTAATGAGTTCAGCAGAAGCGCAGTTACTCCAGGTGTTGCTAATTGCTGCTGCTAGTCTGAAGGAGCTGAGTGGGGGAGTCATCCGGGAGGGCTGCTCTGTGAGGCGGGAGCTTGGAAACTTTAGCTATGAGGAGAAGCTATGTCGTTGACGGCAGTGCTCAGTCCCACCGAGCATCCTGCACAGCTGAATGGTTGCCAAGGGAGAATCAAGGCAACACTCCAGGAATGCTTCAACATCATGAAGGAACAACATCATCAGATGATATATAGCTCAGGTAGAGCTCAATATAGAGCTACCCCGTTAAAGAAAACCGGGCGCTCTTGTTCCATACATTTATGCTAACAACACCAATGAACTCTTCCATCCTTCTGCCAGGCGCAGGGCCGCTGGTGACAGGGGAGAGGAGAACCAGACTGTTGAAGGTCAACCATCTGCCGGGTCTGTTTGGAGTGCGAGGACAGGAGAGAAGAGGCACACATGCACAACACAGATGGCCTGGGATGCAGGAAGAAAATGTAAGGATACAATCCAGCCAATGAACACAAAGGAGTTAAGAAAGGAGCGCTTTGCATTGTGGAAGACTCCCAAGCACTCTGTAATGCAATATCATTTAACTGAGAAAAAAATCAACGTTCAGTTTTTGTAGATGGCTACCTGCCTAATAATATCTGTAAACTGGTTCCATGAGACCGTCTGAAGACAACAACAGGTTCGTCATCACTTTCCTTCTCTGCATGTTAGAAGCTGCAGTCTGAGGGTGAAGGTCCCCACTGGGATTATATCTACGTACGATGGGTTTCGTTTACGATGATGATTTGCTACCAGCACCTTCATATTCAGTTCAATACAAATCCAAAAGTGTTTTTCTGGTGTAATAGGAAAATCAGATGTTGTGGTGGATGTGATGAGAAAAGCTTTAAACTGTATTTGAGAGGCAACTGGACAGAATATGATCTGTCTGACTGAATCTCATCCCTATTTAAAGAAAAAGACTAGATCTGTCATGTTTGAGGTGTGAAGAGAACCCAAGTGCAAAAACAGATTGTGGTAAAACTGAATACTTTGGTAAAATAATGAAAACCTACAGTAGAAACTTTACAGGAAGGAGCAGGTCAAAGATTGCAGGCAATTGAAGCCTTTTTCTTGAGGCTACATAGCTGTTCAGTTCCAACCCTGTATTTCTTCTTTACATTGTGCTTGTGGAAATGCACACTAAATGATTAAATTAGGTAAAAAAACAAAAACTTACCCCCCAGGTTGTAATGGCTCACTCTACAAGCTCCATCCGAAGCAACACTCAGATACTAACTTACACCGTATGAATATACACAGAGTAGATGAATTAATCGTGTGGGAAACTATTGTGACGTTTATTGTTATCGTCTACTCAGAACGGTAAAATTATTGAGAAGCATTACACAAAGGCAACATCGAAAGAGATCGTGTATTGATCATTGAACGCAGCCTGATTCTGCTCCTTTTTCATGTTTTGATTTCACTAAATGTTCGGCAATCACGATCTTTCAAAAATCGTCTCCCAACCACATTTTGTGGAGGACGATATTCCCCGCTAACAGTTTTTAATGCCGTTCTCAACCCAGTTGATGTTATCTTTGCATGGTGCTTCCCAATAACTCAAACCTTCTCTATCCGCTCTGAATAAATGGTAACAATAAACGTCACAGTAGTTGCCCACACCTAACTTATTAATAGAGTGAGCCATTACAACTTGGGGGGCAAGGGTTTTTGTTTGTCTTTGAACCTAATTTAATTATTTAGTGTGCCCTTTGAGCACAATTGCTAGTAAACACAGGAATAAAACAGCCCTCCTTTCACTGTCACCATCACTTGCTCTTCTGAGAGTTTTTCTCTTTGGTCAAGTGGATTAATCGTTAATCCTGAGCGTTAACACTACTGTAGCCAAAGCACTTGTTTTCCTCCTTGGGTCCAGCAACACGCAACTGTACAAAATCTGAAGTAATGACCCCGGGGGTATTACATTTTAATGGTGTTATTACTGTGCACGAGCACAATTAGTTCATCAGCAGAAAGAGGAGATCGTTTCCAGCAGCTCGGCCCGGTTTAATGACCGTCCCTGGGATGCTGGCGCAGCAGAATAAGAGTGTGTATCGGGGAACTGGTGACATTTAAAACCATAAACAGCTCCTAATAAGATGTGGATGTATAATTTACATAAAACCCCTTCACTGAGCAATCCCTCTAAAAGAAAAGAAAAAAAACCTGATGTATGAAAACACTCAAATAGAAAAGCTGAATATCAATTAGTCCGTTTGTTTTCTATTTTGTCGATAAAAAAAAAAAGTACCTCAAACGTTCTCTCATCCGGATTTCTTTATGCTTTTTCAGCAAGCTTCTCTTGGTTTCCAGCATTTCTGCTGCTTCATTGTAATGTGTAATGATGTAGTTTTACCGCGGGGCGAGGTGGTCGAGATCCTGTGATGTATAGCTTCGGCAACACCCGACATCATTTACTCTTTGACACTTTCACGGTTGTCGGGCCACTAGTAATGATATCTGATGGGTCAAGCTGAAATTGGACAGGTGAGACGGTATGTCATCTTGACATAAGGACAATGGAAACACTGTTCGGATAAGAAGCTATATTTATGGGGCATTTCTTTTACCAGCATTTTGAACAGGAGAAGAAGAAAAAAGAAAAGAAAAATTGTCTGATGAAAGAAACGCGTTCCTGCGCGTTCGTATGGAGGAGACAGTTGTGGACATTTTTTAACCAAGAGCCTAGATATTCTTGAACAAGAAAAAGTAATCGTCTTGGAAACTAAATTAAGCAACATCCGTTAGAAACTGTTACTTAAAGGGGCGGTGTCATGTAAAATCGACTTTTTTTAGCTTTACATCACGCAACAATCTAAAACAGAGCAGGAGTGTTGCTCTCTTTCTTTCTTTCGTGCGTGTTGAGAAGTTTTTTTATCTCTCGTAGCAACCATTCCTCACTCAGCTCCTCCAGACTAGCAGCAGCAAACACCTGACTGAGCTGCACATCTGCTGAGTTCATCATGCCAACCATTTTCTCACTCCAGGATGTTTGTAAACGCCATAAAGGAAAGGCTTTATTGAGACGACGCGCCGAAGGCAGAGTGTCTGAAAGAACAGGAGCTTCTTAAAGAGACAGAGGCGTCAAATTGCCAAGTCGATTTTCGTTTAAGTCATGTTTGGCATGTACTGCATTTTTATAGCAACCGAATGTGACACAGTTGCTTGATTTTGCTATAAAATGGCACTATGGGCCTGGAAAATGCATAAGGCTGCCCATTTAATAACATTCATAATGTGTCCTTTTCATTTAAAGCCTTTAATAATTGAGGTTTTGTTAAAGGAGTATGACTGACACTGAAAATTGGGTAAAAGCTTCAGAAAATACAAAACCTCTAACTTTGGTGCATTTATACAGTGGAGGGGAAAAAATCATCATCGATGTCAAGAAGAGAATTGTTTTACTTATTGGCACTTAAGAAAATTTACAGAAACAGATTTTATTATTATTATTCTTTGAAGTTTGTTTGTGAACTTTTAATTAGTGATCCATTCTGGTGGTCCTTGAATGTGACCATGATGTCACACTGAGGCCTATCTCTGTTAGCCAGCCTTCAAAGATAAAGACATGTCATTGAAGTATTTCACACCTGATCTCCAGTCAGGATGGACATCAGTTTTTAAAGAAATAGCTACTCACCCAGACTTGACTTGGCTATAGTTGAAAAGTTTTTTTGTTTGGTTTTTTTTTCAAGTGTGACAAACAAGGGCAAGGACGTTAAATTTAATCCACCGGACAGACTGAGGAGGATGAGCAGGGAAGGTAAAAAACCCAAACGCTCACAGTGGGGCATCTTACTTTCTCCGAAGTGGCCATTTATTTTGCAGGTTTTTAAATTACACAGAATATCTCTCCTGTTGTCCCGCCCCCTGCTCTGAGCCGGACTGATTAGCCTTGTGTCGGCCCTTCTGGGTTTGGGTCCTGACCATTTAGGAGGTGGCTTATTTGTTCTGCAAGGTGTCCATGCAGAGCAGTCAGCATCTTCCGCCAGCACAGATGAATCGTGCCTCTCGCTCACAAGATCCCCCGGATTCTACGCCGTGGGTGGACGACGTTTAAGATGGCAGCCACCATCTTTACAACTCCGTATCGCTGCTTGTTAAACTTTGACAGACTGCACCTTTAACAGTTGCTTTGAAAACAGTCCTGCGTGTTTCATCAACGCCTGGGATGACGGCCGTTGCATAACAAGCAGCTCTACTGCTTACTCGCCCCGGTAAAAAGTGGCAAGACGGAAACTAATCAGACCAATCTTTTTTTTCAGCGTAGAATCCGTCAGCCTGTGCTCCTGCCGCCGCCTTGTTCCTGTCACTCTTTTAAGGTGATAAATGACTTTGTGATGTATGAAATGAATTACCTTGATTTCTGTGAGACAGGGAGAGAGAGGATCTGTGCGTGGGAGCCGGCAACAGATATCCTTGAGATGTTTCGTGAGAGGAAATGTTCACAAAAACGGAGATGGATTCGTTGAAATGGCGTTGCTCTGGATCGGTTGCCCGCTGCGTCTTCACGCCACGTGTGTGTAGTTAAAACTGACACGCCTTGTTGAATCAATTTCAACACTAAAGCGGTTCGGTGTCAGCTGCTGATTGGTCAAGAAAAAAAAAGGGTTATCTTTTGGATGACATATATTTGAAGTTGTTTGAACACCTGAGATATATCATAAAATGGATAAATTAGTACAAAGCTTATAGTGCCTTGAAAAAGTATTCAAACCCTTAAAGACTAAACATCGGTGGAACACAGGGTGAAATACGGTGGTGGCAGCATCATGCTATCGTGATGCATTTATTTATTGGGGATAGGGTCAGAGTTGTTGGACTTGAAGAGGTGAACAATAATGAAAGAAAATCTGTTAGAGACTCCAAGCAGCTTCAGACTGAAGCTCAGGTTTTCCTTCCAGCAGGAGATTAAAACACACAGCCAGAGTAGTGGACTGGTTTCAATCAGGCGTCTCAAAATCTAGTCCTTGTATGCCGATGCGACTTTTAAATGTGTCCCTGACCCACCTTGACCCAACTGAAATGGCGGGACTACTTCTATAGTTCTGCTAACGGGCTACTTATCTGATGCAGGTGTTGAAGCAGGGACATGTATAAAGGTTAAAGGGCAACGGCTGGGGACCCCAGGTTCAGATAAACACATACTTATGTACTCAAATGGCCCAGTCAAAGCCCAGTAATATGTGGGAATCTGTGGTAAAACTTGTAAATTGATGATCTCAGACAGAGCCTATTGAATCTGACTGATCTCGAGCTTTTCTGCAAAGAAGAAAAGACAAAAATGTCACTATGTAGGTGAAGAATTAAAGCTGTAATTGTGGCAAAAGACTGTTTTTTACAAACTATTAAGTCAGAATCATATATGAAAAAAATATATTTATATATTTGTTCAACATTTTTAGAAAAAATATATTTTCTTCCACTTCACAGGTACTGTTAAAACCCAAAATTGTTCCTACCAAGAAGGATCTCCGGTAGCAGTCAGTCTCGCAACAAGCCCGTGCAGACCTCTGACTGAAGAGTGTCGCTGGTTGCCATCGCCCTGATTTTTAGCTTCCTCCACAGATTCTCTTTCAGATTCAGGTTGGGACTCGCTTAGAAAAGCTAGTATGACCTTCAGTAGGGAGAAAAATATTGGTTAAATCTAAACATTACTTTAACCCTAAATCTGCCAGGGCATGAATTTATTATTTTTATTCTGTTTTGATGCATCACACCTAAAAGAAAAACACGCATTTGAAATTTGTGGGTTCAAATCTGTCAAGCTTTGATAGAGTTCGAGGGATGTGAAGACTTTTTGTAGGCATGTTAAAAACATAAAAGTCTGGATTTACAGATTTCTCTCGACACTACGGGACATTACACCTCAAATTAATTCATGCGTTTCTACTCGGCATCAGGAATCCTTCCCTCCTCTCTCTGGTGATAAAGTGTTTGGGGAATGTGTGGTTTGTTTCTCTACAGTTACAAAAAAAAAATAATAATAATAATAAAAAACTGTGTAAAAAAAAAAAAAGAAACCAATAACTGGCTATTAAAAGCCTAATTATGTTTTTATGCTTCCAAAAGAAAAAGAAGATATTTCAGCGGCGGCTCAGACACACACCCACACACACACACACCCACACGCACACACACACACACCCACACACACACACACCCACACGCACACACACACACACACACACACACACACACACACACACACACACACAGGCACAAACAAAACAGGCTGAACAAACCAAACACATTTGGCTCGAGAGCAATAATGCACAAGCACACACAGACATGTTTCTCTCTGTGGAGAACACACACACACACACACACACACTCCTCCCACATTTCAACTCTTCCCTTCGATTCTTGAACAAAGTGAGAGAGGAATAGCCCCGAAATCTGGGAATCTGGGGTTGAAATAAATGGTTAGGTAGAGATGTGTGGGTCATTTATGGTGTAATATGTTCTCTCGCATAAGGTTGGCAATATTCGGACCAGTTTTGTGGCTCTTCGGAAAGCCATTAAACCGTCTTGATTCGTCTGTGTTTGTGTTTGCCTTCTTGGCTCGGCCAAGACGGGGAGCAGGCTGAGATCAGAGATCCAACAGTTTGTTTGTCTGCTTGTTGAATACACAGCCGTCCCTAGGCGAACCTCGAGAAACCCGCCGGAGAAAAAGGAAGAAACTAAAATAAAAAACATCAATGTTTTGGTATCTGGATCACTTTCTGTAAAACTGCAGAGCAGAGGTCGCGCTAGACTTTTTTTTTTTTGTTTTTGCTCTCAGTCATCTTGACCGGCAGCATGAAATAAAATCGGTTATTTTTACCCGTCAAATTATAATCACATCAACATTGGGCCATTTAGCCGCGTTTTTATGCGGTTTAGTTCATATTCACCAAGTTGAACCGTGAATCCAGATCCCATCACACATGAAGCAGATGAACGCATTAACTTTTTCTAGTGACAACAACCACAGACTGAGGCCCCAATAACTTAAAATAAATTAAATTAAACGAATCCACTTAAATTACCAGCACTTCACCTGCTGGGGTCTGAATGCACAGTGCCTCACAAATTCCTCCTGGTCCAGAGAAATCTGCGCTGGTTCTTCGGTCAGTTGGATCTGTCTCATCCAAACTCAACTTTTTTTCCTTTTTTTTTACCCACTGCGCGGTCCGGGCATGAGCTTTTACGAGGATTTTTTTATTTTTTTGTTGCGTGGTTTCGCTTCCCTGAAACGTTTGCCGCGCTTCTGAGCGCCGCTCTCCCTCTGGGCCGGCAGGGTCACGTCTTCCGGCTCCATTTGTTAAAACCGCAGGATGAGTTCAGTTTAAATCTTCGCAGCGTCCGCATTGGTTGCGCAGCCGCAGCGCACTGCGCATGTTACGGTCTAATTAACTTCTGCACCTTTTATTTATTTCCTCAAGATAAACGGATCCTCTGTTTAGACTATAAATGGATTAACTCAGTGTTGCATATTTTTTTTTTAGTTTTAGTTTTCTCTGGTCTGTATGTAATTTAGACTTGAATTAAACGCGTCATTTCTACCAAAGGTTTGGATTGCGCCTCTGAACCGGACGCGCGCCAAAGCGTCCGGTCCATATCTCTTCAACGTCAGCTCGCGGTCAGAAAGACGCGTTTAGTTCAGAGTCCATGAGATGATATTCAGAAATGATTTTTTTTTTATTAATTGAGTTTAGCTGCCTCTGCGATGAACTCTTTGCGTAAAGTCTATACTGTCTGTGCACCAGTCAAGGTGTTAATTATAACCTTTCAAATGACAGACGGGCTTCAAATTTTCCCGTCCTTTAAAAAAATAACCGGTCAAATACGGAAAATATTCTGTTAACGCGACCTCTGCTGCAGAATTTGTTCTGGGTTGGGATCTTTGGTGGAGGTGATGCTGTACCTTACGGAAAACTGGATTAACTGGATTAGAACGTAATAAATCCAGAAGTGGCTTCTTCTTTTTTTTACTTTCTGCACTTATGAGCTGAAATTAAAACACATCATCCTCCCTCTAGAGTTTCAGGATTTTATTCTCTCCTCTCAGAGTCTTATTGACGTATAGTGGAAACATCCTGAAGGAATCGCAGAGGGCACGACCATACCTTACTGCCGATAAGAAAGGTGGAGGGAGAAAGTAGCAATAAAGCCAAAGTAAATCCCTCTGATACCACTTGGCAGACGGTGGCTTGATATACCTCAGCCTGGATATTAAAAATCTCGGCTGAGCCGTCCAGCTGACAACTTAATCCATTTAGAGTCACTAAGTAAGCAGCAGGAGGCTGACTCAGGGTCAGCGTACACAGAGGTCTGTCATTTCTCGGGGGCAATAAGTTTATCTTTGGCAATCCATATTCCACAGACTTTTAAGAGTCAGAAACAGACAACATTCAGGAAAAACTCCCCCCACACGGTCTGATTCAACAGAGAAACTGAAGAGGACCTCTGTTAGAACCTGTTCAATTCTAAAGAGGTCTAACATTATATGGTGAAACATATAATGAAAGTGAATAGCAATAGTTTGATATAAAATGTAGTTTTTGTTTGAGCTTTATTTTATGTTTTATAATGGTATGAAACAGCTGGTGGAACCGCAGGTCTGAGCTCATCATACAATCTACTCTACTTCTGAGTGACGGCATAATGGAGAAACATTGTCGCGACGACGAGCTGGAGGCGGGGTGTTGGAAAGAGTAGGAGCTTCTTAAAGAGACAGACGCCCTATTTGAAGGCGCCAAATTTCAAAGTTTAATTTACTTCAAGTCAGACTTATACATAGACTTACACTTGCAGATTTAGACTTACTTTATTGTCATTGCACTGAGACATGACAGGGAATTTGGCAACAAAATGTAATTGCTTGGGAGATTTTGGGAGATCGGCCAATACTTACAGTACATGTGAAGCCGATCTTATCCACCGATCTTATCTTCCTCGGGTCTAGAGGTCCAGAGGTCAGCCACTGTCCTCTTTTGCTCTGCAGTGAGGAAGGTTTGACTGATACACCACCCCAACAGGCCATGTCTGCACAGTTACAGTTTACAACAGTCAACCCACTGTTGCCAACTCAGCAATTTTCTTGCTTAGCAACATTTCAGATAAAAAATAAAATTGTATCAGCTAAAATTGGAATCAGCTGGTCAGGCTTTTGACAGATCACCAGTCGGCCAGAAAACTGTCAAAAAAACACAGAGTTTTTCAGACACGATATGGAACAACATACAGAAAATGTATAATTTGTTCATGAACAAAACATAGAAAAGTATCCCTAAATAAAGTAATGAACCCCAAGTGCAAAAAGGAAATTCTTGATTGATCAATTGGTTCAGCTGGGACTGATGGATATATAAGACTAATAAGGATTAAATGCGGAATATGTGGGAATTGTGGGAAAACCATCAAACCCCATACCATTTATGTGCTTCAGAAAATGCAAATAAAAACTGAATGCACACACAGTAAAGGCAGCAAAAATCAGATTCTTCTTCCAGCTTGACATCCTATTGGTAGAACATCAAAACTCTGCATGTACACATATTTAAATGTCCAACAGCACCGGAGTGATATACTGTAAAACTATAGTCTGTTTTGTGAGAAATGTGGGTTTTTGAGTGAATGTTGGAGCCATTTTGGAGGCCATCAGTGGGACTGCACATCAGAGCCCTCCCTTGTGACCTTCACATTTCAGAGCCATTGGCTGCATTCATCTTCATCACCATTAGATTTGAATAAGCATCACCATGAAAACCTTGCTGTTGCTGTGTAAAAGCCCAAACCAGGGTCATCAGTTTGTGTCGAGAAGACACAACGACTGTGTAGCTTTGCATGTATTAAAGGCAATTATAAACGGAACGAACAAACACGTTTTTTCTTTTTTCTAGGCGGGTAACAGATTGACAGATTTATGCAAAAGTCGATGTGAAAAATCGCTATTGGGTTTGTGCTTTCCCCGAACATCAAACATCCCCCGAAAACTCCAAAGTCATTCAGCTGGTAATGTTGGCTCACGATGACTCATGTCTTGACAGAGGCATTCATGGTAAATTTATTGAAGCTTTTCAGAGAAATATCAGCTAAGATGGGAATTATTGTCTGTCTGTCTGCTGACTTCACACCAGCAAGAACGTGACAGAGAGAGATGAGAGGATTCCTGGTGCTGCCTCCTCACCAGGGGCAACAGGAACCCGCCTGCAATGTATGAAAATCAAATAGTGCCATCTTCTGGGTAAAGTCACGTCACTTTTTTTTTGTCTTCCCCCTAACTTACTCAAATGTCAGTTTATCTTTTTTTTTTTTCTGCATGAGGTGGATTTATGTAAGAGAGTCCCACGGTGAAACATATAATGAAAGTGAATAACAAATCGGTATGCGAATGAGAATGGATGCAATATGAAACCTAAAGAAGGACTAAAAGCAGGACACAGGGTGCAGCTGATGGGAACATATGTGCAGTCAAGGCCGAACACGCATCTGTTTATTTACACGGTTCTCGGCCCATAAAATACACATTTATCCTCTTAAGAAAAAGTAAGACAACATTAAAAATGCTCGTTTACCTTGATGGAAGTCGGAGTCGTTTTTAATTACCAGCAAGTCCAGCGGTACTCGAGGACCAACATATTGTTGGAGCATGTGTGAAGCAACAGGCACAGAAGCCTGCTGCATGGCTATTGAGCCAATAGCCCGCTCCAGTGTTCCCAGGACGGCCGAAGCCATCTGTCAAATGAGAAAACATCAACACTGTGGTATAAACAGGGATCTTTTGAATCACTTAAATCTGCCCAAGCTAGACAGAGAGTCTGTCGTACACAACTGCACGAGTATTTAGACTTTTTCTTTCTTTCTAAGTACAAATCTTAAAGCCTGATCAGATAAAGTTTAACATTGTCAGTGCAACCCTGTTCATGTTCTGAAAGTCATGTGTTAAGTTATGTTCTATAATATGCATCCCATGAATATGTGCAGAGATTTTTTTTTTCCTCAAAGTGGCAGATCCACCATAAAGATGAAGAATGCAATTAAAATTTTATATACCTTCAGACGTCTCCTTTGACCTAGATTCACTTTTTTTCCAAAGAAACATATCACTTCACATCAATTTCCAATTAGGTCGGTCATGTGTCACTCTTGGTAATAGAAACAGTATTTGTTATGCTTGAAATTAATAGAAGATTTGGTATTGTTGTCTGATGAATGTACAGCTCTGAAGATGAAAATTCAAACCTCGCTGTTTAAGTTGGGTTTCAGGTGATCTGAAGGGAAATCTTATGTTGCCTCCACACTGCCCTCCAGCGGTTACAATTTGTAATTATCTCAAATTGGTGCGTGTTTATTTTAACCACTGGAGGGCAGTATATACTAATGAATAGCGAGTTGCTCAGATAAAGTAAATTTAGGAAAAGTATAACATCATGATGAGGGTACAATCTTATGAGCTGTAAACAGAACAAAGCATTCATAAGTCTAATAGTTATTATTTCTTATTGATGTCTGTCTGCTTAAGATATTCATGTACATAAAAGAGGCGCATTGGCGTCCAGGTGGCGCCATGCTGTGAGTGGCAAGTTTGAGAAAACAAAGGCAAAAGACTCCCCAAAGCGAAACAATTTATTTTTCTTCTGTTTTATATCATTCAGGAGTATTCAAATCGTTTCTGTTTTTTAAATGGTGGAGTAGTAGCAGTTAATTTTAAAATGTTTTGTTACTTTTATGTGTTTAGTTCATGTTCTGATGTTTACCAAATTAATCTTAACCTAAAATAGGAAAGGTTTAGTTAGATTTATAGCTGACAATGTTCTGTCTCTTTATAAAGTATGAGTTGGCAGGTAAGTAGATAGGCAGAATATGATAATTGTAATTATTGTAAGAAGATTATGATGATTATCACTAGTAGTAGTAGTAGGAGGAGGAGGAGGAGGAGTAATATTACACTTAATATTTTTTTGTAAAACAAATTAGCAGAACTAAACCTGGTCTAGCTATCATTTGTAAGCTAAATCTTTCTGATACATTTGGAGATTAAATAGGTCAGTTTAAGAGACATTTTGAGCGCATTGACTCACTATGCAGACTTTATTTATATTTGTCAACATTACTTTACATAAAATAAGAGTATATTTATATATATATATAAAATATAAAATTTTTTTACTAAACGCCAAATCTAGAAGGTATTTAATTATGAAAACCATATTACCTGGCCAGTCCTAGGGGCCATGGACTTTCCAAAGTGGTTTTGCCACTTACAATATGGCGGATGCGCTAATCTATCCCTGCCGTTTTGATGACGTCTCTTTGAGGCGACAGAAGGAGGGCGGTTTGAAAGCCAAACAGCCAACTTGTGTCAATATTCGGAAGATAGTACATATTTTTGTCACGAGGTTAAAACATATCCTTATTTTGAGCTAAAACCTTTATGCTAGAGGTTCCTAAGATGAACGCGGAGTTATTCTTGCTCTTTTTAGGCGACTTTCCTGACGCTAACGGGACTCGGTGAGGCAGTTAGCTTACTCTCTCTGCTGCATGCTGGACACCGAGCTGTCTTTAGCTCAGTGCTAAGTCCGTTTAAGGATGGCGAGTGTGCATGAAAGTTTGTATTTTAACCCCATGATGACTAACGGGGTGGTCCACGCTAATGTGTTCGGCATTAAAGACTGGGTGAGTCCATATAAAATCTCCGTGCTGGCGCTGCTGTACGAGATGACCTCCTCAAAGATCACCCTGCCGGAGAGAAGGCGGCTGAACAAGCTCATCCTGCCCCTCCAACAGGTTCAAGTCTTCATGCTGAGTCTATTCAAACCTCCTTATATTTACCGTAGTGTCGCATGTGTTGCTCACTATGTTTTTTTTTTTATGTAATTTCCAGGGTCCAGACCTGACTCTTGGTCAGTTCCTGAAGACTGTGGAGGAGTGTTGTCCTAAGACCGCCTATGCAGTCAAACTCAGGTCTGCCAAACTCTGTAGTTATCCAAATAAGTCACTTACGTACTGGCCATTATTTAACTATTGTAGAAAAATTAAGAATGGTCTTGATTAACTAATAATAAAGACTAATAGTTTGTTGTGAGACTATTCTTCAGCTGCATCTGTGTGCAATCAGGTTCAGTTATTTATGCTAAGTTGTAAAGATAAACAATGATGATGGCCCTATTAGACACTCCTGTTGTGCAAAGAATCATCCCATGTTTTACATTAAGGTGTTGAGCTGGCAATTGTGACATTTTTTATTTAATATTATTAGGCAGTAGCAGTTTAAAATGTAAACAGATTTTTGGTCAGATTTGTATCACTCAGTTCAAGCTGTCATACAACCACAAAACCTCTTGGTGAATAAAATCTAGTATTTGTTGAATAAGATCATGATCCGATCATCTAGTTTACAACACGGTGTGAATGCACCACAGAGTTAAATGGGGTATGTAAAGTGTTATTTAACATTCAAACTAAAATCATATTTTTTCCAGAAAAGTTGGAAAGTGCAGTGTAATCCAACAAGTAAAAATGTATAATTTCTTAGTCTGGTTTACGCAAACAACCGGAGTAAATATTAATATTCCTCAACAGAGAAATATTTCATGGTCAAAAATGATTTTTATTTTCTTTTGCTTCTTTAATCTTTTTTGGCCAAGGATAGTAGTTACTGGGCTTTACATTACGCTGCTGTGGTGCCTTCACACCAGGTTATTGAGTATTTTTCACTGAGTGTTTTCCAAAGATACTAGATTTAACACCACTCAGTGTAACACACTGGGTGGCGTTTTCTATTGTTCTGTTAAAATATAATTTCTTCCTTAATGCTTCTTGTATTCAAATCCCTCAACTTTAAGAACATCCTTAAATTCTGTCCATTTTAATGTAAAAATAATTAAGTTGAACAGTGAAGATAATAATTTTCTACCTGCATGTAATAAATCCTACTCCTGCACTTAAAAAAAACCTAAAAACTTAATTTGTTTCCTAATTTTTTTAAGTCAATGAGAAAAAACTGTAATACACTCCGTCGTCCAGCAGGGGGAGACACAAGACGAGACGTCTGATTTGTCAAGCATACAGATGAATACAAATACAAACGATTAATCATGATTAATTGTAATGAATCAGTTGCAGAAATAATCCTCACCTAATTTAGTAATTGGTTAATCAAAAAATTTAATTTCCTGATAGAACAATACAGTCAGAGCAATAATTCATCCAAAACTGTTAAAATATTTGTATATATACATTTTTGGATTTAAGATTTTTTTTTTTTTTTTTAAAACATCCACTAAAGGAATGCTGTGTTATTACATTTTCGGCAACAAAATGCTTATTTTCTTATTTAAAAAGGAACTGAATTAGTTGTCTTTTCTGATATTGTATAAAAAGAACCCTAAGTGGTTGAATGAAAAATATGAAGACTGTGTACATTTTTTTTTACCTGATTAATCGTCAGAACAATCGATTACTAAAATAATTGTTAGTTGCATCCCTGCATACACATAGTAAAAGCCATAGTAATTTATTATAAAAGAAAATATTATTAAAAAATGTAGCTCTATAGTTTGTCGATCCTGTGCGGTGTGGAAAAGGCGTTTGCAGGAAATCACCGAGCTTGTCTCTTCTAATCCTTGAAGGCTGCATGAGATGGCAGACGGAGAGCTGAAAGACATGGAGTACTTCTTCTCCACTCTCCCCACTCCGTTCACCGCTTTCGATTCTGAGGCTTACAAAACCAGCGTCGTAGGTACGCAAAACCTCGTGCTTTGTGTTTCTCTGGAAATCCTCCGTTTCCCAATAATCTCTCTGCTCTGCAGGTCTTTTCATGAGGCACATGCTGCTGGCGTACAACAAGCTGTCTTTCAGTCAGGTGTACAAGCTGTACAAGTCCCTGCAGCACTATTATCACAGCCATTACGCCAAGCCCACGGACGGGCAGGTGTGTGTGCCCACACTGGCTGCAGATGACTCGGACATGGACCTCACCAGCACCGAGGACACCGTGGGGGACCGAGCGGACAAAGAAGAGCTGGACACCCCACTGCATGAGTCCGAACTTCGGTTAGTGATGCTGTTCTTTTCAGCCGGACGCGCGTCTCATTTTTAAAGTCTGACTTTAACCACTAGTGATCACCTTCAAGCCAAAAGGAAAGTCTTGAACTACGTGCAGTTTGGCATCACTGTGATTGTTTTAGGAATTGATTATTCTGATGGTTGCAATAACAGCATTTCTTTAGGGAATTTGAACCAGGTGAGGCTAAAACTATAATACTTGAGGAATTTTGGATAAGACGTATTTATAGACAGGGGCATTTTTATCTTAAATGTAAAATACATACAGGGATTCCCCCAGTGTATTTTAAGCCTGGCGGGCCACCAGGCTCAGCAATGCTTATTTATTTAAGTCTTTTTAAAAATGTTTTCATTTCTATGACTTTCTAGTTGGTGTTCAGGTGTTAATCTTCCAATCTTTCAATAACACATGATTATCAATTAATATTTTCACATTTCCTGTCAACTTTAAACATTTTTTAACTCAAAAACTCAATGGGCCGCTGGATGAGTGACTGCCGAGCGCCCCACCACCGGGCTTAGCGAGTTTTCTGGGGGGGGAAAAACCTCTATAAAATATGTATATTTTATAGAGGTTTGGCTCAATTACTACATAATGTTTGGGGGGGGGGTTCCACAGATGGCCTTTTTTTGAGTCTGTATACTTCAGTTAATTGATTACTAAATTAGTTGACAGTTAATTCAATAATCGATTAATCAGCTCTACTACTGCTTTGACGTTTTTAAAAGTTGACATCAGATTGTGTGTCTGTTTCAGATGTGACAACACGCCGAGCCGGGGCCCCCTCTCTCAAAAACAGGCCGAATACTTTCTTTCTAGACAGGTGAGTCTGGATGAAGTCTAAATGAAGTATTGTTTGTCATTTCGCTCGGAGGGTCCGTGGGGCTGGGATGTGTTTTTTGTTTTTTGCGGCGCCGAAGCGGCCCCCCTCTGACTCTGGGAACGTCCCTCCACAGGCTTACCTTCTGAAGAACGACGAGAACAAAGCCCTGAGGCCGGCGGCGCTGCAAGAGGAGCTCAACAACATGCTGAAGTTTAACCCGGACTTTGCAGAAGCGGTGAGGCCCAGCAGAACTTTTAACTGCATCCCCAATCATGCTTGTTGCCGTTTCCATGGTATCTCAGGGTTTTATAAAAAATATTAACATGCGGATTAAAGCCATTTTAATTAGATACAGTAGAAAGTGTGAACTTAGAGTAATGCAGTTCTGCCCCTCCCTGACTTTATGCTGCGCACTGCCAGTCAGCTGACTGAACAAATACAGCTACTCTTTTCCCTCGCTTAGAAGAAACGCAGCTTTAAAAACTTGTGGCGGGTCGTTGTGTCACGCTGCTTTAAAAGAGAAACTTGGCAAGCAGTGCTGCCAGCTGTAAACTCGCTACAGTAGTCCAACTAATTAACAAGCTTTGATGACCTTGCTCTTCTCCCAGTGCAGGCCATGCTGTTCTGCGCTGAGAGGACATTCCCTTAAAAACTGCAGCTAAATGTAGCCGCTGTTTATTATGCAGTCTGAAGAAACTGTCAGTGAAGAGAAACCTCTTCATCCTGTGTTTTAGTTAATATTAAATTTGATATCATTCCTTCCCACATCACCGTCCATAGTGACTCTTTCGAGATGTTTAGACGATAGGAACGACAATGACATTTAATTACCCTTTAAAATAAAGTATTTTTGTGTTTAGTTGAATTGAATTTGTGATTCATTGTTGTGAATGCGTGTAATAGACGCAAAGTCATAAATCTCTCGTTCTCCTTACAGTCTCTATAAATCAAAATGAAAACAAGAAGACGTCTTAAAAACAAATGTTCAGTGTTTCAGTGATTATGGGTCCAAAGCAACTGGAGAGGTTTTAGCCTAGAGTTAAAGGGACTCGGTGTTTCAGGTGTTTTGCAGTTTGCTCCAGATGTACGATGCACATAGTTGTTGCCACATTATTGTTTTAAATTGGATTGTGTTGGACAGTTTTGTGAAAGAGTTGCGCTTACATACTTTGAGAAGGCGTTATTTATGCTGCGAGATGCCGCAGCGTAGCGGTTTTATGCTACCTGAGTGACGGTGTGTGTCCTACAGCAGCTCTCTGCTCCTCCTCCCGTCAACAGCATTACCTGAACTACCTGAACAGCATGAGAGTCCAGGACATCTTCCTCTCCGCTCACAGCCTCCTGCACTACTTCGACCGCCTCATCCTGTCCAGCAACGAGGGAAAGAGCAACGGAGACGAGGGCTACGGCCGAAGCCTCCGCTACGCCGCGCTGAACCTGGCCAGCCTGCACTGCCGCTTCGGCCACTAGTGAGTGCAGAGCTGGAGGGCCGCAGTTTGAGTTTGTTCAGACAGAATGAAGAAATATTTTCTCGCTGCTGTTTTGGTTTTTTCAGTCAGCAAGCCGACCTGGCTCTACAGGAGGCCATTCGCATTGCCCAGGAGTCCAACGACCACGTGTGCTTACAGCATTGTCTGGTAAAACAAACAGCTTTATGCTCTGACGCCGCAGTAATGTTGCCAAGAATGTTTTGATGGTCATAAAGATTTCTCTCCCAGAGCTGGCTCTACACACTGGAACACATGAAGGGATCGGAAAGCACAGTGTTGACTCAGGATTCGGTGAAAATGGCCGCTCATTTCTGCCTGCCGGTGAGTGCAACATGACCTTTCAGTGGAGAATCTGCTGGGTAGTTTGGCGTCGGCTGTTGTACGTGCTGTAGATAAATTTTTATGATTTTGAACCCAGACTACGCTGAGAAAATGTCTGCACCAGGTTACCTTAGTAAAACAACATGCAAGTTTGTTTTTTTTTTCTCGCCGTCTGAAGTTAAATCAGACTGAACTTTTCTTGTTGTAGGTCAGCTGGAATCGCCAGAATTATTTTATGTGAAACATGAAGTTTTGATATATTTTAGTTTACTTTGTCCCTGCTGTAGAATGCAGATTATTATCACAATGCATAATAACAGCGATCAATTATATTATATAATAGTGAATCTTTTTTTTTTTAGTTCATTTGTGTTGTTTTTATCTCCAAAGTGTGGTGCTTTAAAAGTTTGAAAACTTATCTTGAAAATACATGAAAAGTGCTTGAATTTTACGATGAGAAAAGTGTAGAATCCCTGACAGTATTAATAAAAATGTTTTCTGACTCTTACTGTTATTTATTTATATATTGATTGATTTTTGGTCCTTCACTCTTTATCATTTCTTTTACCTGCAATTTCCCCCTCCAACCGAAAACCTTCAGTTTCAGTGAAACCCTTATGCATGGACAGAAAAAGGTCAATTTTGGTATTTCTTTCAGTCAGAACTGTTTGAACTAAAAACTGCTCGAATTCAACCAGCCCCTTATATCTCTGTGTACCTTGAAAACACCTTAAGAAAGGCATGGAGATGTTTTACTAGGTATAGTTGAGCTCTGACGCCTGCTGCTTCCATCAGTGGTGCTTTCACTGTTTCTGGATTAATGAGGCTATTTGAATTCAGCAGATTGATTATATGTATAATGAATGTCTGGAGAAGCTCCTGCGGCTAATTTATTTCTATTAGAAGGGTGATAAAGCTCTGACCTTGAGAGACTAGACTTGGTCTAGATCTAGGAAACTTGAATAAAAATATTTTTAAAAAAAGAAGCTAAAAAACGTATTTGTTTTTAATCATTTTCGACAAAATACAGTACAATATTGAGTCCTTTCAGATTGATAAAGTTGTGCTGATTTATTCTGGCTTTCAAACGTTACATTGTGGACATTAAACAGCAGGGCCGGATTTAGAAGGATGTGGGCCCCCGGTCCGGAGCCAGCTTTAGTGTCCAACACTATATGTAGTCTGTACATCAGTGGTTGTGACCTCTGCACTCCCACCAAAAGAAAAATATTGGCAACCTGGGCCAATAAAATAAAACAATTTAGTTTATTCTTCATTTTAATGGTAAACATTTTTGTTTCTCTACCTTTTTTACGGGAATTTCAGGCTGAAAATGCAGGAAATTTAGTCAAAATGAAAGTAAAATCAACAACAGAACACAGAGCGATTTGAGTTTGTTCTGACCTCAGTAGAATTTAAAGTAAATCAAAATTATCCTGAATGAACTCAGGATACATTTAAATGTCGCTGTTGCATCCATTTGATAAAATACTCAGTACAGGTAGATGTGTAACTTCTGACATTAGTGCAAGTTAGAGCTGAGATTTTCCAGCAGCTGTGAGCAATTCTAGAAAAATGATCCAGGTTCCAACTTGCAGATTGCTTTGTGTGTCTGAAGCCTTTCTCTGCAGTCGGAACCTAGATTAACGTTTGCACGCTACTTTTTTCACTATTGTAACCACATGCAGTTCAGACATGTCAGAAAGTTTCTTTTAGCAGGAAAGTGCCAACACTTAAATAATGCTTCCCCACATTTGTGTTGTGTTTTGGTTGGATCTGAAGCCTTTTACATAACCTAAATTGATAAATAATTTCCTTTTAAGTTTCCCATCTGGGAGTCTCTTATATAACTGAACCAAAGCCATCGAAAACCTTTCAAGTGCAGAGGTGCGTTCTGTAAACATCCAGTGGAATCAGTTCTTCCTTTGTTTGTATTAAGTATTTATTGTGAGTAGCAATCGGTTCCAGTTGTTTATGTCCAGGTCACTTCCCCCACCTGAGGTCAACATCTGTCGCCAACATGTCCGACTTGTTCTCCTCTCCGCTCCAGTACCTGGGATCTCTGGACATTCAGTCGCTGGTCCAGCAGGGGGCGATGCAGGGTAAGGCTGCGCACAAGCTGATGGACGCTCTGAAGGACACGGAGATCCTGCACTGGAAGCACAGCCTGTCGGAGCTGATCGAGATCAGCCTGGCTCAGACCACGTCCATATGGAGGATGTACGGCAAGAGGTGAGGGTCTTTGCTACGCGGCGCCGCTAGCGGGTGGTTTTCAGTTCCACACACACACACACATACACACACGCTCTTCAGTATTTGCTAAACTAAAACAGTGTTTACAGTTCTGGTTTTCATGGACGTGAATCTCCACCACTTTCGGTCTTTTAGTGATTCATTGTTCTTTTTCTGGTGGCGAATGATCATCAAACCAAAAACTTCAACGATTTAAAGAAACAGTAATTCAACGCACAGATTTGGATTCTACATGCATTTCCCTTATTCCATATCCAAGTGATACATACTGGCTCTAATATTTACATAACCATAAAGTTCAAACCCAGTTGTTTGAAAAACTCAGTACAGATGTTTGTTTAAAGATCAGTCCATGATTTTAAACACCAATGATGAGCTACTGTATACTATTCAAAAGCAAACAAGCTTATAAATTATTTTAAAGCTGCAGAATGAAACTTTTATAAAAAATTAATATTTTTTCATATTTATTAAAACTGTCACTATTTCGTGACAGTGTAATATGAAACAGATCGTTTGTGAAAAAAAAAGCTTCTTTGGTTTCTCCTTGCGGTCCCACTGGCATCTGCAGAAATACACTGCCTGATCAGAAACAGTCAATCTGCTAATAAATAAATCTGTCAATCATCCTCATGTACATGCTGCTCACACTCTCCTCCTACAGCTGGTTCATAAATAGATATCTGTGGTGAATGTTCAAGCTAATTAGCAGTTTTTCAGGAAAGGTAAATTGTGTCTTTGCCATTAGCTCATTGAGCAGTGTCTTCACAAATGTGATTGACAGCACTAAGACCCTCCTCCTGACTCCGACTGGTTGTTTCTGACCGGGAGCGGTGCATTTCTGCAGATGGAGGAAGGTGGAGGAGATCAATATTTCCACAGATTCTGTCTCACAGCTTACTGCCACAACATGGTGACAGTTTGAACAAATGCATAAAAAAAAACATGCTGTTTATCAGCGCTACATGCTGCTGCTTTAGTGTGACCTCCGTTACGTCCCGCAGCACCATGGCTCTGCAGCAGGCCCAGCTCCTTCTCAACATGAGCAGCCTGGAACCGGTGAACTTCGGGGTCCATCAGAACAACACGGAGGCGTTCGCTGTGGCTCTGTGCCACCTGGCCGAGCTGCACGCCGAACAGGTAACGCTGCTGCCCCTGCTCTCTGTCCCGACTCTCAAGGGGAAGCTGCGTTTTCATCTCACTGTAAACTTACTGTAGGTAGTGAATGTTAAACAGCCTTACTTTGCAGCGTGTGGACGGACTGTAAACGCTGGACTGCGTATCTGTCTCGTTTTCGATGCAGGGGTTGTACAGTGCAACTGCAGAGATTTTTCAGCATCTGAAGGAACAGTTTCCTCCTCACACGCAACATTCAAAGGTATTTTTCTTTTTGCTCTAATACATTAGCTCACAACCTGGCAGATGTGTATTTAATTTACCTCAGGTACTTACTTACTTACATATTATATGTTTAATTGTCCAATCTAAGATCCTTTAACTTTCGTATTCCTCCTATCTTCAGCTCTGGATGCTTTGCAATCTGAAAATCCAGTTTGAGAGACACATGAACAACAGGAAGTACCATTTAGCGGAGCCGCTTGTAAAGGCCATGTCTGCTTTAAACAAAACAGAGGGACTGTACAGGTAATGCCAAACCACACACAACAGTGCTACTTCAGTCCCTCTAGGAAGGACGTCTGGTGTCATTAAGCTATTACTTCAAATACACACACTAATCGCAAATTTTGCATGGACTTGACATTTTCACAAGTCATTGCCATTTTTCTGTACTTCCTTCTTTTCTGACCAATCACTGCAACTCAGCTGAATCTTGACCAATCCCTGTCGACTTCTTGTTTCACAGCGTCTCTTGAACTCCAATCTTTCAAGAGATTTTTGTTTCCTTAGAATCATTTTTTGAGATTTTCTGTAGGATTTGTGTATATATACTATACTGTGTATAGTATATGTATATGCTAACTTGAATGGCGTTCTTATGTTGCACTTCTCAGGACATGATGTATTAAGGGCGCCATTTCATGAAGGTGCTTGAATATTTTATTTGCACTTTAAATACAAACTATGTCAAAATCCTGTCTTTTTTTTTTTTTTTTTTGACAGGTTATGTGCCGCAATTGCAACCATAGTGATGGTCAAAGCATAGAGGAGGACAAATGTTGTTAAAAATTGGAAATTATTTCAATTTATTCGCTAAAACCCTTCGTTAAAAAAATTAACAAAGGGTTAAACTCCAGTTAAAAATAAATCAAACGATAGATGATGAGCGCTAGCGCCGCTACTGAAATATGGTTATGAATGTAATTTCATCTAACTGTTTATGTCCATGACTTATCACATGAACAACCTTTATCAAAGCAGGATTTTAATTTATTATTTTTATTTAACAGTAGCATTGCTACCTTATATTTTGTAGGCATAAGCAAAATCTAGGTAAAGATTTGCGCACATTTGTTATGGAAACGTAGCTGGTAATTGTAGGCCGTTACTATCACAACACACCATTACACCGTCCTGGAGAGACTGTTCTCTTTACTGCGGTGTTTAAAGTTTATTTATTGGCAGGAAAGCCCAAGTTCTGAAGGCCCTGAACCGCAGCACCGAGGCCTACAGCATCCTGCAGCAGCTGCAGGTTCACTGCGAGAAGACCAAGTGCACGGAGATCATCATCAGGTTCGGCTCTTATGTTGTTCTTGCACACCTTCTCGTTGCAATGATCAAGAAGAAAACGCACCAAACTTACTCCGGCAAGTCGGATTTTAACTGTCGCCTGCCTCCCGCGTTCTGCCTGCGCCCTCCAGAGTGATGCTGTCCACCGCCGAGCTCCACTGGGAGTCGTCCAGCTTCTCCACGGCTCTTCCTCTCCTCCTGCAGGCCTTGGCTCTGGCCAGGCAGCACCACCTGCAGTCCCTGGCCTCAGAGGGCGTCCTTCATCTGGCCTTCACTCAGGTCAGCCACAACAAGAAAGCCTGTTGCTGTGTCCGTTTATCAGCAGCTTCCACGCAGCGTGGGAGGTGTTACTGCTGGATGAAAGCTGCCATGCATTGGCTCACAACCGAAGCAGATTGGTTTGCAAGATTTCAAGCTCCACAGTGAATGTTTTCGAATGTTTCCAAAACTCGCTGGCGTGATTACAAGCTTTATACGCATGTAGAATAAATCTGCTTAGAAAATATTGAACAGAAAAGTGTTTGTCAAGTTGATGTATAAAATAAATAGGGAGACATTCGGTCATTCTGTATTTAGTTTACAGACTTGATGGCTGATTGGGCATTTACTAAAATAAACCTGTAAGAGTAAATCAAATCTACACAAGCAGAAAAGCTAAAAATTGTTCATAGATGAGTTCTCAAAAAATGTCTAAATATTCAAATACCAGTGGTGGGCATCACTAGCTAAAACGTTAGTTGTACTAACCATAAGGCTCTAATCATAAAGATTAATTCAGCACCATTTTGTGCTTTAAACTGTTAAATAAAAAACTTGGAAGAAAAACAAAAGATTTGCTAAAGCGCATTTTTAGCAAATCACTGTAATTAGAGGAAGCTAATTCTAAAGCGCTAACTTCACTTCAAATGATATCTACTCTTGAAAGACTACAACACTCAAGCACCAATTAATTGGGGCCTGCCCATAGCAATGCAAAGGGATGTAATCCCTATGCATTGCTATGGGCCAACATCCCTATGCATTGCATGGCAGGCCCCTATTGTTCTACACCTCAAAATAACTGCCCCTTCCTACTACCGTTAATGCGGCTCGTACCGCTGCGTGGCCCCTCACAACATATATATCTAAACGTGCAGCTCAATCCCGTGAGGGGAACTATTACTTTTGTTGGCATTTCGAGTAACTGTGGCGACATAACTAACAAAAAACGAGCCAAATTTAACTCAAAACAAAAGTCTAATTGACACAAAACTGTGTCAGTTAGACTCAAAATAGATAGAATTTAGTCTGCCTCTCTGAGCTGCTCTTTAGAACCACAGTGATGGCAGAACGTCAGAACTACAGACATGGTGGAACAACTGCTATAAACTCATCACATCTCTGAATGGTGCTGTTTATGTTATATCTTATATGCATATCATCAAATGGTGGCAAAAGCAACAAAAATCTAGTGTGCTCTAGATTTTTAAGATGGAGTACATGCACACATATTCATGACATACTTTGATTAAACTAATTTATCTTCGGTGTGATTCCAGTACCAAAAAATTAACTTTATACCAGGTGAGTCTCTCTAACCTGAGAATGTGAACCTGTACTGGGCTGATTCTGTGCCTTCAAATCATTTTAACAATACTCCTGGAGAAGATTCATAACTTATAACTCTGAAACAGGAACAGGTCTGAAAAACAGCCTGTGTGCTACACTCAAGAGAGAGATTCATTTGATGCATCAAAGAGTGATGTCATCACTGCTGATGTCATTGTTACCAGTAGAACTGAACATTCTACTGATGCATTAACATCAAACACGTTTTGAGTGTCAGGCGAGTGGTTTATATTCAAAGTCTATGTGAAGCGTTGGATGCGCTAGATTTGTCAAACGCTCCAAATGGTTCAAATTGCGCCGCGCTAGAGGCTTGAAGCGTGATGCAATAGCCCTCGACGCGCCTCCACAGAGACTTTGAATGCAAACCAGCTGCGCCTGACGCTCAAAACGCATTTGGTGTGAACGCACCATTATATGTCCAGTGTCACATTAGGTCAGTGCTTCTCAATTCCAGTCCTTAAACCCCCTGCTCTGCATGTTGTGTCTCTGTTTCAGAACAGCTGTTCCAGAACAGCATGACCTCTTCTGCAGTCATCAAGTACTGCAGTAGCATGTTAATCACCCACAGATTCAATCCAGGTGTGTGGCAGAAGGGGAACAACTAAAACATGAAGGGCAGGGGGGCCTGAGGACCGGAATTGAGAAACACTGCATTAGTTCCATCATATTAGGACCAAAACCTGGTCCTAATATGATGGACTCATTGCTTTGGGTCAGGGGTAACATTTAGAGGTAAGATGCTAATTAAGTTTTCGATAGGGTTAGGGTTAGGAATAGACTAATATTGTTTGGGGTTATTGAAAATGTGTGGATTAGGCAAAATCGCAGCTACTAAAATGAAGGAAATCAATGCAAAGTTCTAATATGGGTCGAAATAGTTTTGACAAACCTGTACAGCATTTTGTTTTCTAAATCATTATAAACAATGATGATATAATATTAGGGTGTTTTTCTGCCAATTGTGTAGCTGCAGTACACTAGTAGTCTAATGTGTTGAATGTGCTGAGACACATTCAACACATTAGAAACCAATCAGAACCAAAGGTTTGCCTTTTGGTTCTGATTGGATGTTTCTGGATAGTAGCAGAGCCAGATGCATTTTCGCAGATTCTCTGTTTCATATTCTACTGTCAGACACTTTTAACAAATATTCATCCATCATCTAACACACTTATCCTTGCGCACACACATTCACACCTTAGGACAATTTAGAGAGATCAATTAATCAAGCAATTAATGCCGAGTGTTAGCAAAACCTGGGTTTGGATACTGACCTAGGTTAGTGCCACCTGGGTGTGGGTCGGCGTAAAGGCCGAGCCGGGCATAGATTGGCCTTCACGCCAACGCCAACATGAAGCCCCTTCACGCAACCAGTGGAGGTTGGTCGCATGGACGTCTCTCTTTCCTCAGACCTCCATGTTTGTGTGGAGGTTTGGCTTTGCGTGGACTCCTCTGATTGCAACCTGGGTGTGGGTCGGTGCAAAGGCCGAGCCAGACTATGCATGGAGACCCCTGGTTGATTGGAGGTCTGTATTTCGTTAGACCTCCCTGATAGATTGGAGGTCTGTCTTTCCTCGTACCTCCCTGATAGATTGGAGGTCTGTCTTTCCTCGTACCTCACTGATAGATTGGAGGTCTGTCTTTCCTCGTACCTCACTGATTGATTGGAGGTCTGTCTTTCCTCGTACCTCCCTGATAGATTGGAGGTATGTCTTTCCTTGTACCTCCCTGGTTGATTGGAGGTCTGTCTTTCCTTGTACCTCACTGATTGATTGGAGGTCTGTCTTTCCTTGGACTCCTCTGGTTGTAGGGAGCCTTCTATTTGCAGGGGGACCTCTGGTTGGGTGGAGACTCTCGGACGGTTGTTTTCCAGAGCAAGGTTTAACTTCACCTTCAGTTCTGCAACCTGACCCTGCAGAGACTTCACCGTTTCCTCCTGTTCTTTGAATTTTGAAGCTTGCTCTGTGTGACTTTTGAGCTGCTCCTCATATTTAAGTCTCACTCTGTATTCTTCTACCATGACTTCTATCAGACCTTTGTTGCGGGAGGCGTATTTTTCAGCCTCCCTCTTGAAATAATCCAGCTGTTGAAGGATGGTCTTGTCGGCTGTAACTTTGGTAGAGCAAGAAACCTTTGATACAGCTTTAATCTCTGGCACGTTTCTTTCATGTTCACGTTTGACTCGCAGGTGATGTTCTTTTACTACCATAGTTTGCAGTTTCTCAATCTCCTCCTGCTGTGATTTGACTTCAGCCTGATATGCAATCCTTCGGTTTCTTTCCTTATGGAGATCAAAAGTCTTACTCTGCAACTCGTTTTTAAGATCGTCTACCTGCTTTGTGAGATCGATGACGTGTTGGCTTGTTTCTTCCACAACTTCCACTGAGGGGGTAATCTCGAAGCCAGCAGAGGGAGTTGTTTCCTGCTTGACTTCCAGTGATGTTGGACTCTCAAAGTTGCCAGAAGGACCTGATTCCCCCTGGATCTCTGCTGATTCATCTTCCGGCTTAATGGGGCTGTCGCTGTCATCTTCAAAAGAAATGACTTCGTCGTAGTCGACTTGGATGTTGAGGTCCATCATGTCGAGCCATGAAAGCTCAGCTGGAAAAGCTTCATCTTCACAAACAATCTGTTGTTGCTTCATGTCTATATTGTGGTAAATTCTTGCTTCTCTGAAAGGCGTGTAATATCTGGAATCGATATCCCGCTTGTTTCAATTAATTTCGAACGTGCTCTGAAGAGTGATCTGTCGCGATAGAACTGTGGAACAGGTCTGAGAAAACTCTGTCTGCAGCTACATTCAAGAGAGAGACTCCTTTGTGGTATCATAGAGTGACGTCATAACCGCTGATGTCATTGATACCATTGGAACTGAACATTCTATCAACCTTATTACTGGGAGGCTTACTGGGGAAACGATTAAGGGTGTTACTTCCGTCGCCCACCAGAAGTAGAAGTATTTCATTGTAATTTGGAGGGTTTTTGGCTAATCTATATTCATGATAGAAGTTACATCTCTGTTTTCAGTTATTGTACAATATTTAGTAAACTTGTTTATGGACACCGTCTGCTATCAGAGAGCTATTCAGTACAGAGGGTTGTAATTATGAGCTTAATCACGGGGAGCAACAGTGACACCGCATTAAGTTTTGTAACGGAATTTCAAAAGAAAAGCCTAAATATTCCTCTCAGGGTAGTGCTAACTAATATTAGCCTTTACTATCTTTTTTCTCTCAGGTTATTGCACTGCCCTGCTGCACAAGACGGTAAATTAACCTTAGCACAAACCTTTGCATTTCATTGCCCCCATTAGCATTAGCCTTTTCCCTAAAAGAAGCTTTTAGCTATTTTTCTTATTTATTAGCCATGCTTAGTACACTGAATGGAGTGATGCTCCACATGCTACTGACAGCATTTTGGCTAATGTTAGCAGTTTGGCTCATTTTAACTTGTACACTAATTTCAACATACTGAATGGCATAAGTCCATGTTACTCAACATGTTTGTCAATCTCCACATGGTATTGAGTACATTGTAGCTTACTTTAGCATTGACGCTAATTTGTAGCATCAGAACGCCCACGAAGTGTGCCAACCGACAGGCACACTTTGGCAGGCTCCGTTAAAATTTCTTCAGAAATGTTCTAGTTTTAACATTATAATTTACATTTTCTGTAATGCCCTCTGATGTTGTGTTTATGTTTACGCCTTGTTTTCTACGATTTACTTTTGTTCCTGTACGTCTCATGTTTTAACTAAAGTTATTGGGGGGAAAACAAAGGAGATGAAGCAGATCTGCTCTTCATCTACTTCAAAATAAGAGCCTGGATATCGATGTCGATAAGTAAAACGGCAGCACAGATTCGGCTGAAAGTTTACAAAACATTTAAGCAAATTAGCGCTTTAGAATATATTGAGGAAAGCGAATAAAGGGGAAGCTAAGCTAAACATTTTCAGTTAGCTAAAGCGCTGAGCGAAAAATTAGCTCGGCTGTTAGCAGGTTAGCGGAAGTGTGCCCAACACTGCCAAGTACTAAAAGAAAACATCAGTTGGACTAAAGATGATGTACAACTGAAATAATCTGACTCCTCTATTCCCATGACCATATCAGGTGATTCTATTTCTTCCTCCTCCAGCTGATGCTGGGCATCCCTGGGCAGGCGCTGACTGTTCTCCATGAAGCCATGGAGCCCATCCTCGCCCACGGAGCTGTCATCGACAAAGGCCGCGCCATGCTGCTGGCAGCTCGCTGTCACATGGCTGTAGCTGGCTTCAGGCTGAAAGAACAGGGCCATCTAGGTGACCTTTAACCCCCTGAATCTGATCAAGCCACGTGGAAGATCTTACATCTGACTCTTTGCTTCTGCTTCTTTGTCTTCTCGTCTCCTCGCAGGCCAGCATTCGGCAGCTTTGGCTGTTGACGGTCTCAACGAGGCCGAGTCTTATTTCTCCAGGCTCAGCTGTAAGGAGCGCCTCCGGGACGTCCACTACCTCCAGGCGCAGCTCCACCGCTCGCTGGGACAGACGGCGCAGAGCAACAAAAGCGCCATGAACTTCAGGCTGCTGGACCAGGAGCTGCAGTCCCCAGCCCCACCGGTCTTCATGCAGCTCTGACAGAGCGCAACCCTCGCAGCGTCATCAGACTGGTTGCATTACGACACGTACAGTACCGCGGCTCACCACTAGGTGGGGGTGAAGCCCTGTCCTGATTTGTCTCGGCACTAAGACACAGCAAAAAGACCACAGTCTCACCAAGTATTTTTGGTCTAGTTTCTAGTATAAATATCTTAGTTCACTTGAAATGAGAACTAATTTACAAATAACTTTTAGAAAGAGCAACTTGTTTTAAGTCAGTAATCCCTAAATATTGGTAAAAGTTTAAAAAAGTACTATTTTAACAGGCAGATTTCACTTTTAATGACACTTTATCCACATTATAAGCAAAAATAATAAAAGTTGGGCTAGTACGTTCTTATCAATATTAAGGAATTATTGACTTAAAACAAGCTCCTACATCTTGCCAAATCGTTACTAGTTAGCTTCATCTTTTTCCAAGTGTACAAAGATATTGTGAACGGAAACTACACCAAAAATATTGTGTAAGATTTTGTGTATTTGGAGTGAACATCTCATTTCTTAATCGTTTCGATTTGAATAGGAGGTTGTCGAGGAACTTGCACCTCAAAATGTTAGTTATATTTCAACAAAACAGAGACAGGAGTCATGAATAAAGAGACGTAAGCGAGAGTCTGTACTTTGTGTCTTGATTTGTGTGGCGTGGATCTGGTTTGAGTGATGAATCATGTGCAGCCGGCCGGGTTGCTACCTGGAGGAAGACGGTGTTTGAAGTTCATCGGGAACAGTCACGGACTCGCTCAATCCTCCTCCATGTTTTGATGAGCGAGGGGCGCAGGGCGAATGTGTTTCAGGAGCCTGGCCGATTTATTTTTGTCTCCAGAATACCGATGAAGCCGTGATGTGATGCTACAGCTCGGACCTGTATTAATCTTTACTCTGTTTTGTTATGGATATTTCAGCTGAAGTTTCTTAATCTCCATCCTCAACGCCCTGGTTTGTTCTCTTGAATTGTCTAAAATGTGTTGCCTTCGCTTCTCTTCCTATGGATTTACAGTTGAATTGTATAACATTGCTGTAGAATAAGCCTCGTTTACCATGCAAATCCCAGAGAGATATAGGATAGAGCTGCCTTTAACAGTGGAGACGTTGGATAGCGAGGTAACTCGTGTGGCCGTATAGTGCCTGGAGTTACATGTTTTAACATGCATTTCACTGCCAGTGCTTCGGGTGTACAGGAGGGAAAGGAGTGTGTGTTCACTGACTTTGAAATTACATTTAGTTTGTGTAAATTGTTTTTGATTTTTTGTTGTGTGTTTTTTACTCTGGGCGTTTGTCAAACAGATTTATAGAAACAAGCCTCCCACTTTATAACTAAGCAATTTACTTGGAAATGTGTAAGAAATTAACTTTCTAAAATAAAAAGCACCTCAAATTTATGACACAAGGCTTTACCTGGAGGCTTCCTAAGCCTCTAAATCCTCTGATAAATGAAAAAAAATCACAACATGCAAAACACAATTGCAAATTACTATAATAATATATGCAAAGGTAAATACCACTCCTACTGTTCCAACACAGTGTTTAACAGGATGGAAGATGATTTTTTATCATTTTCCAAGTCTGAGTAACTAGAAAATGCTACTAAAATGAATGGGTCTCCAAGACAAAATTAATTCTAGTTTCAAAAAGGTTTTTAAAAAATTGATAAAAACTAAATATTTCCTGTTGATTCTTACTTGGATAACTACCAACGGTTCTCCACAACTCGAGATTTCTTCCCAGCTCACTGATAGAGAAACACAATCATTCAAATAAAGAACATTGCGTTGCTGTTTTTTTTGTTTGTTTGCCTCCCGGCCTTTAAGCTCCTTGCTTTTAAACCGGATTCCTAGTTTTTGAGTAGGGTATTTAGCAGCAATTTACCAATTTTGTTTATTTTTGTGAAGTGAAGATATTAAATTTCAAACTTTATATATATATATATATAACTTTGCTGCTTTTCCTGGTGCCAAAACCTGATATAACCTTTTACCACAATGATGAATCGGAAGCCAACTTCAATGCTGTGTTATTTTGACTTGTAGTTTAAAGAAATATAAAACCCAATTTGGAAAATGTTTATAATAACATTAAAAACAAGAGTATTGAAAGTTTGTATGGAAACGTTATGGAGGCCCTGTAAACCCTTTTGGAGATGTTACGGGTGTGTTGCGTGTCTCAAACTTCTCTGTCCCATGGTGGTGGTGTATGGAGTGAAAATAGTGTCAAAATGATTTGGTGATGCCTTCAGGGTGAAATGCAGTCTCCGCTTTCCTTCAGCTCTCACATGAGACACACATTTCTGTTTCTCGATGTTTTAATAACAAGCATGGCAACAAAACATAGCATAGGAACAATGCATGTTTAGAAAAATATATCTGCAAATGTTTTCTTATTTCGGAAGATGCTATACATTCACTTAACCTCTCTACGATATTAAACATGAAGAAATAACAATTTCACTGTGGAGTAGAAAACAAGTTGAGCTTCCGGTTTGGTTCGAGGCGGAGCCACCTGAGAAGTCCTCGCTCTGAACTCATCATACCTGCTGGCGCTGCAGCGTTTTACCTGTAGTCCTCTTTTCCAGTGTCATAAGTTACAGTAGAATTACTTTTTATTATTATATTGCAAAACAGGTTAAAACGCCGCATTGACAACTTGCCAAAAGTTGACATTGGTTTCATCAGGCGTTTGTTGGAAATACAGCTGCGTTGCTTCATCAGTGGTTGTCCAGCTAAAAATAGATCCACTTGGAACCTTTGGCTTCTGCTTAAATCCCTAAAAATTTCTTTTCCTGACCAGCATCCGAGAGTTATACTGGCCACGACGTCTTACTTTACTTTAAAACACACACAAAAATAATTTATGTAAGGAGAAGTTTTGCCGAAAAACAGGTCTTAGGACTGAGTCCGTTCCCATGTTCCTGCAGCGGAGGAGAGGCGTCTCTGTAGTGTAAACATAGTTTCCTGTTTCTGTCAGAGTCTCTGTGGAAACTGATCACTGAGGGAAACCGGACAGGCTCAGTATCCGGCTGGATAGCCTCCTTTCCGGGGGTCGGACTCCGCGCAGAGACGCTCTCCCTGCCGAACCACGGCCTGGACCACGGAGTCCGGAGTCCTCAGTGTTTGGGTCACATGGTTCTTCTGTTCCAGCCCCTCCAGGACGCTCTGTGCGGATACAGAGTAATGAATTTCATACGATTATTTCATACGACTATAAACGATCATTTTTTTCAATAATGCTTTTGAAAAAATAAAGCATATTGTGAATACCTATTGTATTCACATATTGTATGTATGTGAATACAATACATATTGTATCACACACAATATGCGTGTGAGTATTTGCTACAGATTAGAGGCATGCGATACTGCACATTTTGATATCGATCTGATATCAAGTGAAACGAGGGCAAGTATCGCCGATACTGATACCAATACTTTTTATTTAATTTGGTTATTTCATCAAACTTGTGAACTTTAGGTGTTTTTACCTTCAAACTATTTTTGTTCAATTCTACAACAAAATTTGAATAAGGTTTATAGGTATCTACAAAATACCTTAACATAATAAGTTGATAAACCAAAACAATATCAAAAACAAAAGTACAAAAAAAAAAAAAATAGTTGAGAGCAAATCCAACCAAACTCTTTCTTGAGGTAGACTGGAGTTCAAATTTCAAGAGGGAAAGTCTTACCAGTCTTACAATGTAAAAATGCTTAGATATAATATATACTTGTTGTTGCGCTGCATAAATGCACCGAATAAAGTTATATTTACTTTTGGAGAAAGTTCATTTTAGGTTTCTGCCTTTTTAAAAGTTTTGCAATACTTGCAATGAGATTTTGCAACAGTTTTACTTCAAACTAACACCAGTTTCAGATTCACCGTAGAGAAGTTACCGAAAGGTCTTTTGACCTTGTATCATCACTGCTAACTTTTCTTTTCTTTCCTGTCGTTTTGCACGCTGCGTCCATGCCTGGCTCACCTTTTCGAAGCCCTGCTCCACCACCGTCATGTTGGGGTTGAGCTGATTGTGAACTCGCGGCTCCATCACAGCTTTTTTTAGGTCATAGTTGAAGAAAAGGGAGTTGAGGATAACCTGTTGCCACCACAACACGCTCCATAAGTTTTGCAGGACGCAGAGTGGGAATCCACAGGAGACGAGAGCGGCTGGGTCATACTCACCAGAGCAGTAGCCGTGGTGATTTTTGTGCCTCCAGATGCTCCTACGACCATCTTCACTCTGTTGTCTTTGTCAAAGATGATTGTTGGACACATTGAGGACAGAGGTCTTTTACCTGCAACAACAGAGAAACAGAAAGTGGTTCTACAGTGCCTTGCAAAATTGCCATTTTTGGTCTTGTTACAATGACAAGCATTTATGTACATTTTTTGGGATTTTGTCCGAACCCAGAGTGTCCAACTGCAGTTCTCAAAGTCAGAAACTGCCTGTTTTAGATGTCTCTGTGTAGAGGTTCCTCCATCTTTTCCCCAGTGTCAGTATTTATTTAAATGTTTTCACATAATATATTTAGAATTTTTCACACAATACATTTAGAATTTCACTCTTTTTTTTGTGGTGGTTATTGCAATGAGTAGTTTACTATTATGGGTGCACACATTTAGTAAACACCTTATGTTTATTTGAATCCTTAACTATTTTTGTTTTGCTGAGTTTGAAGGACTGGCTGGGGCAGAGAGGACTGGTTGAAAGGCAAACCAGGAAGTGGAACAACCCATCAGGCTCCTGGAAGCAGGGGACTTGATGTTGAAGAATCTGCCTCTCTCTACTAATAGCACAACTGCTAAAATATTTTTGGTGATAGGTTGTTTTGTTTCTTACAGTTGTGTTGTAGTCAAAATGTGCTGGTTTGAATTAGTTGTTTACGTTGATGCATTGTTTGTCTTCTCTCCCACTCCTCCTCGTTTGTGCAGGCCAGCCTTTGTGTATAAATCCCCCTGTGTGTTTGTCGTGTGAGGTCAGTTTTGGTTTGCTGTCCTGAGTTAGGCGTGCCTTAGTTGACATTTTGCTATATGTTTGAGATTTGTTGAAAATCTTTTGTGAAGAGTATTTTGAAAAATAAATAGAAAATATTTTTTATATATATATACCTTTGTCCTTGTGCCTTACTGGTTGGACCGTAACACTCCGGATGCCTGGGAAATTGCTTTGTCATCAAACCGTGCTTCCAAATTCTGCACAAGTTCCTCCCTGACCTGCTGCTGTGTTCCTGAGTCCATGTGAATCTGTTGACTCCATTGTTTTCTCTGTCGACCTCACAGAACCGCTGTATTTACAGTGAAATTACATTTCGGACAGGTGGACTCCATTTGAGATCAGGCGACTTTTGTTGTCACTGGATTTGATTTAAGGGTGCGAAGGTAGAGGGGGCCGTATACAAATTCAAACCAGACGTTTCGAATTTTCGTGAAAAGATTGTTTTCTCTTCTAGGTCACAATCATCCGCCGCGCTGTTGGTATGTCACACACAATGCCGAGAAAACACATTGAGGTTTGCTGTAATGTGATTGGTTGATTTGGTCAAACCTGGCTGTATGAAGTTGTTGGGTGACGGCGGGATCCCAAATCCATTGGTCATGTACGGAGAGCTGAAGTCGTCCATTTCATCGTTGAAAATGATTCCCGTGGACCGAGACATGACTTTAGACCCAAAGCTGCGAAGCAAAAGCAACTCTTAGAAAGGTTTTGTTTATCTATCTATCTAAATCAAGAGTCTTAAAAAGTTGAACATTTAGGACTCTCACTATAGATTAATGGTGCTGGTGGCAGCGACTGCACTTCCGTCCTCTGCTATGACAGACAGGTGAGCTGTGCCGTGGTTTTCTGGAACAAAATACTCTGGCTCATAGTAGTTATCTGGGTGGGTTGTGTCATCCGTAATTTTACTCCGTATGCCGTCAGCAAAGTAGTCTGAGGTCATGTTGTGGATCAGCTGAGACGGTGGAGAAAAGGAAAACAAGTCGGTGTTCGAGAAGAAAATAAGCGGGCGTGATGATGAGAGGCTCTCAAGCGCTTGATGTTCCAGTTCAATTGGAAGGGCGTGAATGAAAAGCATGAATCGGGCGAGCTTACATCAGTAATGTTGAGGTACCGGGGGTCGCCCAGTCTGCTTCTCTTGGCGTAGGCGAAGCGAAAAGCCTCGACGATGCGATGGTAGGTCAGAGTTTTTTTCTCGGCTGTTGAGACACTTGTGTCCGTGAAGTTGTACCCTGCAAAAGCAGAAACAATACAGTTATGCAGTTATGTGAAAATTAAACATATACATAGAAACCATATGTTTTCTAACATATTTTGACACAGATGATTTTTTGATCAGTGTTGACAATGCTGACAAATTCCGTTGTTACCAGACATGCTGAAGAAAAGACATTTGAAAACCTTCTTTTGCAAACCCCAAGTTACATTTGTTCAAATGGGACACCGAAAGATTAATTCTGTCACTAATATCACATCAGGTACACATGATCAGAGGATTGCTGCTCTAAATGAGGTTAAATGGTCAGAAATCCTTGAGTTCTGGCCATCCAAGAAACTTAAAAGCTAGAAGCAAGAAGCTAAAGGAAGTCTCGAAAAATCCTAAAATGTTATTACAGAATCTACAGACGACTCTCGTTCATATGCAAGCGGGTGTCAATTTGATCATAGAAGAAACTTTAGATGTTTAAGTTTTATGGGAGATGAGGAGAAAACTTTTGCTCTCCAAGAAAGATATAAAGGTCAGACTGCAGCTTGCAGGAGAGAACATAGACCAGGACCAGAACTTCTTTTTGTTGTTGTTTTTTTCTTGGACAAATCAGTTTAAAGAAAAATTAGTTGGACACCAGAACAGAGGACTTGTTTGGTATAAAATAAACCCAACATTCCAGAAAAGGACCTAACACTTATTTTGAAGTGTCTTGGTTTGGAGATGTACCCTGTAACACAATAGCCGCCCAAAACCCACCAAGAATCGGATAAAAACGCAGAATTTGAAAGTTCTTTGTCTAGTCAAAGTTTAAACCCTGATGTTTTTGAGAGTAACTTAAAATCTGAACGTGAAAGAAACCCCTCAAACGTCTCTCAGCTCAGAGTGAGGGGTGGGACAAACTTTCCAAAGTCAAAGACAGGTAGATGGCTACAAGTAGGGTCTCACTAAAGGTATTACATCCAAAGGTGTCATCACTAGTTATTGGAAGGTAGAGGTGTCCTAACTTTTTCCTTTGCTGGAAAATGCATTTTAGGTTTACGAGTACAACGCATAGATCTTCTAAACCAGATTGACTCACTTTCATTTTGAGGGATAATTAAGAACGTTATCAGACTAGTTATCAACTTGTGAACATTTCCTAATAACAAACAGAATTTTTAACGTCTTATCCTAGCTTTTTTATTCTACATGAATATCATTATATATTCACATTTTACTTAAATTGTTTTATTACTTGCAATGGCTGCGAGTCTACAGGTATGTCCTAGTTTTCCCTTATGCAACATTAATGCTGCAAGGTTATCTCTCTGTTGTTGGGAACGCAGCTTCCCTGCTACAACAGATGGAGCTGCTGTGAGGGTCCATTTCTGTCTGGCAAGCGCAAGTGTTTTCTGCCTCCACAGCAGGCGGGGAAACATTCCCGGGATGACCTAGGGAAACCTGACATCCTTTCTTCCGCATGGCTGCCCAAGCACTCAGCCGGCCTGCTCACCGTCCACTATGTTGAGAATGAGTGCCAGCACTGGCCCGCTGGAGGGGGCGTCTGGAACGTGGATGGTGTATTCCCCAACGTTCAGCTTCAGAGGATTCTCGTTCAGCACAGGCTGGTACTCCAGCAAGTCATCGAGCGTGATGATGCCACCTGGAACACAGATGAAACCGCTGAGAATGCGCTTCAGGTTGGTTTTGTTTTACTCTACGTCTTGATGTGTGTGTTGTTGCAAATTGTTTGCTTGAATAATGTTGAAAATTCCACCCTTTTTGAGTAAATTATCTCGTATTAGGACATTTTGTCATCTCTTAGAAATAAATAAAACTTAAGTTCATCAGAGTTCCTGAGGACATGCAGTTAGCAAACCTTCGCCTTCTGTTTTTTTTTTGGGTTACAAATTAAGATAGTAGGAGAAGTAAAGTTTGCTGTTTAGAAAATTGCAGCAAAGAGTATTATTTTGGGTTCAACAAATCTTTGTAACAGCCATGACATGCTACAGACCTGCCAATCGGATAGTGTTAATGTTGGAAAAAAGCTATCTCTGTCCTATCATCGTAAATTTAAGAGTGTGGAGATGTCGAAGCTGCACTGGGATTTTAAGTGGAACAGTGTGTTTTGTTCAAAGATTAAGATTGTTTTTTATTTTTTTATTTTATAACAAACCCCTCAAGATGGACTTAGCATAAAACCAAGGAGGAATATGTGGAAAACCGCCTCATGGGAACCGTTAAGTACGGTTGAAGGTTTGTGACGTTGTAGATCTGTTTCTCCTCATGTTTTGAATAAAAATAAAGGTGGGCTCTACATGAAAATTCGTCAGCATTGGGAAGTGTACTAAAACATGGCCACATCAACAAAGAAATGGTTCAACAGACATAAACTCAGCCACCTTCTGCTGCTGTCTTGCTCTCATACCAGAAACCTTTAGAGAATTTGCAGAGGAAAACGTAAGAGAGAAGTTGTTTATATTGTTTATAATAAAATGAAAGATGGCTCTCTCTGTATAAGACATGACTGAGTGCTGCCCTGATGACAAAATGAAACTCTGCCACCCACATGTAATTAATCCTACTCAAATAAGAGGTCTATTTTTAAGACTTTGTGCAACTTCATCAGGGCTCCTCTACGTCTGTTTTGATCAATCCCCACTTCCTTTCACTTTAAAAGTAAACACCCTGAGCACAGCACCTGCCGCCTGGATGTCCTCCACGATGCTCTGTGCCATGGTCCCGTTATAAAACACATCAGGCCCCTCGTCCGCTATCCTCTGATACGTCTCAGCCAGCTTTGGGAATTTAACAATATCATTTTCTTTCAGGATTCTCTTTTCAGAATCACAGAACACCTCACTGTGAAAATGACCACAAAAAAAAAAAAAATGCAACAAAATGAAGATGTTACAAGTGTCTGAAGACAGAGAAAATTAAAGACAGCAAGACATGACTGAAAATGTGGAACCCTGAGCCCACAAAGCCTCAGGAGAGAAAAAGCTCCTGTGTATGCAGATTATTACCCATAAAATACTGCTGGGTTATTATTTCTTTATCTCAAATGCTGGGTTCAGGCTGCTGGATCATTCCAAACAAACACATTAGTTCAAACATTGTGACCTGGTTTGTGGGGCTAGAGAGTAGAATAGATGGTTACTAACCGGCCGCCATTTTAAACAAAACTTGAAACGACTTCACTGAACCTATTTGACACAATGAAACAAGTAATGGCAAGATGAGAAAATGATGCTGTTTAAAGATGTTAAGGGTTGGGTGGAAGGCTTTACTTCACACCACACATTACATTTGTTTGATTAAGCTATCAAATGCTAACTATTTTCTAACCAGCTAACTGTTTGCTAACATTATAGCTAACGATTTTCAACATTCAGACTTTGACTGAATGAAGTCAGTGTGGACTGGTGACTTGTCCAGAGGGGCTAGCTAACCTAGCATGCATGTTTCTGAGCCGTGGGAGGAAGCTGGATACCCAGTGAGAAGTCACAAATGGGGGAATGGAGCCGCGGGCCGGGCACCGCCACGGGGAGCGGTCGGTTAAGCGTCTCTATTTATGGCCAACTCTTTGGTGCAAGTGGGAACACAGCTAACTTGAGCTAATCATTTAGCAGCTAAAAGGCTAGTGTAAATGTTCAAATTTACTCTACGGTTTTCATTAAAGTAAAACAACAAACCCACTGACATTTACATTATTATACAAAATCATTTTGCCATCTTACTTTTCCTGTTGGAAAAGGTTCTGACCAGATTGTTGCATAATTCAAATTTGCGGTCGGTGAACAATGATGAGGCTCCTTCTACTATCTTCTCTAACTGGGGGTTTTGAACCAATGTTTAAAACTAACCAACTCCTTCTCTACCAGCATGAACCCAGCATTTACCTGAACAACACAATGCAGCAGTTGCTTCTTTTTTTTTTTATGAACACATTGTCAAAGCCAACTCTTTCTGTTCCCCCTCACCACATGTTGGCATCTCCTTGAATGGATTCTTTGCTCTTAAATATGGCGTGAGCCAGAGCCTTCCCGATGGGGAAACCGTCCCGAGCCAGAGCGATGCTGGGCTCAAACAGCTCCTTCCAGGGAAGCCTGCCGTGCCGTTTGTGTGCCATCTCGTAACCTCGGATCTCTCCTGGGATCGCTATGGATAATCCACCTGTCGTGCAAAAGCAAATTGTGTTTTTGTCAAACATTCCTGATTAAAGTAACAGCACACAAGGCATTGTTGCTTGTCTATATTTAACAGCTGTTGCTGTTTTATTTGAATGATCCTGTTATAAATAGAGCAAGAGATGTGGCAGGAATGTTGCAGAAGACAGAGTACTCCTCAGAAGCTGGGTGGACAACTTTAAGACTAGAATATGTCCACCCTAAATCCTTCTCCTGCTGTTAGGGATTAAAGAGGAGAGACAGAAGCAAAAATGCAATCTGTTGCTGGAAAACACTCTGCGAGCACACAGCTAGTCGGTACCTGTGCGAGAGAGTTTAGTGTTGTTGCCAAACATGTCTTCAGTGGCGTTCATGGGCGCTGTCTCCCTCGCATCTATCGTTTCCACCATCCCTGTTCGGCAGAGAGCGAGGAGTGATAGGAAAGTGCCCGTACTTTTTCTTCACTTGTGACCTCTTGACCTGCTGTACGCACTCACCTGTGGAAGCATTATATATTATAAAGTAGAGCCCTCCCCCGATGCCCATGCTGTGAGCATTCAAAAGGCCGACACATAGCAGGGCGGCGATGGAAGCATCCACAGCTGAGCCATTTCTCTTCAAAATGTCCCTGGAAACACAAGAATGCACTTACCGGATGAGAAGCACACACACACACACACACACACACACGGCTCAACATATGCGCTCTGGCTTTGCTCTTACCTCCCCACTTCTGAGCACTTTCCCGCATCAGCAGCCACGGCGGCCTTTGAGTAGAAGTAGTCTGAGGGGGGAGGCGCGTTTTTCCTCCCTAAGCCCATGAAGACCCCCAAGAACAGGCTCACGGTGGCCACCAGAAGGACCACCACACCAGCAATCAGGGACTTCCCGACCATTTTCCTGTTCGTGAAAATCATCAAACCGCCTTCATCAGACCTGCAGCTCAGGTGGGTAAAGTTTCACCCACAGATTTTGTTTTTTTCCCCCCATAATTTTTAAGTTTGGTCACCTTTGATATGCTGTTATGTTTCACAGGCTGATAAAAAGAGAAAAACATCAAGCTGAAGAGCCGACCAGATCCTGAATGAGCATCAGCTGTAATGGTAAGGTGTTAAAGATGTCTGGCTTAAGCCACTGGGTGCGTCATCCATGTTTTTCAGGTGTTAGCTCACTGTCATACTGTGTTTATTGAACATGTGCTGCGTTTCCGCTGGGTGCTTCAAAAAAGAGGATTACAGATAACGAAATACTGAAAAATAACAGTTATTGCAACTTTCTTCTGTCTTGATACGACCCTGTAATTGAAGATGTGCTCCAAAAGCCAAACTGCTGAATCACATCTTCACACAAATCAGAGGTAGTAACTGTTTAATCTATCATTTCTCAGATAATGACGCGAGTTTTCCAAGTGATGGATGCCTTCCTCTCATTTCTTTAGAGTGAAACTCTTGGGGTTTGTCCCCCAAATCATCCATAACCTTCCATCTCACTTTGCCATCAGTCTGCCACGGCCTGTCAACGGGAAGGTGAGGGTGATCTATTTAAAGTCCTGACTCTGCATTCTGTGATTGGTGATCTTCATGTGTTCGTTCAGCAGCTAACACAGTGTCTTACAAAAGCAAAAACCTCCTGTTTGCACTTTGTGATGCTACAACCACACTCTTCACTGTGTTTCACTGGGATTTTATGTCATAGATCAATGCTAAAATAGATTTTTAGCTTGTGTGTTTCTTTTATTTTTTTTACAAAAATCTGAATCCTCACAGTTGAGAGAAGTTGTCTTGTCAAGACAACTATTAATCACACACTCCTCCAATTAACCCTTTCTGGGTTTTAGGCATAAAGTTGCTGGAAGAAAACCTTAAAAAGTCCTGTTTTCAGTTTGCGATGTAAGGAATGCCACAAACTTTTTAAGAAGAAGAAGAAGCTCTGGCATTAAGAGAGGAAAACTGAACATTTTGGTCTAAACGTAAAACAATGTGTACCAGAAAACTAACACTAAATATACCATCTCCGATTATAAGATCCTTTTTTTTCCCCCTCCCAGAGTTGGTGGGAAGATAAATCACTGCAATCCTGGAAGAAAACTTGCCAGAGGTTGCAAAATATACAAGACAGGGGTGAAGGCTCATGAAACCAAAAATACAGCCAGAGCCCAGTAAAGTCCAGAATTAAATCCAATTGAAAACCAGTAGCATATGTACTACATATTACTGACTCAAGGGGGATTAATAAAAATGCTTTCCACCCTTTTCAAGTTTTTATTTGTAAAGATTTTTGGGGGGAACCCTGCGTCCTCTTTCTCCCAATCCTCACATAAGCACTTTTCAACACTGTGCTGAGGAATCATATAGTTTAAGGCTTGACTAAATGTAAAACAACAAGGGGTGTGAATACCGTCACCACACCCCGTTACCGTCAGCTGTTCCGGTGCACGGCCCTGTTGCTGACCTGCGTTACTCGCTCCTGTCCAGCTGCCGATTGGCTCTAAATCGAATCACTTCTATCTTGTTCTGCGTCTCTCAGGCTCAAAGTCACCCGAAGCAGCGATGTTTATTCAGCAGTCACAGCTGAATTATTTCAAAAGAGGACAATCACATTACTGTGCACTGCAGCAGCAGACCACAGAAGCTTTCCTTAACTATTCTCGCACGTGATTGTCTCTGGATGATTGAACATCTAAATGTTTTTTATCCCCGATCCAGACGCTTACAGCTGTAGGTTTTCTTTTGGATTAACTGGGAAGGACGCGCTCCTTCTCTCTCTGTCTCTCTTCCCGCCATGATTTGCCCCAGTTTGTTTTTGCACAACAACAACAACAAAAAGGTGGATCTTCTGCTCCTGTACGTGCAGCAGCAAAATTTAATCACGAGTCGGCTGCAGTAACATGAACAGCTGGGACACGGCGGCGGCGGCAGCGGAGGAGGGAGGTGGTGATGTCACGTGTTTTCATGGTCAGCTGCTGGGCTGTTAATGACAGGATCTCTGTTGTTATCTCGGCTGTGTTTTATGTGCCAGCAGTGATGAGCGGCTGGGTTTTGAAACCGCATTATCACATCAGGATATACTGTAGATGGCAACATATGCACAGATATTGCTGTGAAGCAGGTGTTACAGATTTCTTCTATTTTTTAATTTTTTTTTTTTACTTAGATGTTTCAGATCATTAAACCAAAGATTAGACAAAGAGAACCAGAGTAAAACACTGAATGCAGTTTTCAAATGATGATTTATTTCTTTTGAAAAGTTGTCCAAACCAACCATGACTTGTGTGAGAAAGCAAACGCCTCCTGCAGTTAATAACAGGTTGTCCCTGATGGCCAAAACTCTCACCAGGCATCAGAGTAAAACCAATAAATAAGTCTTTCACCTTGCTGTGGAGGAAGTGTGGCCCATTCCTGAATGCAAAATTGTTTTAGTACAGCAACACTGGCTTGATTTTGAGAACGAACAGCCAGTTTAATATCATGCTGCCACGTCACAGTCAGATTCATGCTACCGACTTTGAATAGGCCACCCCCAAAACCTTTATTTTGTGTCGTCTGAACCATTCAGTGGTGGATTTACTGCTAGTTAACCCACGCATTCATGAACTATAGGTCATAAAAGCATCGGCCATGCGTCCATCAGTTACAGCAAGCGCTGTAGGAGCTGAAGTGAAGGTTTTTTTTTGTTATTGCTGAGTCATGAAATCATGAACACTGGCCTTATCCGCGGCAGATGAGCCCTGCAGTGTTTTAGATGTTGTTCTAGATTCTTTACTGGTTTCCTTAAGGAGTTTTCGATATGCTCCTGGAATAGTTTAGTTAGGCCAACTTACACTTTAAGTTCTCTCCGTTTGTGGACAAAAGCTCCACACCATGTTTTACTAGAATCCCCGTCCCTGAGTCTGTAACCCTTTCCAGACTCAGAGATGTTGTCACCTTTTACCGTAAGGGGTTAAAAAACTACACATAAATCCAGTAGCACAGATCTGACTTACAGAAATATTGTCTTTTTTTAGTGATATTGCCTTACTGTTATATGTTGGCTAGAGCTGAGTGTGCAGAACTCAAAAGAGTCAAATTGAGGTCATCATGCTCATAATCAGCATCCAAATCCATATCAGCAACTGAGGCATGAATGCTTTGCTGCCTCCAGTTGTCCCGTTATTCTGCATGAGCTGTGTGCTCTCTTCACAAACCTGATTTCTTCTGTTGTCCTTTCGAAATGTCATTACCGCATGCTCATGTTTTCCACCCGACAACCTAATGGGTTTAGATGACGAAGCCGAAGGAGAACCGCTGAAAACGGGGCCACGTGTCAGCCAGCACGCACAAAAACGTCTCTATTGAGAGAAATGTGTGTCGTTTCTGCAGCGATGCAAGATTTATGTTCAACTCAAACCGATATAACTCAGGAGACATCATCAGGTCGCATTGTGGAAATATACTTCAAAGCTATTTTTGACAAAATGCTGTGCAATTAGGATCTTCAGGTGGACTTGTCTGATTAAAAACATTTGTCAGGTATTGATTTTGTGTGTTGGAGAATACGCATTAGGGTTCCCAGTCTCAGGCCACGCGCTTAGGAAGCCTTAGGAAGCTCTACTTAAAAATTGTTCATATGTTCTTGCTCCTGTTCTTATCAGAAATGATAGAGAAAGTGTTGGACTGAGCAGAATGACACAGCGCTCTCCTTTTCCTACCGGCTGCTGATCACTGCCAGTCAGCAGGCTGAATGAAGGCTCATATTCTGTTCACTTGCAAGATTTAAATACCATCATTCTGACAGAAGTTATGCAACATCAGCAGATAGCTCTACTAAAATAACCGGCTCATGTCAGCTTTTTAAACTTTTAGTAGTATATGAATTGCAGAATGGCAAGTGTGTAATTTCTCACTTGAAAATTGCTCTTAATCTTTTATTAAATTGTGTTAATGTAGCTGTTTGCCTAGCTACATTGCTAAATTAGCAATCAACAGTAAACAGAAACTGTAAATGGACTAACTATCAGTGCAATAATCTATGTATTATATTAATATCATTAGGATGTTGCTGTCTTTATGTTTTGAACTAGAGCAGTTGGATAATGTTTACATTACAGATATTACAATTTCACTATATTGTGAAATATTAAAGTATTTTTGCACAAAGAGAGAAATTCTCTAACTGTAGATAGAAGGAAAACGAGTTTCTTGAAGAGACTTCTCTATCAAATTGATTGTTTTTGTAATACTTCATTCTGCCACTAGAGGGTTTCCCCTTGAAAGACAAGACCTACAGTTTTTACTGACTGCGTTGTGATTAAAATCGTCTTTAACACATATCCTGGTGATCCATATCTGGACTGGTTTATTAAGAAAGCAAAACCTGAACCTCATGAGAAAAAGCAATGACGATACATGAAAAAAAAAAGGACAGGGATGTCTGATAAATATTGCAGAACTGTAGATCTGTTGGTGCTAATAAGTAGCATTATAAGAAAAGGACGTCTTTGTAGAAATACAGCTTTGAGGAAAGTGAGCAACAGGGGATATTTAGGGAGGAGAAACAGGTGTTGGAGAGCAGATCGTGTATATCCCACACAAAAAACGGATAAGCTTGAATCATAGAAGAAAATAAGGTCAAACCAGGATCAAAGTGCTTTAAGCCACAAGGATTGGAGCTACAAATAGAATCAGGCTGGAGAGGCAGGAGAAATTACTGATAGCTGTCTACTTTGTAGTTTGAAGCCCCCCCTGGGGCGCCACTCCTTCCCTCCTCCCCCCTGTCAGTGTGGGCCCATGGAAACAGATACTGATCCAACTGGGCCATGGAAGTTCCTCAAAGAAAGAGCACTGGCAGAAGCAAATTGGATCTGACAGCTTGTACAAAGGCAAAGTGACAACTGGACTGACCAAAAGAGAAATTCCTACTTATCTAATGGCCGGTGGGAGAGAGCAGAGCTTGTTTCAACAGCTGGTAATAATATATACTTTTAGGCCTTTTGAAGGCTGGATCAGCGACAGCATGGAGGAGGAAGCTCAGCGGCCTACACACAGGTGTCATGTCTTGTTATTCATCTGAATTGAAAATTGAAAAAGTCTGAACAAGTTGCGACGTATTTGCCTGTTGGTGTCCAACAGAACTGAAAGGTGAGAAAAGCCTACACTGGTGAGAGCTGAGAGAAGTTTTGGAAATCGTAATTTCCATAAAACATCAGTAGTGCTGTATATATATATTTTTAAAAACCCACAATAAATAAGCACCAGATTTTTCTGCCATTCGAAACCATCTATACGGTTAGCAGCAGCTGTTGGTGCAGATCTTTGTATTCTGTGTGATTTTAAACCTGCTGCTGAGAAACAGACTGGAATCACCGTAGCAACCACACCTTAAAAACCAGGAAAAAAGATGTTTGCAGTTTAGTTCCATGCATTTTGGACTGTCCGAACCAAATGAAAAGAACCAACAATATTTCTTCAAAAAAGGTTTTCATTTATTGAATGTCATTGTTTATGTTTTTCCTTTTCTCTGTGTATCTTTCGTTACGTTTTTAAAATCTTTGTTTTTCCCCCCCAGATTCTGCTGCCAACATGTAAAAAAAAAACAAACAAACAAAACAAAACAAAAAAACGTTTAAATCTTAAAAACAAGTACAACGTTTGCTCGTTGTTGACTGTTGTGTTTCTCGCGTTGACAAACTGAAGTTTGACCATTTTATCCCGCCGTGAAGCACCGAGGGGTTTTTACAGAGATGCTCAGCGGGCTGCAGACGCTGTGATTGGTCAGACGCCCCGCGTTACACGAACCCAAACAGCAGCGGAGGATGAAGCAGTCGGAGCTCCTCATCATCCCAGGCATCACACGTACCGCACGTAGCCGAGCGAGCAGCCCTGGGCCGGACGCGTAAAACGCCGCTCTGTATTTATTTTGTTGTGTCGAAGCTCAGCCCCGGACAAGCAGCAGCAGCAGCAGCAGCAGCTCCAGACGAACCCGGCGCTGTTTATCGGAACCCAACGAGGAGCGTCGGAACCGGGGCCGTGTCATGCGTTTGTCCTTCTGGTAACACTGTCGCAGCTGCATCCCTGCCTCGATCAAAGAAAGACGCCGTCTGCGCGCGCACAACCACCTCGCGCGGCTCGCCATGGGCTCCAGACTGAGCAGGCAGAGCAGCCTGGACGACGAGAATTTCTCCAAAAAGCGGCGCAGGCTGCAGGACGGCGCCGGGGAGGGCGGCCGGGGCGGCGGGGACTTTCTGTTTGCGCTGATGCTGAAGTCGGACAAGCTGCCCGGGATGCTGCGCAGGGCCAACCACAGCCCCTACATGAGGAGGGTGGCGTGGATCAAGGAGATCCAGAAGCTGCTGCGCGAGCGCAGGATCGAGCAGGCGACCGACGTGCTCAAGCTGCTGAGGAAGGTAAAGGAGGGGACGGAGAGGTCAGGCGCCCATCACCACCACGCATCCTGTTCTCGTTAAGGAGCAACAGATGAGGGGCGGATGTTAGCATGTTTAAACACTTTTAGTCTCGTGCATGCCAGGGCCGCTGCCAGAAACTTTTTAAAGGGGTGGGCAGTTGGATTTGGTCAAATTGATTATTATTAGACTGCACTCATATTAGAAGACATTCAACTTTTCTCTACTCTTAAATCTTCATTCATAGAGTCCAATCGGGGCGCACCGATTGCAGTTTTCTGGCCGATCATCCATTTTTAAAAAGCACGACCTGCCGATTGCTGTATAATTTTGACCAGTGCTAACTTTTGGTCTGTAAAGCTGGTAAATAAAATGACAGAGTTGGTAAGTTGTTAGCAGTGGGGTGACTATTGTCAACCAGGCGACCTGGTGGGCGGGTGCATCAGTCAGCGCTCTGTCACCACAGAGCAAAAGAGGACGGTGGCTGAAGTTCAGACCTGTATGGATAAGATCGGTTTCAGGTATCAGGAAATCTGGGTCAATAAATTAGCTGTCCGATAATCCAATGAAAATGTGGTGATAGATTTGGTTGCGTTGGTAATATGGGACCTACTTTTGCCTGAGTCTTGGGTTGTTTTGGGTTTTCCTAGATTTGTAGTTTTGATCATTTGTTGTTTTCTTTTTCCTCGTTTCTCTTTGTTATCCATCTTACTTTAGACTAAACTGTTTTTTAGTCGTTATTTCCTGTATTTTCCTTACTGCTGGAAAATACAGCAGCAGGGATGAAACGTGTGTTTGGCTGTTCGGAAACATTCCCAGTGAGGAAAAACATTTACAGTCATTATATGGAAGCCATCCACCCATGTAGTTGTGGTCATGCTGTTTTAAAACAAATATTCTCAACTACATGTTGGTAAAGCAGCAGACTGCAGGCTAGTTACCAGAGGAAACAGCCAATCAATTAATCAGCTTCATTTACTCCTAGTGATGCACCATAAACAGCAGAATGGCAAAAAACTAAGACCTTCTGTGCATCTAAGACTAAATTTAACTAGTCGATATTTTTGCCACATTTCTGTTGCATAAAAAAAATATGAGAAGTAAAAGTATCACAATCAATATGCAGTGGGAACATTTGATCTTTTTTTTCTGTTGTGAAACCTATTAGACCGTGTTTTATATTTTGTTTGAACTACGTATGATGCTGTCATCCAGGCTGGGCTTCAATTCCTGATCCCCTTGACCTTTGACCCCAACTCACCTCCACTCTGGCCTCTTTCTTTGTGCGGTTTTGACCGTCACTCTGTTTCTTTCCCCTCCCCTCTCTGCTTCGTTTGCACGTAAAGTAGGCCGCTCTCCGAGCGGCGTACCTGTGACACACCGTTTCTCGTGACTCAGAGCGGTAAGATGCACAGCGCGTTGACATGAGATTCGAAGGGATAGCCGGTCAAGCCGCACGCCGTGTGTGTGCGTGTGTGTGTGTGTGTGTGTGTGTCGTTACGCTTTCTCTAATTTAATTTTTCTCTCCCCGGCTGATGGGCTCTGGATATTTCCACGCGCACGCCGACCCCCGTGCGTCGGTGCCTTTGTTTCCTCCTCTGTAGGCAGACTCGTGTCTCTCCTCAGGCTGTTCTAATGCTGCCATTACAGCTACATGGCCTCTTTATCGCTTCCCCACATTTAATGGCTATCTCCCTCCGCTGCGACAATTTAAGCCCTGCCTGCCGCTTTGTTTACCTCGACAGAAAAACAAATGCTTCTTTAAAGGTTATATTTACTCTTTACTACAAGGAATAAGGTCACAGAAGTAATATATATATAAAAAAACATTAAGTGCTGACCTTGCCTCTGCAGCATAGACTTTCTTTGTTCTGTGTGAGTCTATTTTTTTTTTTTTTTTTTTGCAAAGTACTTTCTCCTTTAATGCCTCTTGGACTATTTCCCATTTTGTGACGTTTCAAATACAAACATAAGTGTATTTTATTTGATAGGTTAGGACTTCATCGGTGAGTGGAAAGAAATATTTTTGCAAATGTGTGGTGTGCATTTGTGTAAGCTGTAGGTCTTGTGTTGTATGGCTCTCCCTGCTTTGAGCATTTAGAATCACTTTTTTTTCCCCCCCCAAATTGTTGCAAAAAGCATCCCCACAGCATGATGCAGCCACCACCATGTGGGTCACTGCAGCTTCTCCAAAGTTGCCATAGGACTTTGCGTCTCTGATTAATGCTCTCCTACCCCAGCCTGTCACCTCAGGTGGCAGGTTTTGAAATATAAATGGACATTTATGTTATCGTTGATTATCATTGGCAGAAAATTATAAAAATATAAATTGTAAGAGTGAAAAAACTGAGCTAATGGTGTTTGCAACCCCCAAAATCTGACACTACTTTTGGTACTTTTGCTGTTTGAACTTTGTCTTTTTTACCATCATCTTTAATTGTCAATAAATTTGAAACATATGATTGAATACAGTTATTATTTATTACTTAAAGACACAAGTGCACTACTTAGTGCAACTGGTGTACTGGTGTCATTTGACAATAGGGTCATTTTTAGAGCAGCGTATGCTGTTGCTCTAGAGATGATGTATCATTACATTTATCATAATATAGGCCAGAAAGTTTTCATAATACAATTTTACATCTATATTACTTGTTTTTTAGTTTCCCGTTGTGCTGTTCTCTCTCTACTTTCTGACGATGGATTTCCACCTCCTGTGAAATCTCCAAAGTTAAGGATGTTGTTCTGTGAAATAATGCTGCCTTTAAACATCTCCACAACGTCCCCCAGGCACTGTCTGCTGTGTTTCCTGGTCCTTGTGGTTCTTTTTGTTCACTAATATTCTCAGAGATCTTCTTGGCATTTGATTTTCTGGCTTTCCAGGCTCCAAACCCACAACACACTCTTTTATTTTGAAAGAAAACAAGCAGCCTTTTCACTTAACAGCCGCACGCATTATACCAACCTGTAAAATACACGCAATTTAAAAATAACCCCACTCTTTTTATTAATTTTTCTTTTTACATTTGATGTTAATTGCTGCATATTCCAGCCATTCCACTTGTGACATGGAATAGGCAGCAGCGTCCAGTGACACCGAGTAAACATGGGCAGATCTTAATTAGACGTTTGTTTTTAAAGGCTTTTCTCACCTGCTATGACATGTTGCATTAAAATGTAAGTAGGTGCATCCAGATCTAGCAGCATCTCCTTGGGGATCTCATTTATTTGGGTCTGCGTTTTAGCCGCTCAATACTGTGTTAATTACTCTGAAGTCTCCATACAGGGGAGGGGGGGACAATGGCACCTCCTTAATTAAGACAAGAAGAAGAGAAACTGGCCGGCCTCCGTGCGACATATGGGACACACGTGCAGCCTCGTTCTCTCTTCATAATCAGTTCCTTCTTTATTATTATTATTTATCTCTACATTATGATGCTTTTCAGCGGATTTATGACAGATTTTGCTCTCAGAAGTGTTCGCTCTGCTCCAGGAAGGAAACAGAGATCTGAGTGTCGCCTGCAGATGCAAAAAGGATTTGTTCCGTCATGTCACGCTTTGCAAATGACAATTGATCGTGTCTAAACACGGACAGATGGAGGAGGGGGGGGGGGTATATTTTTATACCTTCCTTCTCAGACGGGCAGCAGCTTCTTCTTCTCCTCCGCTTTGGATTCAGTCTGTGTTTACTGTTGCCCTTGTTAAAAAAGGGGAGCTTGCCAGCCGCCCACTCAGACTGTCTGTTATAATCCACGCCGAATGCGCTGGGCAGAAAATCCATGCAGATGCTTTTGTGCACGCATGTGCGTGCTGCATGGATGCACTCGAAGGCTTTATTCTCTCATTAAAGCATGTTATTCTCTCATTATCAACATGTCCACAACGACGTGGACATGTTGATAAAACCATGAAAGAGGAGGATTTGGTCGGATATAAAGTCAGGTATACGGTGGTCGCATTGTTGTTTTTTAAAAACTCCCAACCTGGAAAAAGAATGGTCCGAATTCATCATTGAAAGACTCAAATTATTACGAGTTAGTGCGAATTGTGAGTGAGCGTAGCATTCTGATTAGGGGTGGGCGACATGGACTTTTTAGTTTTATGACAATATTTTGTGGTACTGTAAAAGTGACAATGAGAACTGTTTATTACTTATTTATTAGGTAACTGTAAATCTGACTCAATTATAGTCCCACAAGAACAAATATTACTCTTGAAAAACATTCCCATTTCAAATTACGGTACTTTAGAACACCAGCATGGCTGGACCACATGGCTGAAAAACGTATCGCAACATCAGCGTTTCATATTGGTCGATATCAATAATTATTGATCCATTTTTTTTGTTTTAAACATCTGAGACAATGCCAAACTTTTCACTCCACACCATTTCGTGTTTTTAAGAAGTTATGAGGCAGGTGGTGAAACCTGAAACTGCTGCTGCGCGAGTTAGCAACAGGTTGTTGCTAGGTAACCAAAGAGCGAGTAAGTTGATGGCTTTCACCTTGCTTAGCTCGCTGTGAGAGGCTGAGCAGCTAAATCCTCTCCTCTGCCTACATCTCCCAGAATGCAGAGCGCTTCTGGATATTCAGTAAACTTACTGAAAATTCTATCAGATGTATTATCTATTGATATTAATCATGTGTCTGTCTCAGTATCTACTGTTATTGATTTATTGTCCAGCCTTAGTCACCACTCACATAAAGAAGTGTGATTTCATTGATATTTATTGATACAGCTTTATTAAACAAACCGTGGGGAAAATTTTTAAAAATCCTGACAGTCTTAGGGGTTTTAAAACATCATTACTATGATTTTATTGTGACACCAATAAATCAAAATCTTATCCTGTTAAGAAGCTTATCATGATAAATGATAAACGATACGATAAATGCCCAGTCCTACTTCTGACTAGCAATATTTTTAGCGCTGTCTTCGGGTAACATTCCCGCTGACACGCCGCCCCAGATCTCACTGTCCACTGTAGATGAAAAACTCTTTGTCTCTTTTAATGAATATTTAAAGGAAAGCACTCCTTTTTTCCTCTCCCTTCCCCAACACAGAAGGCACCTATTTCCATCCCACTCCTTTCACCCCGTAGCCAGGCCAAGCGTTGGGAGTGTTAGTCATGACCTGCTTCGGTCCGGTCACGTTTTCGCTGCTGTTGTGTTGTTCCTCATTTCTCTTATCTCGCCTTCTTCGCTAGGACCTGGGTTTGGAGGGCGCCTCGCTGAACGACATCTTGTACAAAAACGCCGCCTTCCTCAATCTGGTGGACCCCATCTCACACGAACTGCTGCTCAGCTTGGCTCGGGAGATGCAGTGTCCCAAGAAGGTCAGTAAGCCCCGTGTGCGCCGTGACGCGAGACATTTACTTTTATTAATGATCGGCTCTTCGGCTGGAGAAACAATCCAATCTGAGGCTGGTATTTTTTCCTGCAGACGGATGTTGCATTTCTGCTCGCTGTGCACCACAAGCTACTCTCTTTGATGTGTGTGTGGTTTTTTTTTTCCTCAAACCCAAAAATAGAGCGATCCATGAACACAGGGAAAGTTGAAAGCATCAAGCCGCAAGGAAAGAAAATGAAACTCACAGTTAATCATTTTGAAAAATGCAGCATTTTAATTTGAGTGCATTTACTCAGTGATGAAAAATAGCCCTGCTGGCTGTGTTTGTACAAACTTATTTTAACAGTAGGACAGCGCTTAGTCATCTGCTTTAATATTTTACGGGCTTGGATTAGAGACAGAGGAGGAGGAACTTTGAACAGTCTCTCTAGATCATGCTAGGTCATATTTGGTCTGATGTCTGGGGCAGCCATGGATGAAGGTTGCTCACAATTTTAGATTTTATGTATTTAAAACAGGGACAATGAGTTATATACGTTAAAAGGAAAGATGCACTGTACCAGCCTATAGGTCTGGTGCTAATTTCCACAGATTCAGAGTATGTAACCTATATAAAAAAACAAATCTACATATTTGTTTTAACTCCACTGTGTTGTGACAGTATAGTAAGAAACATACTAGAACATTTCTGAAGAAATTTTAACGGAGCCTGCCAAAATGTGCCTGTCGGTTGGCACACTTCGTGGGCGTTCTGATGCTACAAATTAGCGTCAATGCTAAAGTAAGCTACAATTTACTCAATAGCATGTGGAGATTGACAAACATGTTGAGTAACATGGACTTATGCCATTCAGTATGTTGAAATTAGTGTACAAGTTAAAATGAGCCAAACTACTAACATTAGCCAAAATGCTGTCAGTAGCATGTGGAGCATCACTCCATTCAGTGTATTAAGCATGGCTAATAAATAAGAAAAATAGCTAAAAGCTTCTTTTAGGGAAAAGGCTAATGCTAATGGGGGCAATGAAATGCAAAGGTTTGTGCTAAGGTTAATTTACTGTCTTGTGCAGCAGGGCAGTGCAATAACCTGAGAGAAAAAAGATAGTAAAGGCTAATATTAGTTAGCACTACCCTGAGAGGAATATTTAGGCTTTTCTTTTGAAATTCTTTTACAAAACTTAACGCGGTGTCACTGTTGCTCCCCGTGATTAAGCTCATAATTACAATCCTCTGTACTGAATAGCTCTCTGATAGCAGACGGTGTCCATAAACAAGTTTACAAAATATTGTACAATAACTGAAAACAGAGATGTAACTTCTATCATGAATATAGATTAGCCAAAAACCCTCCAAATTACAATGAAATATTTCTACGTCTGGTGGGCGACGGAAGTAACACCCTTAATCGTTTCCCCAGTAAGCCTCCCAGTAATAAGGTTGATAGAATGTTCAGTTCCAATGGTATCAATGACATCAGCGGTTATGACGTCACTCTATGATACCACAAAGGAGTCTCTCTCTTGAATGTAGCTCGCAGACAGCGTTTTCTCAGACCTGTTCCACAGTTCTATCGCGACAGATCACTCTTCAGAGCACGTTCGAAATTAATTGAAACAAGCGGGATATCGATTCCAGATATTACACGCCTTTCAGAGAAGCAAGAATTTACCACAATATAGACATGAAGCAACAACAGATTGTTTGTGAACATGAAGCTTTTCCAGCTGAGCTTTCATGGCTCGACATGATGGACCTCAACATCCAAGTCGACTACGACGAAGTCATTTCTTTTGAAGATGACAGTGACAGCCCCATTAAGCCGGAAGATGAATCAGTAGAGATCCAGGGGGAATCAGGTCCTTCTGGCAACTTTGAGAGTCCAACATCACTGGAAGTCAAGCAGGAAACAACTCCCTCTGCTGGCTTCGAGATCACCCCCGCAGTGGAAGTTGTGGAAGAAACAAGCCAACACGTCATCGATCTCACAAAGCAGGTAGACGATCTTAAAAACGAACTGCAGAGTAAGACTTTTGATCTCCATAAGGAAAGAAACCGAAGGATTGCATATCAGGCTGAAGTCAAATCACAGCAGGAGGAGATTGAGAAACTGCAAACTATGGTAGTAAAAGAACATCACCTGCGAGTCAAACGTGAACATGAAAGAAACGTGCCAGAGATTAAAGCTGTATCAAAGGTTTCTTGCTCTACCAAAGTTACAGCTGACAAGACCATTCTTCAACAGCTGGACTACTTCAAGAGGGAGGCTGAAAAATACGCCTCCCGCAACAAAGGTCTGATAGAAGTCATGGTAGAAGAATACAGAGTGAGACTTAAATATGAGGAGCAGCTCAAAAGTCACGCTGAGCAAGCTTCAAAATTCAAAGAACAGGAGGAAACGGTAAAATCTCTGCAGGGTCAGGTTGCAGACCTGAAGGTGAAGTTAAAACTTGCTCTGGAAAACAACCGTCCTAGAGTCTCCACCCAACCAGAGGTCCCCCTGCAAATAGAAGGCTCCCTACAACCAGAGGAGTCCAAGGAAAGACAGACCTCCAATCAATCAGTGAGGTACAAGGAAAGACAGACCTCCAATCTATCAGGGAGGTACGAGGAAATACAGACCTCCAATCTATCAGGGAGGTACGAGGAAATACAGACCTCCAATCTATCAGGGAGGTACAAGGAAAGACAGACCTCCAATCTATCAGGGAGGTACGAGGAAAGACAGACCTCCAATCAATCAGGGAGTTACGAGGAAAGACAGACCTCCAATCTATCAGGGAGGTCTAACGAAATACAGACCTCCAATCAACCAGGGGTCTCCATGCATAGCGTGGCTCGGCCGTTGCACCGACCCACACCCAGGTTGCAATCAGAGGAGTCCACGCAAAGCCAAACCTCCACACAAACATGGAGGTCCGAGGAAAGACATACGTCCATGCGACCAACCTCCACTGGTTGCATGAAGGGGCTTCATGTTGGCGTTGGCGTGAAGGCCAATCTATGCCCGGCTCGGCCTTTACGCCGACCCACACCCAGGTGGCACTAACCTAGGTCAGTATCCAAACCCAGGTTTTGCTAACACTCGGCATTAATTGCTTGATTAATTGATCTCTCTAAATTGTCCTAAGGTGTGAATGTGTGTGTGCAAGGATAAGTGTGTTAGATGATGGATGAATATTTGTTAAAAGTGTCTGACAGTAGAATATGAAACAGAGAATCTGCAAAAATGCATCTGGCTCTGCTACTATCCAGAAACATCCAATCAGAACCAAAAGACAAACCTTTGGTTCTGATTGGTTTCTAATGTGTTGAATGTGTCTCAGCACATTCAACACATTAGACTACTAGTGTACTGCAGCTACACAATTGGCAGAAAAACACCCCAATATTATATCATCATTGTGTATAATGATTTAGAAAACAAAATGCTGTACAGGTTTGTCAAAACTATTTTGACCCATATTAGAACTTTGCATTGATTTCCTTCATTTTAGTAGCTGGGATTTTGCCTAATCCACACATTTTCAGTAACCCCAAACAATATTAGTCTATTCCTAACCCTAACCCTATCTAAAACTTAAATAGCATCTTACCACTAAATGTTACCCCTGACCCAAAGCAGTGAGTCCATCATATTAGGACCAGGATTTGGTCCTAATATGATGGAACTAATGCAGTGTTTCTCAATTCCGGTCCTCAGGCCCCCCTGCCCTTCATGTTTTAGGTGTTCCCCTTCTGCCACACACCTGGATTGAATCTATGGGTGATTAACATGCTACTGCAGTACTTGATGACTGCAGAAGAGGTCATGCTGTTCTGGAACAGCTGTTCTGAAACAGAGACACACCTAAAACATGCAGAGCAGGGGGTTTAAGGACTGGAATTGAGAAGCACTGACCTAATGTGACCATGGACATATAATGGTGTGTTCACACCAAATGCGTTTTGAGCGTCAGGCGCAGCTGGTTTGCATTCAAAGTCTATGTGGAAGCGCGTCGAGGGCTATTGCATCACGCTTCAAGCCTCTAGCGCGGCGCGATTTGAACCGTTTGGAGCGTTTGACACATCTAGCGCATCCAACGCTTCACATAGACTTTGAATATAAACCAGACTCGCCTGACACTCAAAACGTGTTTGATGTTAATGCATCAGTAGAATGTTCAGTTCTACTGGTAACAATGACATCAGCAGTGATGACATCACTCTTTGATGCATCAAATGAATCTCTCTCTTGAGTGTAGCACACACGCTGTTTTTCAGACCTGTTCCTGTTTCAGAGTTATAAGTTATAAATCTTCTCCAGGAGTATTGTTAAAATGATTTAAAGGCACAGAATCAGCTCAGTACAGGTTCACATTCTCAGGTTAGAGAGACTCACCTGGTATAAAGTTAATTTTTTGGTACTGGAATCACACCGAAGATAAATTAGTTTAATCAAAGTATGTCATGAATATGTGTGCATGTACTCCATCTTAAGTCCACAGCACACTAGATTTGATGATATGCATATAAGATACAACATAAACAGCACCATTCAGAGATGCGATGAGTTTATAGCAGTTGTTCCACCATGTCTGTAGTTCTGACGTTCTGCCATCACTGTGGTTCTAAAGAGCAGCTCAGAGAGGCTGAGACTAAATTCTGTCTATTTTGAGTCTAACTGACACTGTTTTGTGTCAGTTAGCATCCTGTTTTCTTTAACAGTGAGTCGTTTCTCAATATGCTGCTAAATACGTTTAGCAGCATATTCACAAGGTTGATTGACAGCGCTAAGACTCACTTAGCTCACTGGCTCTGATTGGATGTTTTTGTTAGGCAGCAGTGCATTTCTTCGCACAGCTTCACAATTGGCTAATCGTTTTATAAATTGGCCGATTTAGATTATGCTGTCAAAACATAGTCAATCCTAAAAAAATATATTTTATAACGTGTTGTGTATAAAAGTTTTATACTGCAGCTTTAAAAAACAATCCTATGTCATTATTCATAACCTGGATTTCATTATTCATAACATCCAAACTCCAGTGAGTCCACAGTAGATGCCACTCCCTCTCATCTGCTCTTATTTAAAATAAAAAAAATATCCTGACAAGGAGTTATAGTTTTAAACGAAACTAGTGGCCCATTTTATGTCTGAAGAGCCATTTCTGTATTTATTGTTCCCTGCATGTACGTAGATAAATAGACCATCTCTAATGAATTAGGTTAAAGAGGTTATGTTTTAAAATAAGAACTCTTCAATGGATTAAAATCAGATGCACTTGTGTAATAGTAATGCAGTCTAACAAACAGGCCCACAGCATCACAGATCCTCCACCATACCTAACAGTTTCCAGTCGTCTCACACCAAACCCACACAGTGTGTGTGTTCCTATAAAGGTTCAGCCTTTGTCTCAGCTGAGCTGATTAAATCTCAAGCAGATGACCCCATGTTTTCCTTTCTGATGGTTGGACAGGAAAGGCTCGTTTCTGACATCACTCCAAAACAACCTGTTGGCTTGTAAATAGAGTCCAGCGGTTGTCATGGAGACTCGGTGACCCCAACATTTCCTGCTGTTATCCAACAGAAACAAAAAGTCGCGTGTTTTTTATTCACAATTCCTAGAAAATGATCAACTTTAAGGCATAAGATGTAAATAGAAGATGTTTCTGTTAAATTTATTTTAAAGCTACAAGTTATTGGGCCACGCATTTTAAAAACCGTAGCTCCTCGACGTGGAATGGGTTTTTTTTCCTGACTCAGTAATTGCACTGAAATTAAAGCTTGCATTGTTCAAAGTTTTGCAGCATGAGATTATGCTTCTGCAGTAAAAGATGAATCTATTTCACAGTTTGTTTCTCATCATCCTCCCCAGGTTGTGGCCTCCAGTGTCTGCTGAACTGATATTAACCTAAATTCTGCAGCTTTCCCTCGCAGCTGTGTTTAATTTCTCCTCCTCGCCGCGCTTCTTGTGTTTCTCCCCCCTGCATGTGATTAGATTTTCTTGCTCCAACGAGGCGGCTAAATTGGGTTTTGTTGTGCACTCGCTCAAGGCGTCGAGGAAACGCTGGACCTTATTTTGTCCCCGTTCCTTTTCATGTGAAAGATAACGCGCGACGCGTTTTTTGGAAATGAATTGAAGTTTTGCATTGATAGCTCCAACGATTGTTTCTCCTCTCACTGCTTCAACCTTCTCCTTTTATTACTTTTTTTTTTGTTTTTTAATTCCTCGCTCTCCTTTTTGCAGGATGCGGACACCATAAAGTCTTCTGATAAGATTTGCAGGCAGCTGATCTACCACCTGACCCCGCACTCAAAGTGGCTGAGGAAGAGCATGTCCAGGCGGAAATCCCAGGCCTGGTAAGCCCTCGTGTCCAGACATCCAGTCTGTAACTAATCTGCAGATCTGCACAACAGGGAGCGGCGCTCGGTGCCCTCAGCCGGCGCTGATATCTCTTCGAATCTCTCCCCGTCTGCTCACGCAAACCTAAGTTATTCCACAAAATGTAGATTTTCATTACAGAGTGATTCCCAGTCCCGTTTGGAACAAAACCCTTCGCAGTTCTTTTGTAGATGCTTTCGCAGACACTAAAAGTAGTCGTTCATATCATAAAACAGAAATGAAGACAATATGAGCTCTGTGGTATCCGACTGGTTCATTATGAGTCACTTGAGCATCAACAGGATCATAGAGCCAGCTGTCGATGTGCGTGAGCTGTGCTTTGTTGCGCTCGCCGAAGTTTAATTCATCCCGGAAAAATTAAAAGGATCAAAGATTAATCTGACACCCACAGCGTCTTTGAGACTGTAAATACATTCGATGGCAACTATTCTTCAGCTGATAGGTGTTTTTTTTTTCACTTAGTCATGTTGGGAGCTTCATAAATCTGCAGAGGGATGGGCTGATGCCGGTGGAGACAGCAGCAGCAGCAGCAGCAACATGAATCATTAACACTGAAATCCGCCCTAAAACAGAATACTGATAGAGAGGATGCAGGGGTGGAGGTCTGACAGCTTCACCTGCTGCTGCATTTGACAACAAAAATCTGTCAGAGCTGAAGAGACGAGACAATTGCAGCCTGCTGTTCGCCTTGTCCCCAACTCACCCCCGGGTGAGGGCTTCACATCCGTGTTCGTTATTACTGAGAGGAAACACGTACTCAGTTTGTCACACAGCAACCTCAAAGTTTGTAATTGTGTGATAAAATGTGAAGTAGACAAAAGCCACGTTGTTCACCAGTTCAAAAGTAGCAAGTAACTTTATTTATGTAGCACTTTTTACAAGTCAGAAGGTACAACTGAAGGAGAGATGAAACATGAAACAAAATAAAACTAATTAAAAGCTACTCTGAACAAATGTGTCTCCAGCTGCTTTCTGGTCAGATTGTGGCAAAATGAAACACATTGGTGTCCATGGAAAACATCATGTGGCGTAAAACTAACGCTGCACATCAGTCTCACGCTTGTCAAAGTGTTCGATTCCTCTGTTCGATTATTTTAGTTCCTTTTTGAATAAGAAAATGAACATGTTAAATACAATTTATTTGGTGTATGTTTGATCATCTGTAGCAAGGGACGCATCTCAAACCAAAGAAATTCTTTCAACGTGAAAATGTGAAAAGCATTTTTTAGATCAACCAATTAATAATTGGACACAAAAAATGCTTATAGATTTTTTAAAAAGTTTTTACAGAATTTGATCCAGGTGAAGCTAGAACTAGGCCACTACAGGAGTTCTCTATAGAAGTGTTTTTTTAATCTTCATTGTTTTATATATATATATATATATATATATTTGTACTGTTTTGGTTTAATTTCTGCTCTGACTGGGTTGTTTTTTTTAACAAATGGCCTTTTCTTTATCTGTGTACTCCAGTTAACAATTGATCTATTATTAAATTAGATTCATCATGAATAAAACGGTTAACCGTTTCAGCTTTACATTACGCTGAAGACATCATCACCATTGTGAAGCACGGTGATGGCAGCATCATGCTGTGGGGTGCTTTTCTTTAGCAGAGGCTAAAAAGTCAGAGCGTTTATAAGAAGATGGATGGAGCTAATTATCCTGCTGAGAGAAAAAAAAACTCTTAGCCTAGAAGAGTTGAGACTGATCTGGAGCTTCACCTTTCAGAGGGGAAAATGATCCAAATGGCCCAGATGGAACAACAAAAGTTCAGATCAAATCCGTGTGTGAGAATGACTCAGACAAACCTGGGCTGTTTTGTGACGAGAGGCTGCCACACTTTCCATAATTATGATTTGTTGAAACACAACTATCCACTATTCTGTGTTGGTGTCTCACTGGAGGCCCTGTTAAAGTTGGAGCTGCCATCTTTAATATCTGACTTGGCTTCAGCTCTGGGCCGTTGCTCTAATCAAGCTATTTGATTAATCGAGAAAAGGAAAAACAGGAAGTCCAAACTCAAGCAAACTAATTAGATAGATTAACAGGATTCGTTTAATTCTGAGCATTTGGAGCGACTAATGTTCAGAGCTACTGCTGGATGATAGATTGATGAACCATCCAGCGGCGCCACAAAGAGCCGAGCCGTTTGTCTGTCCTCTGCGTACAGAGAGGAACGTCACCGGACTGGCACAGCTGATGGAGATTTGCTTGCAGCTCCACACAGCAGGATGTTAAAGCAGTTTAGAGTTTCTCCAACAAAAATAAAAGATGTGACATGCTTTTCTTGGTATGTTGATAAATATTTATTAGTCAGTTCATATAAGACACTATCTATCTATCTATCTATCTATCTATCTATCTATCTATCTATCTATCTATCTATCTATCTATCTATCTATCTATCTATCTATCTATCTATCTATCTATCTATCTATCTATCTATCTATCTATCTATCTATCTATCTATCTATCATTACTATTATTATTGTATATTCTTTGCAACAACAAGAGATATGAAGCATTTTTCTCTCTTTCTTCCAAAGCGCTTGCTTTATCCAGCTGAGCTTAATTAATGAGTTTCCCCAGGTCATGTTTTGGATACGTCACTGAGTGTTTGTGTTTACTGTGAAATTAAAATGAGAGCATAATAAGATGGTTTCTGATGTGATGGACCTCACGTTTTTCCACTTCGTAGTCTTCCAGTTGTCTGTTTCTGTGTTGAAAGGACTCGCTTCAGTGCAGATGTTGTAGTAGAAAGTGTTAGTTTTTCACCACACATAGCCGAGGGGGGAAAAATAAACTCTTACAAAATTGGATCTTGTTGAAATTCTTTTTCACATAAAGTTATGCTGACTTTGCTTCCAGAAACAATTTGAAAATTTATATTTTAATAATTCATTGTAGCAATTTCATACAGAATTCAAACTTATGGAGACTGATGACCCACCGGAGGCTCACAGGCTGTTAGCAAAAAAAAAAAACCTTTTAAAATGTAAATTTAATTTCATGGTTTTGACAGACATCTGTTACTAGACCATAGAGTTGGATTTGAATTATGAATGTTATCTCAGTGCTGATACCTTGTAGATTTAGTGGTAGTTGTTTTGTTTGTGCACTTTGCTCTGGATCTGTCTAAACTTCACGAGGGTTTAAAGATCCTGTTTGGTATTAGGGTTTGCTAGGAATTGCTCGATTTCCGGTATGATCATCTTTCGAAAAAATGTCAAAAACAAACCAAAATAAAGCTGAAAAGTATGCAACACATGACAGATCCTGGTAACCAGCGGTAGTGTCGCCCTTGTTCTCTGGTGTCAAATGAATCTGGAAGGTGATGGAAGTTTCTGGACAGATCGCCTCAGAAAACCATTTCTTTGCTTCCTGGGTGCAGAAAGAGGAATCAATCTGAGAGCTGTGTGATCCAAGCTATTAGCACCTCAGGAGAAACCCGTCTCCATGGCTATTAGGGTTTTACGCCTCTGTCATATAAAAAGGTAACGAGGGCCGAATCAAGACTCTGATAAAAGATACAGCCAGCCTGACAAACATGTCACCATGGACAGCTGTTAGAATCCCTCTCACCTTGCCTGCTCTACATCCAGGTTTTCCTCCATCTTTATAAACCCATACTGGCTCCTTATGCCACACAGCAAGAACTGCTGAGGGCGTGACTATTTTCAATATGATGGGGAGGAAAAAAAACACTTCAAAGCATGAGAAGTGACAGGTACCGCTGAGGATGAAACTGTAAGTCGCCAGGCAGCGGAGGATGCTCTAATTCACTCTGACACCGCACCAGAATCACAGCCCACTTCAGGAAGAGCTCAAGTTCGACACGCTGCATTGTCCTCTGTGGGCCGAGACGGGCTCCTGCAAAATGTACCCGACGGAGAACAAAGGGCCGAGCCGGGTGGAGTTATGAATAATGGATATGATTTCATCTGTAAGGTTAATCAGTAACTATTGTGTTACACCTCTGCTGGAAATTCTGAGCCTTCAGTGAAGGAGGTAGCAGCGCAGCATACTGCTCAGGTGACAGATGAAGATGTTTTTGTTGAAATCACCAAGGGAGAAGTAAAACACATCTTCATCCAGGGTTCCTGTCCAGCCTGAAATGTATTTGGGTGTTTCCCAGGTCTGAATAAGTGAGTGAGTGGAGAACTATTTGTGCTTCCTGATTCAATCTCAGCCTCATGTTAGATCCATCTATCCACGATCCATTTTTCTCCCTTCTGATACCGATATCTGAGATTTAGTATGAGTCGATACCGATCCAACACTGAGAAACAGTGCTGAGTTGACTTAAAACCTTTCTTTTTTTTAAAAAAACCCCAGACAGAACTTCACTGAATGAAAAATGCATTTGATAGCTATGCACCAGTACAGCACACTTAGCAACAACAACAGCTTGGTCAAACATGTAAAAACAACACAGCTTTGATTTGTTCAGTTGGTTGTAAAATAAATAGTAAAGAAACTGACAGGAACAGCAGGTTGATGACTTTGGTCAAACGTAAAAATAAACTGCAACAAACCTTCATTCAGAAAGTGCAATTATTAATTCTAAGTATAATGTAAAATAAATAAAAATCATAGAATTAGACTGAATAGATCTGCCCTTATGGCTTGGGCACATAGTCACTGATACCCTGTCTGGTTTTTTATTCAATATCTGGACCGATGCAGATATTAATATCGGATCATCGCATCTCTACTCTACATCCATATCCTCCAACTCTCATTTTTAGAGATTAATGGCATATCAGGGTCACAAAGCCCAGAAAATCATGTGATTGTGGTAATATTGTGTCGATGTTGATATCAGTTTAGATCAGGGGTGTCAAACTCCAGTCCTCAAGGGCCGCAGTCCTGCAACTTTTAGATGTGCCTCTGCTGCACCACCTGAATAGAATAATTAGGTCATTAAGGCTCTGGAGAACTGATCTACACAAGGAGGAGGTCATTAAGCCATTTCATTCCAGTGTTTTGTACCTGTGGCACATCTAAAAACTGCAGGACTGCGGCCCTCGAGGCCTGGAGTTTGAGACCCCTGGTTTAGATAATTCAACATTTTCCATCGGTCATTATGATTCTCCCAACGCTCACTGTGAACTTTTACCTCATTAAGACTCCATCCACCACGCTAGATTTATAACAGGCATGCAAATCATGAGTTCATGGCACTTGAAGTACAACAGCCTGTAAATGCAACTTTCCACACAGTTCTTTGCTCTGAAGAAATTTCTTCAAGGCTCTACCACACATCTCTACCATCCCTAATCCACTAACGCAGTGTTTTGAAAAAGATCTTAGAAGTGTGAGTCAGAAGTTGTCGTCAAATTACAATAAGGCTCCCTAAACTTCAGCAAAATGATTATTATTTTGTTAAATAAATCCTTGTTTAAGTCAGTGTAACTTTGCTTTACCTGCTACCAGATTTCACTAAGAGCTGGTGTCGTCAAAACCTCCATTATCGTTTCATTTCATTTATTAGACAATGCATAAAAAACTTAGAAGAGAACAAGTCTGAGTTTATGCCAAGAGCACATAGCTGCAAGTTGTTCACAACTTCAGTGGTTTGGCATTTCTATGTATTAAAATACATAACATTTCTAAATCAAAATGCATTAAGACTATATGTTTTTGTATTTTTTCATGGAAACAGCCTTGCAACCTCCAAATTCATATAATTAAACCTACACATTAAAATACATACAATTCATAAATCAAGATATTATAAAAATACATGTTTTCCTCTGCACATGTTCATAAACAACATTGCGAGCTCCAGATTTATATAAATATCCTCACACATTCAGCTAACATACTAAAATTATAACTTCAATACTAATTCACTAATACATGCACTCCCACACAGATCTGCTCCTCCATTAAGAATGACCACATTTTTGGTTTTCTTAATTTTTTTTTTTTTTACTCTAAAGTTAAAATAGCACTACTAATAAACACAATATGCAATAAAATCCTTCCTTAATCCAAAATAAATATCCTTTTCCTTTCTACGTCCCAACCTGTTTTGCTCTGTAAGTTCAAAGGCTTTACGGGTCCCTTTTGTTTCCTCCTCTACAGTCTCAAGACGACTCTACAGAAGAAGCTGTCCAGCGACAGCGTGGACCTGTCTGGAATCCCCCTGTCCACCCGCGACGTCCGACAAGTGGCTTTCTACCTCCAGAGCAACAGGGACAGCGTGGTGGCCGTGGACATCAGCTTCACCGAGCTCACGGACGACAACCTGAGGCTGCTGCTGCCTCCCCTCGCCCTGCTGCCCAAACTCAGCACCCTGGCTCTCAACGGCAACCGCCTGACGCTGGCCATCATCAAAGACCTCACCGAACTGCTCAAGGACCCCAAGATGTTCTCCAGCCTGGCCTGGATCGACCTGGGCAACAACGTGGACATTTTCACCATGCCCCAGCCGCTGCTGGTGGCGCTGCGCCGCCGCTGCAGCCTGAAGAGCAGCCTGCCCACCATCTACGAGTACACGGAGGGCCAGCCGTACTCCTACCACCTGGAGACCTCCATCGAGGAGCCCAGCCACTACGAGGAGGAGGAGGAAGTCGAAGAGGAGGAGGAAGACATGGGGGATAGGTTTGAGCTGGAGTCGTGGGGCTTGGGGGAGAAACAGCTCTCTAAACATTTTACCCTACACTACTGTGAGAGGTGATGGGCTGCTTCCCGTCCGGAGAGCTTTCGGCTGCGGTTGAGATGACGCCCCGCAGCACTCTGTTACTTCTTTCACCCTCTTGCCCTCACACCACGAGACAAAGTCACCCTTTACAGGCGATCAGGGAGCCCGGTGCCCACATTGCGGACCAATTGTCCCGACACAGCTACTAAAGCTAATCTTTACCATCTCTGAGTTAACCCCCGTAAGACAGCGAGGAAGAAACCGACGGCCTGGACGGCAGACTTACTGTGTTGGTGGATGGCGCTCTTGGGAAAAAGGTGCGGTTTCATTGGAGGGTGGCTGGAGGAGTCAAGGTGCCAGTTCTCTCTCTCTCTCTCTCTCTCTCTATCCTTTTATCCACGTCTATCGCTCCATCTCGGTCTCTGTCGAGAGCCAATCCCCAGGAGACTTGAATCAGTTGGTCGGACGAAGGGGCCGCATCCCGAAGGAGAGAGGGGGGACACCTGGAGTGAGGTTTGGAAACCGTCGGCCCACCGTGGGTTCTCTGCCAGGACTGAGACTCTCTCTGTCCGACAGGGCCTAGGCTCCACATTCTGTGTTCTCTGTTAATCTCTCAACAAAAGCTATGACACAAGTTCAACAGACTATACAGCCAGCGACCCGTCACGTGGCGCTGGCAAAACTGCTTGGTCGACTTTTTACGTTCTTTCCCAGTGTCTACCCGTGAAAGCCCATGTGCAGATGGAAACGAGAACAGAAGACAAAACAGTTGTTGCGTTTCGACGGGTCATTTTTATACATTTTTTTTTGTGCACCTTAGCGGACAAAGCGGTCTCAGAAGACAACGGGTAGGACTCGACAACGGAGAGGTGTCTCCGGTTGTTTTTGTGCTCGCATTAAAGCTGACATCACTGCGCTCTTTAGGGTCATAGCCACAGTATTTCGACACATTTATGGCTCCTGAAGCCGAAGCGGCTTCTGAGTCAGAGCAAGGAGGGCCAAGCCGCTCTTCCTACTGCCGTCCGTCTCCACAGGTGTCGTCCTTTCCACTTAACGTCGTCGTATATCAGTGGCCCTGTGTTGTGAGGCACTTCCTTGACTGTTATCTATCAGTCCCAGTCTTTCTGCAGTAGCATTATATGATCACCTAGGCTGACCAGAACACTGCGGCGCACTTTAAGGCCCAGTCGTTTATTCGACGTTTCACCTCCTCCATAGCGTATACTCTGTGCACATGGTTCGTACCTGAGTATTTACAAGGCAGACGTTGAAAGTGTCCCACATTCAGACAGTACGAGCTACGCAGCTGATGATTGTTAGCAAAACAAGCTCACCAGATATATAATAAATGTTCAATACGTGTTATTTGTGTATTTTTGTGTAATTTGTGTCCGTAACACGTCTAAATGCTGTTGTTTTGTCTCTCGTCTGATTCAGCAGTCGTATTTAATTGTACGTAATGACAAAGAACAATAACATTTAGCCCAAAGAAGTCCTGCTGTTGGACTGAACGGATGATGTTTTATGGGATAATGCAATAAAACGGAGAGTTGCTCTGTAAATGTTACCCAGCAGAGGATATTTATGTGGAATATTAAATCCTCCCAGACTAAACTCTTGTTTCCTCTTGGTTCGTGCAGCGCCTTGCAAAAGTGTTCATACAGCTCGTCCTTTTTCACTTATATTGTCACTTTAAATCCACAAACTATATTAGATTTTGTTTCAGTTTGTGAGTCAGACCAACAGAAACCTGGCAAGAACATTGGAGATGTGACGTGCCTCCACCAACTTTAATCATCGACCTGTTTTTCTCTACAAAATAGCTAAAACTCAGTCAGATTGGAAGAAGAGTGTTCATGAGCATCAATATTCAATTTTTCCCACTGACTCTGAAATACATTTGGATCTGGACTTTCACTGAGCCACTTCACATCAATATGCTTTGATCTGAGCCATTCGATTGCAGCTCTGGCTGCAGAGGGATGAACCACTGCCACCAGTTTCAAGTCCTTCCTTTCACTTTTCCTGCAGAAGAAAACCATTCCCACATCATGACACTGCCACTGCCATGTTTCACAGTGAAAGGGAGGTGTTCAGGACCGTCCACATCCATTTGTTTGTCCATTCTCAACACGTTTGCTACATTTCCTACATCGCTCATTGAGAACTGGCAGCTACATACAAACACACATCACATTAGTCAGATTTTCATTTTAAAATAGAAAGACCATGTCTAATTTTCCTTCCCGTTTATTACCTAAAACCCCTGCAAGATGCATTGAAAGTTGTGGTTGTAACATTATACGAAAAGGTTCAAGATATATGGATGATTTTGCAACGTTCTGCAGTTTATGTTCATGTGTCAGTAAGTGTCAAACCTTTTCCTAGTTGTGGTCTGTGTACATATGTCTCGTTCATTCAATGACTGCCAATAAAAGAACCTGTCCAAACCGAGAAGTGACGTCTTGTTGTGATTTTTTTTTTTTTCTGGTAAGGCTAAAATGATTTACTGATCTGTTTTTACCAGCTGGGTCGCTGTCAGAACATGCAGTGGGTCACAGGCAAAAGCATAACAAGCATCTGATTGATTTCTCCAGATTAGCCTGTTAAAGGAGCCGGGTTTGGGCCGTGTTGTTTCAGACCGGCAGCCGGGAAGCTGTACGTGTTTGTGCTGTCGAGGAAATGCCTCAGCTTGCAGCCGTTAGCCGGGGAAGAACACGGCGTTCTGCGCGTGAGGCCCAGACCGTGATCCTCTCCTGGCAACCTTTTGTTCGTGCTGCCAGACATGGTAATGTGACATTTGCAACAGGTGGCTCCTATAAGGTCAGGGCACAGTGTGACTGTCACAACCCCTCCCCAGGTCCAAATATCGTGTGACAAGGCAACACAGCCCGCCCCAAGAAATCACCAGGTTTGTGTTGTTTGACCTTTCCTTTGCAGGATTGGTTTATTTCTGTGTTACCGGTGAAATATCAATTTCCTCAGCGCTACTGTTGAAGCTGTAGACCTTTAAGCTGACAGAGAAGGAGCTTCACGGATTCACTGAGGAAACTTCTCCGCCGCTGGATGTCCAGAATCACAAATTCAGAGTTTAGTCTAAGACCCCATACAGCCTCCAATATGTAGAGGAAAACTCATTTTACATGATTCTAGCAAAGCATTTGCTCCCAGATTGTTAACTTAATTGTTCTCTTTATTCTTGAGAAAGTTTATCTCTCCAGAAGTTCATTGCTAAAGCTTCTTATTTTAAAGAGAGAATATAATGTTGATGTAGTGCAGTGCTTCTCAATTCCAGTCCTCAGGCCCCCCTGCTCTGCATGTTTTAGCTGTACCCCTATTTCAGAACAGCTGATCCAAATGATTGCATTACCTGTTCTGCAACCGCCAAGTGCTGCAGAAGCCTGTTAATCACTCATATATTCAATCCAGGTGTGTGGCAGCAGGGAAACACCTAAAACATGCAGGGCAGGGGGGCCTGAGGACCGGAATTGAGAAGCACTGATGTAGTGTATGACCTCCTCAACTCTCTTTAGAACATGCTATTACATCCTTGCCAGTCGATGAGTAATTCCCTCAATATTCATCCATTGTTTGTCTATAATTGCTTTTACTAACACAGAGATAAACATATTGAACAGCAATAAACCCACATACTAACTCCCGTGGCCAGTGCATAGAGGGAGCTGGAATATCGAGTGAGAGATCTGTCACGCACAGGGAGAACAGGCAAACTCTGTGTGTGTTTTAGCATTTCTCACCTTGTAAGGCCCATTTTTCCAACAACTATATTGTAAAGACCAACTGCTCCATACTTAAAAACTCAGGTTTCATATGAAGACGTGCCGTTTTAAGATTAGAGGTCAAATTTAGGTGTAGGCCTGAAAACATGACTGTGTGTGTGTGATTGACTGCTCCGGTTTCTTGACAAAAAAGAGAATTAACCCCAGATACACGATTTTTAAGGCTCCATCCATCCTTCCATTTTCTGTTCACCCTTGTCCCTAATGGGGTCGGGAGGGTTGCTGGTGCCCATCTCCAGCTACGTTCCGGGGGAGAGGCGGGGTACACCCTGGACAGGTCGCCAGTCTGTCACAGGGCAACACAGAGACATACAGGACAAACAACCATGCACACACACACTCAGGGAGAATTTAGAGAAACCAATTGACCTGACAGTCATGTTTTTGGACTATGGGAGGAAGCCGGAGTACCCGGAGAGAACCCACGCATACACAGGGAGAACATGCAAACTCCATGCAGAAAGACCCCGGCCGGGAATCGAACCCAGGACCTTCTTGCTGCAAGGCAACAGTGCTACCAACTGCGCCACTGTGCAGCCTGATTTTTAAGGCTTTGATACAAATTCAAATTATATGTTTGAATGAGACCAAAATAGTTTTTAATACACACTGATCCCATCCATGCATCAAGTCCAAACTTGTTCTAAGAAATGTATCCACTTATTCACTGCTAGTAACTGTTCAGATACCAGATGACATCCTAACCTTCAGAGGATCAGATGAAGGACATACAGTATATCGCAAAAGTGATATAAGTCTTTTGCAGGATTTGTTTGCTTACTTAATAAATTTCAGTTTATCTTCTATAGATAATTTTCTACCTTGGTGCCACTTTTAGGGAACTTAAAATCATGAAGCCTGTGAAAATAAATATTTCCTACTAAAATTGCTATAATGTTCATATTTTATTGCAACAAACACAAGAAATTCAATAAACTGTGGAGTACAATTAAAAGAAGGAATTACAGCTAATATTTAAAATGCAGTATTTCCACCAAACCGTCCCTGTTATGTATTTGTGAATCCTCTTTACAGGTAAAAATATGAAGTAACTGCGGAGATTATTTGGATTAGTACATTCTCTTCACCATCTTCAAAAAACCATTAATGAAAGGGCAAAAATATTTAAGACCATCTCCTACATAAAAATGTTTTTTTTTCCCCCTGATAACATCTTGGTACAGTCTGTCAGCTCATTCCAGTAACATAAAGCCAGGTTACAGCAAACACTCAGAAAACTAAACCCGCTTCTTCGCCTGTTGTTCAATGACGTTTAAGAACAACAAACAACTTCTGCTGCAGGAAGATCTCACTCATTTTCAGAACAACCCCCATGACCAGCATTACTTTCATTACTTTGTCAGTAACCAGCTGCTTTTCCCCATTTCCTGTCATCAGACTCAGCAGTGATGCAGTTCTTTTTCTCCACAGCGTTAACCACATTGTAGAATTTGTTTCCTACTTCATATCCAAGTGCCTCAAGTTTTTTAATTAAAGTCTGAGGAGAAAGAAGGAAAAACGGGATGAGTTTAAAGCTATGCAGTGTTTTATCTGATGCTGAAAGAGTCACAAATACATTACAATGTCAAAGCCGGGTTCTAATTTCTTTTTGTTTTCAGAGTCAACAAAGACAACCGGAGTATCAATGGCCTCCTTGAGGCTCTTCCCAAACCAAAGGTGGTTGATGAGAGCCTGGAAGAGAAAGAAAACACACTGATGGGAATGTGATCATTAGAGTACTGGTAATCATGGAAACAGAGTATGACAACAGCAAGGAGAGTAAAATGTGCAGCAGCTAATCCTGAATACTCTTTACTGTGGTCGCCATGGCCACGTACAGAGGCTATCCCCGTCGTGATCATTCTCCCACCGCTCCCTCCAATCGCCAGCGTCCTCGACTTTGACTTCAGCACAGCAGGGGCCATGGAGGAGGGGGGCTGCTCCCCTGAAAACGCAACACAGACAACTGATCACTGTCAGGAGAACAAGAAAGTGATGATTAAAAATTGCCAGCATTTTTAATCATCACTTTCTTGTTCTCCTGACAGTGATCAGTTGTCTGTGTTGCGTTTTAAAAATGCTGGCAATTTTTAATCATCAATTGGAGTACTGTGGTGGCGCAGGGGCAAAGAACCCACATGTGGAGGCCTTAGTCCTTGATGTGACTGTCGCATGTTCGAATCCTGCCCTGATGGCATTAGCCACATCTCTTACCCCTTTCTCATTACCCATTTTCCTGTCTGACCACTTTCAAATAAAGGCAACTAGAGCCAGCAAAACCTTAAAAAACGCTCGCAGCGGAGCAGAAGTGAATAATGTCAATGTCAAATTTATTTATATAGCACTTTAAAAACAGGTGTAAAACTGGACCAAAGTGCTGTACATGAACGACAGCAACACAAATCAATAAAAACAGAGTATCAAAACACTACTTCAAATAAATGCCAAAGAATAAAAATGAGTTTTAAGAAGCGATTTAAAATGATCCAGGCTGGTTATTCTCTATTTAACTTAACAAAATAAACAGACATCATATTAATGTGATTACCTTCAGTGATACCTTTCATGCCGATTTCATCGGCTACTCCACAAAAGTCAGACAGCTGGTTGTTGAGGAGGATTCCAGTTCTTGGACAGTAAACCTTGGAGCCAAATCTGTTAAAAAATGTTTAACTCACTTTAGCCTCATATTTTTGGGGTTAGCTTGGCTAGCACATCGACCACTATGAAGCTCATAGAAAGTAGATCCTAACCATAGAGAGTTAGTTTGGATTTTTAATGTCAGGTTCTGTTAAGTTGTAATTGGTAATAGTTCACTTACCTACAGTAGAAGAAGAAGAATTTTAGTTTTTCAGGAGGCAAATCAAAACTCAAAAAAATACTGTCTGCCCCAACAAGCACTGCACTCCGAATACAATAAAACAAATGTCTATTGTCAAATCAGTCGACGACAAAAGAAAACAGCCACTGACAGTCAACATATACCATGATTGGCTACAAATAATTTTCATCGATCCATCCATTTTCTTACACCCTTATCCCTAGTGGGGTCGGGAGGTGCTGGTGTCTATCTCCAGCTAATGTTCTGGGCGAGAGGCGGGGTCAACCTGGACAGGTCGCCAGTCTGTCACAGGGCTACAAATAGTTTTAATAACTAAAAAAGCTTAGTTAAATAAGATTTAATTGACTCTCCTGTTACTAAACATGAGTTTGACAAACACTTTGTGACAATATTGCATTTATTAATTTTGTTATGTATGTCTATCTGAGTGACAAGGCTGCCACAGTTTCAACAGCAGATGTCACTAGTGAGAAATGAATGAACCACCGAGTAATGAACCTTTGGGTAAAGCAATGGGCTGGGAAGCTTCATTGCTTCACGAGGCGTCATTTGGCCATCACTACCACCCTATAAACCAGGGGTGTCAAACTCCAGTCCTCAAGGGCCGCTGTCCTGCTGTTTTTAGATGTGCCACAGATGCAAAACACTGGAATGAAATGGCTTAATTACCTCCTCCTTGTGTAGATCAGTTCTCCAGAGTCTTAATGACCTAATTATTCTATTCAGGTGTGTTGCAATAGAGACACATCTAAAAGTTGCAGGACAGCGGCCCTCGAGGACTGGAGTTTGAGACCCCTGGGTATTTCTGTTTGACTGGCTGCAAGCCCATTTAATGGTTCTGATCCTAAGAGCTCATCAATCCCTCTGGTAGTGGTGACAATATACCAGTTATACCACTGGTATATTGTCAAAACTGCAGCTTGCCATTTTACGCCTACCAATTAGTTTTAGTAATTTCTTCCCCTGTTTATCTGAGAGAATGTCAGAATGTTTTGTGAGTGGAAAATAACCCTTGTTCATCCCTGTAAACTCTTAACTGCAGACATCGACACTAAATCACATGGTAAGAATTGTTATTTACGCTGTCTGAATTATTTTTTCACAACTGGTTCTTTGGGAACAATGTTGAATCCTGAATCATTTTAAAAGCATGGTTGACTAGAATCATTACTGTTTCATTGTTTTTTAGCTGAACAGTTGCTCAATGAGTAAAATAAACTGTAGATCTACATCAGAATGTGTTTCTCTAACTCGCCACTCCACACCCCAAGATTTTCAGTGACTCTTACTCGGTAATTTCTTTGAAAACTGTCTATAGATGTTGAAGCAGAATAAATTAGATACTCACATGCCATTGATGCTGCTGGTGACGGCAACAAATGTTCCATTTTCGTCCACCGCAGACACGTGTGTGGTACCCATAGTCTCATAAGGGTAGGAGACATCGAATTGACTGGAATTAGATGTACAATTGTCATATGGGTTGCCTGCAAAGTTACTATCTGTCATTTTCTTTGCCATCTGAAGAAGCTATAAAGGAATACAAAGAAGAAAGAAAGAAATCATGAATAAGAAAGTTTGTTAGTATGGAGTTTATTTTAAAGGAATTTGTAACCAGTTTTTAAAGATTCATTTCAAAATGCTGTCATCCACTCACAGCTGATTCTTAAAACGCACTTCTCCTCCCAGCTTACTTATTTTATTCTTAGTTCAATTAGGTGGCGTTGTTGTCTTATTTAATTTTTGTTGACACAAAACCAATAGCCATTCGGTTGCAACAAATTTGTTGTGCTTTAGCCCTGGATGATTCATTTGTTAGTCATGGTTATTCTATAACCTTTAAGAACTTTGCTGTCTGTTCTTGAATCTTAGTTTTAAGCTTTTCTAGAAGGTTCTTAAACTTGCAAGTTCTGGAATACTCTTTAACAACCTGTGATTAAAGAACACACTCCCCAAAATTTCCAAGTTTATGAAACCTTGTTTATGCACATTGGGAGGCAATTTTCCTCTATAAATCACAGCTGAACCTCAAAGTTTGTTCACAAAGTCCCACCTCCTGTTAGGTCCTCTACTCACCCACATTAAACCATAAATGGTCAATGCAAAGCACCTTGTGAATATCTGTTGATTTAAATGAGCGAGCTGATCAATGTCCTTTGTTAATTAAAATGGCAACCATGAGGAAAACGGGTGAAAACCCAATTTCACAGAGGCAGAAAACCAATGTGAGTGAGGTGGAGAGTTGAAAATGTATTTTGTAGCCACGGTAAAGTTCACACACAACACCACTGGCATTTTAGGAGACCTGCAGTATGCTCCTCAGTTGAGCGCTCACAGGTGTGAGTATTATTGGAATGCATCTCCTCTGTGCTTTGGGGTAGGCGTCGGCATGTGAGCCACTGTCCCCTGCAGATTTTAGTGGTCCTAACAAATTAGTTTTTCATGGCCTCGCCAAGAAGCCAGCCATTACCTTAAGAACCTGCCTACAGTCTCTTCCCTAAACTGCTTTTCACCAGGATAAAGGAGTCATGTGTTGAACCAGATCAGTCTGCCACTAAATTTGCCAGGTGCATGTTTGGGTCACATGATTTGCACATTAATTAAATGAACATTCTTTGTATTTAGAAACACAACTTTATTGTTATGTTGAGGCCTTATGGCATCATGGGTCCAGACAGCTGCACTGAACTGCACATCAGGAAAACCATTGTTGCAAACTGTTTTTTAATGTTGGCCTGTTCTCCTACAGTGTAGGAAAATCTGACTGGTCGTGTTAACAATGATATGCTGCATTAATGCTGTCAGTGATGGCTGTGATATACCAGACCTATGGATAACTTCACAGAACTATGATGTCATTTCAAGTAGCTTCAGGCAGAGAGTTGTTGGTTCAAAAAAGTTTGTTTTTTTACATATTTATTTTTAAAAATATTACTTTTAAAAATTATTTAAAAAATAATAATTATTAACATTTTAGATTTTCTTCGGCATCTTATGTTAACCCTTAGCATGGTGAGCATAAACCAAGTTTCTTGGTGTGTTTTACCAAAGGACTTTTATCTTAGTTTTAAGATTCCCAAAAGATTGCCAACATTTCCAAGCCCGATATGTTCCATGACAGACAGAGATGGAAAGTTCTGCTGCAAATGCATTCAGCTTGTTGTCTGATCAAGTCGGCTACCAGACAAACTGTATCCAAGGCGGAGACAACTCGACATTCTGAGGCAGAGAGCTCCTCTTTGTACCCAAGAGCATAGAGAGAGAAAAACACCTATAACACAGTCAGGTTTTCTGTAGCCATATAGTATGAAATAGCAGTTACCATACCTTTGCTTAGAATAGTTTCTGGTGAAAAAAACATTTTACAACTAGGCCAATGTTTAATATATATCACTTACTTCTTCTGGAACGACGAGTGGATCCCGAATATACTTCCTTAATCTATTGGCCCATATAAGAGCTTCAACATAGCGACCATAAAATTCAATCTTTTCTTCAACAGACTGAGGGGCTGGTGTGTTTTCATAGCCTGTAAACAAAAATAATGTTTAGTGTGTATACACTTACACATCTATAAGACACACTTATAGATGTGTGTATACACACATATGTGTGTGTATGTGTATATGTGTATAGGGGTGTATACACATCTATATGTGTGTATACACTTCTATATTTAGATATGTATATTTATAATTTAGTCCATTGTCATGGTACATCTTCTCCTAAGATTGATCAAAGCTCCTTCTACATGAATTATTAGGGTAAATGTTCTAAAAGGTAATAAGTTGAAAGTATACAGGAACAACAGCTCTGACATCTGTGTCCAGCAGGAACCTTTCATGTAGTTGAGGACGAAGCTGAGGAGTGATCCTCCTGATGGGGTGGAGGTATGTACATGGTGTACTCCTTTCCCACAGGGACATCCCATGCATCAGTCACTGTGGCTTTATATGACTTTAAGTCCTCCTCTGTGCGGTTTCCTCCTGGGCAAAAAAAAAAACAGTGAATTAAATTATTTCTGCTGAGCAGGAGAAAAAACATCATGAAAACCCATAGCCACCCACATCAATGTAGCAGTATGGTGGCACTTACAGATCAAATGAATTTGTTTATTTGTAATTAGATAAAAGGGCCATGCAGAGACATAAAGACAGCTGTAGGAAACTTTAATGACAATACCTAAAACATTGATTAAATCCTTTGCTATGCTTCCAGTGTAGAAGACGTCCGGTCCTTTGTTTGCAATCAGCTCCAAAGTGTTGGCCAGTTTCTCAAACTTGATCTTGTCTCCAGTCTTCATCAAGTTTCCATTTTCATATGAATATAGTTTCCTGAGACGAGGAAGAGAATATAAATATTTGTCCTTCATACCTCAGAACCAGATTGTGATTCTTATGGTCTTCCATACCTCAGGGACTCCGTTTCTTTAATCTCTGGCAGGTAGGAGCCTAGGGCTGGAGGAATAGGGAATCCATTTCTTGCCAGCTCGATGGTCTCGTTGAACAGATCTGTCCAATTCAGATTTTTATAAAGATTGTGAGCTAATTCATAGCCTCGAATTTCCCCTGGAACTCCAATCCATTTTATTCCTACAGAGATAAATGAAGGGACAGAGTTTTAATATTTCTACTGTTATTTAGAGTTATTGGATATAGGGAATCATTTTTTGACACCATAAAATTACAAACATCATGTTATTAGAATTGTATGTCTGTCACCCCCACCCCAAGACAGAGATGAGTGACAGTAATAATGTCATAGAGCAAATAAAGTTAGCTATAAGTGGAAGCAAACTCAAAAGTTTGTATTGAGCTCTCCTAAGTAAATTGTTGGTTGAATGACCTTTGAGAGACGTAAATGTTGGTTGTGATTTCTTTGAAAAATAGCTAAATCTCAGTCAGATGACATGGAGAGAATCTGTGAACTTTAATTTTCAAGTTTTCAACTGATTCTCAATCAAATTTAAGCCTGAGAACCCAGGAATCAGGCATTACAAAAAACCTAAAGTGCTTTTTTTCTTTGTTTTTTTTTTGTTCGTTTTTTGTTTTACTGAGCAGCTTGCTACATTTTTAACAACAGCAAAAACTGGTGTATTTCCAACACTAAGTGCTTAAATAAACATGATTTGATTTGAAAATAATTGGACAGAACTTATTCTCCTTGTTAATCTACCATTTCTCTTTCATACATTTTATTCATTGTTAGCTTTCAGAGCCTGTGATGGACTGGTGACCTGTCCAGGGCCTCTCATCTGATGACAGCTGGAGACGGGCACCACCAGCCCCCTAACCACCCTGCAAGGATCAGTGTGTTCAGATCATGGATGGAAAGATTTTAAGGTAGATTGTCTAACTTAAATCCACACTTAAAACAGCTTCATAGTTAATGCCAACATCAACTGATTCTGTGATGTTGCTGACTATTTTTTCTCCTTCTAACATAAACAGGCAAAGAAGACACCCAGAAATGTTTTTCACTCCAAGCATTCGGTCCCAATCATCATCAGTTCTGATGATGTCACATACTGTACATAACGAGTTCACGACGTCCTAAAATTATAAGTCAGGCTTTTTTCTTTGCTGTTTTTCTGTATTCTTTAAAAAAGTGCTTTCTCTGTTTAATTGCTCTGTTCTTTTTTTGCCATTTTCTGTAAAGTGCAATGAATGGGAATGTTCTGTTGTTGATCCTCATTGTTCTTAGAAAGGAGAAATGTCAGTTTGTCTGCAGTAATACTGGAATACTGTGACATTGTATTAAAACAACACTCTGTCCTTGGTGAAATATTTTCCACATTTCCTCTAAAGTAGAGGTACACCGATTTATCTGTGTCAATTTTCTTAATGTTGGGAGATTGGTGATCATCTGATTTTTACATGTGAAGCCGATCTTATCAACCTCGACAAAGGTCTAAAAACCAACCACTGTGCTTTTCTTTTCTCCCGTGAGAGAGGTTTGACTGACAAACTGGCCAAAAAGGTCATATCTGCACATTTACAGTTAACAATAGTCACCCCATTGTTGCCAATTCAACAATTTTCTTGATATATTGAGCAACATTTCAGACAAAAAAAAATGGTATAGGCCAAAATCAGCATCAGTAAGTTAGGCTTTTTAAAAGATCAGTAATCGGCCAGAAAACTGCAATCAGTGCACCCCTACTCTAAAGTGTACTTATTGTTTTATTGTGCTAATTTTCATAAGCATGTTGTTTGTAAACTTTTAATATATTGATAATTTTGTACAATTCTGTGATAGCATATTGGCAATGCACTCTTGAAAAATGTAATTTGATCACAAAAATACTTAAGATATCCCAATCAAGCATGTTTATATTACAAAAAAGCAATATACTTTAAAGTGTGCAAAGTATATCTTTGCTTGTTCCAAAAAAAAGCATGTGATAGTATACTTAGTACACTTCAAATTGTGATTTTCTACAATTTAATTACAATTAAAATACACTAAGCACAAAATTAGTTGTTCCAAAATAAAATGCTTCAAAGTTAAATAATCCTTAACCAACTTGAAGTTTACTGATGATTAGTGTGGCTTCAAGTATGCTAAGATTTAACATATTTAGTATATTTACTTTTCACAAGGGAAACAACATTACAGAAAGTTTCACTATAAGGATTGTTTAATTTCTTCTTTTTTTTGTAATTTAAAAAAAGGTGTAAAGATTAATAAGGCAGCTAATAAGGCATACTTCTTTTGCATAAAGTAGCATGTATCTGAATACTGAAAGTGTTTCATTGAAATATAATTAGATGCTCTTTACAAAGAACTTATAAATATTATTGAAATGTGTTTATTTTGAGATTTAGTAATCTTACTAAAATATACACAGAACCTATTTAAAAATATTACCAAAAGTACAACTTCAGAAAAGTATTGTTTGTATATACTTGTAATATGTTTTTAAAATGTACATGTAAAATATAAATTTTTGCAAATACATACAAAGTGTATTTTTAAAAGGATTATCCAAAGAATTTTAGTAATATATTTAATTGGAATTTAAAGTATATTTTAGAAAAAGTATACTTTTAGAAAGTGTCCCAAAATACATCTTTTAAAAAGAATATTAGAAGCATGTTTTTAAAACTATATCTTTTTTACATTTTTAATATGATCTTAATAAGTATATCCACTTGGTAACATACTAAAACTGTATTTCAGAAAAATACAACATTTTAAAAATATATTTAAATATTCACCAGAGCAAAAGTGCTGCAAAGGGCTATTGTAATTCAAATGTTTATTATTATGATTCTCCTCTGAAAAGAAGCACTCTTTTGGAGGCCTAAACATATATGAAAATGCACAAAACATTAGTCAAAACTGTCCCCATTGTACTATTTTAATGGAATTTAAAATGGATGTTACTAACAGCTCTATTGCCCCGCCCCTCACCATCCATGTGGCCAAAGTCAAGACACAGTTCTGCCTTTGCAATACTTGAAAACAAATAACCCCCCGATCTCTCCCAAAAAATAGTCGCTTCACAGATGAGAGTGACTAACATGTTTATCTCTGTTTGACATATTTAAGCAAGCTACGTACCCGCAGCCTTTGAAGAATCCTTGGGGCAAGACTTGAGCAGATCAGGGTCAACATTGGACGGTGCGGTCTCCCTGGAGTTAATGATCTTCACATGACCTTTAAAGAAATGTTCACACCATCGGTTATTATCAGTAACTATTATTAAAACAGTTCTGCTTTATGAGGATTAGCTTCGTCAAAGCCTTTTTCTCACCAGAACTGTTCATTATGGTGAAAATGGAGCCTCCTCCGATCCCTGCGCTCTGAGGGTTCATGATGCCGGTGCACAGAAGTGCAGCGATGGCAGCTTCTACTGCTGTGCCGCCTTTTTTAAGAATGTTGCTGTAAAATACACACTCATTATTGATGTGTGTATTTTTTTAATTTAAATTTTGGTTAGTGTGTTAAATGTTGTGAAATAAAAAAGATTTAATGGCAAATATAATTTGTAAAGGGAACAAAGACTGCAGCTGCCATTTAATTAAATTTTCCAAATAGCCAATAAAAATACAAATAGTTTGTCTGCAAAATTCAGATTTCAACATACAACTGCGGAAGCGTAATCTGACCCACGAGGCCAAAACGGCAAGATCCCGATGTAAGTTGCAGCTGAGGATAATGTGTCCATCGTCATATCATCATGAAAACATGTGTATGGTGATCATTAAACCAGAGGCAAGTCCAGTTGTTCATTCTTCTGACTATTGAAGAAAAGTGTTAATCAGAACTTACAGTCCGATCTCTGAGCAGTTCGCGTTGTCCGCAGCCACAGCACCTTTGGTGAAAGTCGCTTCTGTGGGACTGGTATTGGGCCTCTTAGCAACTTCTATGATCACAATGAAAAAGATAAATACCAGCAGCAGAAACGCTGTACAAACAACGCAGATCTTCGCCTTAGATTCCGCCATGCTTCTCTGCTCTCACTGTCTCACTGTGTCTGAAGAATAAAACTGAGTGAGTGAAGGATTATGTACCTGGTTGGATCAGATGAGGCGGAGCCCTTCTTCACACTGATAAACAGCAGAAAAAGAAAGTAAATGTCACAGTCAAGGGGAGGAGTGCTTCAAATGTATTTTTGTCTTGTGGAGTTCATTGTGGCTTTAGTTTCATTTTGTGCAAATATGTGGACAATGTAGCTGTATGCAAAACTCTTGAATGCTGTATGCTACTCCTACTAAAATTTATAAAACTGACACATAAAAAACAGTAGCAATTGAAGTTATTTTCTTCTCTCTGTCTAATAATAGGCTTGACTTGATTTAACACAACACAGAGTTGGGTTATGGGCTTGACCCAGTCTACTGGTCCAGTAAGCATTTTAACATTTTCCTTTAACCCAATTCAACTACCAGTTAAAGTTGGAAGAGATTTGGTCAAAATCTGAAATTCTTTTTAAAAGTCTAACATGTTTTTAGACATCCAATGGTAATAGAAATGCAGGTATGTTAAGCAACAATCTTAAAAAAGATTAATTGTTTGGTTGCAATGTTGTAACTACTGCTGCTTTTCCAGGGCAGTCTTATAAGAGTGTTTGGCTCGCAAAGTTTGTCCGGTTGAAGAAATTAGAAGGAACGTCATAGTTCTTAATAGGTCACCATTTTGAACTATATATAGCTGCAAACCAGACCAGACTTTGATGAACCTGTTTTACAGGTAAGATAGTAAGAAATGGAGCCTCGTAAGAAAAAAAAACCAACAGGGTACTTTCACTGTATGACAGTGGAACATTTCACATTAAAAAAGTATTATTACAATCTTTATGTCAGTCTTTATGTTTTTAATACCAAACCCGAACCTCTCCAAAAAGTTTTAATCTTGTTCAATCGATAAAGCTTATTTGTATTGCGCAACTCACTAACAAGGCAGTTCAAAGTGCTTTACATCATAAAAACACACACCAAAAAAAACAACTAAAAACACTGCAATACTTTGTCTCAACATCAACAGAAAGTATCCTATAAAATGTAATAAGTTTCACAAAAAGGTAAATTTTTCTGGCTAACTGAATTTATAGTATATGTTTTAAATGGTAAACTTCACAGACCTTGCTGGAAAAATAAATGTCTTATATTTTAAATTCTTAGTAGTTTATCTAAATAAGATGGAAATCCCTTGCAAATAAACATTTTCCACCCATGTCAAATAAACTTGAAACTAAAATTTTAGCCCGTAGAGTTTATAATAGATCTCTGCTCAGTTAATAATGTGAATTATCAAATACAATTTCATTCTATGCATGTAAATATTTTTCTCAATATCCAGTCATCTTAACACTTTTGTTGCTTTTATCGGATGTTTTAATAATTCTGTTCCACAAAAGAAGTTCCAACAACGTTTTTCCTTATTTGTACAAAACCACTGCAGTAACAGACTATTTGCCAAAACTACTTTTCAATATCATTGACTCCTTTAAGTATGTTTTTCTACCAACAAAATTATGCCAGTGCACATTCAGAAGCACTAATTCTATAACCGCAAAGAAATTCCTTGAACAGATTTATTTAAACACATAAGCATAACTTGCACTCTGAATTTCAAATTGAATGTTTGGTTTACTCTAACTACAAAATCATGCTAATATACATACCCAATACATATATACACAGACTTTTAGAAATATAACTCTTGGCATAGTTTTAACAAAAGCATCTGTATTGTATGTAACACACAGTACCTTATCCCATAAAAGCCAAACGTCATGGACAGGTCTTGGTCCACTCAGTCTGCAATATCTGAGATAAAAGCGATGATCTTGGAGATGACTGAGATCATTTTCTTCTTGTTGGACTCAGCATTGGTGCCTCTCAGGATGTCTGGAAAAAAGACTTTAACAAGAACAGAGAACAGAAGAATATGACAACCTGAGGCAGGATATAAAGTGGCTAGGTTCTATAAATAACCTAAATATTTACTGTTGGAGGAACTCCAGTGTTGGTCGTAGTTCTGTTGTGTAATGTGTATTGAAATAGTAGTAAATGCCAAAAATCTTAATGGTTTGATGAAAGTTGACAACCTTTTGGTTAACATGCTTAACATGAATGTCTAAGAAGCAGACAATGAGGACCCCGAGAATAAACATATTGGTCGAACTTCTATATGTTAGTCAATATATCAATGTAATATTATTACATTGTGTATTTATTTAGAGTTTTCTGTGTCCCCGAGTCTTCGTGTTGTCCTGTCTTCCCCTTGATTGTTCCCAGGTGTGTCTCATTCTGTGATTACCTGCTGTGTATTTAACTCCACCTGTGTTCCTTGTTCCTCGTCGGGTCCTTCTCAATTCGTTGTCAATTCGTCATCTAATGTGCGTGCTGCCGCCTGTTGTTTGGACTGTGTTTTCTTCATTAAATTCAACTAGTCATCCTACCTGGGTCTACAGCGTCTGCCTCACCACCCCTCACCACACCGTCTCATGACAGATTGACATAATATGAAACTAAACAAGCCAAGAATACAGCAGGGTGATATTTACAGAAGAAGAAAAATTAAAGTGAAATGGTTTTGTTCTGTTTACTATCCACAAACAATAATGCAGGATATGTGGAGCCACATTCTCCACCTGGATCTTGTCTAGAAGGCTCGTTGTCTGGAATGGATGCTTTTCTGTCTCCTCAAAATGAGCTATGTATTGAATAGCCATCTTAGTGATGAGTTCCTCTGAGCAACCGAAGGACTGGTCCATTTTAGACTGAAACTTCAGAAGAACATTTAGGACTTGTAGGTGTTCTTGTACATCAACATATTTGAGGAAGTTTAACAAACATTTGTTCGTTGCTAATGAAGGTCTCCATCAGATTCACAGGAGTCAGTTTAACAATGAGCGCACTAATGCCTTCCTGGAACAAACAAGGTCATTCCTGGCATAGTTTCTGGATGCTTGCACCTTTGTCTTTACGTGTAAAACCTACACTCAACCAGTTCTTTTACACAACTGTATTTCTAGATAATCTCTTTAAATCTATGCCTTGTTTCTTTTGTTTGCAAGCTGACTCTACTCTACAGAGTCTAAAAAAGGTAAATACACTATTGTGCCATTGACATTTTTGGTTTTGCAAGGTTCTGTAGCTCTATAGCGAGTGTTTGCCATTGTATCTTAACTGTCAGTCCAGTTTGTCACAAATGGTGTACAAAATCTGGAAAGTGATGAGGTCGTGGTGGATGGCCATGGTGAGGCAGAATTGGAGGATGGAGAGGAAGAGGAAAAGCCAACCACTTGAGAGGAACACATCAAGTTTGGTGTTGAAGCTCATGAGTATACAAAAGAACAATGACAGAGATGTAAATGCTTCAAAACCTAACCAAACCGACCGACTCATTTTTTTCAGTAACAAACCTGAAAGTCAGCCCACTATACTGCACATCAAAAGGAATAAATGCTTCTTTTTTCTTTATTAAAGCAAAAATATTAGTTTCTCTAACTTGTCTCACTGTAAAGCTCAGAGGAAAGCAATAAGCCATCCTTTGCTTGCAAGTCTAAAAGTTGTGGAGCGCTGCTGTAGTCGAAAGCAAAACTTGTAGGAAGCGTTGCAGACCTCAGAGTATTTTGAGTTGAACACAGGATTGACACTCACTCAACAGTCTTGAGTGTGAAAATGCTGCGACTCTTTGTGCCTGAAATATTCAATGTTTGCCCTGTGTGTATGTGTGCACTAAAGGAGCAGAGATGCAGTTCAGCTGTTTGTCCTCACAAGTTTTTTGATTAACTTGTGAGGACACAAAGTAAACCTTGGGGCGTGCTGTGGTGGCGCAGGGGGTTAGCACACCCCACATTTGGAGGCCTTAGTCCTCGACGCGGACGTCGCGGGTTCGACTCCCGGTCCCGACGACCTTTACCGCATGTCTTCCTGTCTGCCTACTGTCGCAAAAAATACGAGCCACTAGTGCCGCAAAAACTCTTCGGAGAAAAAAAAAAAAAACCTCTACATGTTTCCTTACTTTAAACTTGGCTATTTGTGCCTTCAGTTTTGTTTTATACGAAAGAATAATTGTGTGCTCACCCTTAAACCTAGTTAGTAAAACCTAGGGGGGGCTGCATACCGAATCGATAGTTTATCATTGAAGGACGTCGCAAAAATAAGCAAAGAAGATTCAGCTCCTTAAACTTCCATTGGACTTCCTGCAGGTACACATCCAGAGGAGCAGGACAGTGTTTCTCGTTTGTGTGGAAAGTTGCAAAAACATAATGACCGGCAAAATCGACTGAGCCCCTTCCAAACATGAGACCTGTGGAGATCTTCGAGAGAAGGCAGAGAGCAGCCGATGGTCTTCAGAGCAGATTTTACGATTCTCTGGAGAGTCGAGCTGAGTTTTCTACCATCAATGTAGTTCTCTACATCTCTGCCCTCCTCACACACAGAGACAGTAGCAGATGATGGTTTCAATAGAACATTGATAGAAGGACACCAGCAGCTTTTGAGAAATATTGTTCCTACTGAGGACTCTCAGGAAATAGAGTCTCTGCTGGGCCTTCTTTGCCAGTTCTGCTGTGTTTACATCCAAGTCCAGGTTATCCATGATGTGAGCTCCCAGGAAACGGACGTTTGACACCCTCTCCACCGGCTGTCTGCAGATGTTTAGTGGTTCAATGTCTCTTTTCCTTCTCCTAAAATCCACTATGATCTCCTTGGTCTTGCCTGTGTTTAGGATCAGGTTGTTGTCTGTGCACCGCGCTGTCAGTCGCTCCACCTCGTTCCTGTAGGCAGACTCATCACTCCTTGAGATGAGGAACACTACAGTTGTATCGTCTGCAAATTTATCAAAGGTGGTACTTTGATGGACGGGAACACAGCGTAAAGAGCAGAGGGCCCAGCACACAGCCTTGAGGAGAGCCAGTACTGATGTGGACGGACGAAGAGGTATGGGGGTCCATTCTGTCAGGAAGTTCTTAATCCAGCAACAGGTGGAAGAGGGGATTCTCAGGTCAGTTTATGCACTAATCTGTCAGGGAGGATGGTGTTAAGAATTATGTAGTCTGTGAATTTTTCAGAAAAGTGAAAATGTTTTTTTCTTGTCATTGGTGGTGAATATATTATTAAACAGACATTCAACACAAAAGTAAAAATCTTGTGGCAGTTCGTTAGCAGAAAAAAAGACAATCTTTTAATACCGAATTAATTACTTTTTTATAAAACATAGAGTCTTTTGAAATGCAGCTCATCTACTTAGACACAAGAAATTTACAGTTGTTAAATTTTGCAAAATGAAAAATAATAAGTTACCTTCGTGGCACTTGGTTACCAGAAAACTCGCTCGTCTCTTAGCAACAGATTGACAACAAATAGTGTTATTGTTCAAAAAACATATCATTTCTTCTGCAATTTTTCTTACACTACTTCCTACTTAAGTATTGTGCAGTTGGTGAATTTTGTATAAAAGTGATTTTTTTTTTTTTATGTGATTGGTGGTGAATATATAATGAAAAGTATATATTAAGGTGGCGTCACTGGAAGCTCTGCCCTCCTCTGCAGGAACTGAGGCCCTGTTTACACAACAATTTCTGGTGAAAATGGACGAGTTTTGTTGTGTTTGTTCTGAACATTTACACGAAACCACCGAATGTTTTCTTTGACAACGGTACAGATTGAAAACGGGTTCCAGAGTGGAAAGGTTCTGAAACGTATCGGTGTCCGTTGTCTTGTCAACATAATAAATGGATCTTTTATGTCAGGGAACTGCGTTTTCCACCATCTCTGCAGTTCTCTACCTCTCTGCCCTCCTCAATGCTCTGTTGCCATGGTAATTAATCCTCTCTGAAAACTGTCATGTGTGAGTGAGACATGGAGGGGGAGACAAATTTATAAGCTGTGTCCAAATTGTGTCGGACACAAAATGGTGTCGGTTAGAATTTGTTCTGATTTGAATTTGGCTCCTTTTTCCACTAATTACGTCACCGTGGCAACCCGAAATGCCAACAGAAGTAAAATATCAAAACATCCAGCGGCATGTTTTGATATTTACACAGCATATTGTGGGGTTGCACGCAGCGGTACGTGCTAACGGTGAAAGGAAGCGGTGAAAGCAACTCATTGGTGCCTTCCATGAATTACTTTGCTATTCAGGCCCCAATTACTGGTTGGAGATGCAAGCATCAAATTTACATAAACTGCTCCATTTATCTTTGTTCATGTTACTACACACCCCCTGCTGCTCCCCTAACCAAAACAATGAGCTGCTACTGAAAATTGTAAACTTTGCTGACATGGCACAAGCACAGGTAGATCTAAAGAAAAATTGGAATATCGCAAAAAAAAGGGTAAAATTTACTCATTTCAGAAAATAAAATGTATTACATTACATAGATTTATCCCATTAACATTTCAAGAATTTATTTTATGTCATTTTTATGATTATGGTTTACAGATAATGACAATCCAAAACTCATGATCTCTGGGTTCAGGTCAGTCAAGCACAGTAACACCATCGTCAATGCACCACTGGTATCTATGGCAGAGTGGGTAGGAGCCAATTCCTAACTGGAAAGTCATATCAGCGGTAACTCTGCATGTCCCTGCAGAGTTACGGCAAATTAAACTTGTGTCTCTGTGTCTTGTTCAGTGATATTTAAGAACAACAGATCCGTCTTCTGCTTCAAGAAATCCTGTGTAACCAGAATTACGGACTAGTGGCGTCAATAACCAGCCGCTTCTCCCCGTTTCCTGTCGTCAGACACAGCACAGATGTAGTCGTCCTTTTTCTCCACAGCGTTAACCACATTGTAGAATTCCTCAGACGTCTGGTTGTGCCCCAACGCTTCAAGAGCTTCAATTACGCTCTGGGGAGAAATGTAGGAAAGACGGGATGAGTAAAAGGCTGTGCGAGGTTTTCCCTGTTCCCTGTGAAAACAGGCACAAGCACATTACTTTGTGTAAGCTGGGTTCCAACTTCACTGTGTTTTGAGAGTCAACATAGACAACCGGAGTATCAATCGCCTCCTTGAGGCTCTTCCCAAACCAAAGGTGGTTGATGAGAACCTGGAGGAGAAAGAAAACACACTGATGGGAATGTGAAGATCGTGATGATTATGAAGACTTGTGAGGAGCATCTGATGATCCTAAATGCTCTTAGTGTGGTCGCCATGGCCACGTACTGAGGCCAGCCCCGTCGTGATCCACCTCCCTCCACCCGCTCCAATCACCAGCGTCTTTGATTTAGACTTCAGCACAACGGGAGTCATGGAGGAGGGGGGCTGCTCCCCTGGAAACACAACAAAAGCAATAAATGACGACACAGACAACTGCAGTTCAGACCGATCACTGTCAGCAGAACAAGAGGAATGATTGGAAACTCTTTCAGTGCCTGTGAATAAATGTGAGCCAGTTAGAGAAAGACATGGAGCTAATCTTGATGTGATCTACAATGATCTGTTATTGAGCGTTTCACCAAATTCTACACTGCAAAAACACCAAATTGTATCAAGTTTGTTTTGGCTAGTTTACTTATTTACTTACAAATAACTTTTCAGTAAGAAATAGGAGCTTATTTCAAGTCTGAATTCCTTAATATTGATTAAAAAGTTCTTGTTCCACAGACATATTATTTATGATATGATGAAATTGTCTTATACGTGAAATAATCTGACTGGCTGTAGGTACAACTTACAAATCGTATGAGGCCAGGACTGAAAAAGTGGTTGAAAGTGGCGGTTATGTCATCATGTGGGTCATGATGACGTAACTGATGGTACCATCTCTTCAAATCGGCCAGACATTGCGCTAACATGATTTTGTAATAAAAAAAATCATTAACATAACTCTTTTTCACAATTCTGGCAGGTCCACTCATACATACAAACTGCAGTAATAATTACAAATACCTAATCATTAAAATTTTTTATGTTAAAAAAACAAAACATTGAAAGCAACAAAAGATGTTGCAAAGGACGGTATTAGGATTATTCCCTGTTAAACTTTAGTAAAAATGAAAAGACATGTCATTACCAGGAGAGACGCTATTGGCTGTTTCACAAAAATCCAACAGCTGGTTGTTGAGCAGGACTCCAGTGCTTGAAGAGTAGACCTTGGAGCCAAATCTGTTAAGAAGATGTTTAACTCTCTTTAGTATCATTTAATTGTGGCTAGCAGGGCTAGCAGTTATGCCCAGAGAAAACAGATCATAACTAGGAATGCAAAAAAAATTAATCAACTTATAATTAATGGCTTATTAGATTAAAAGTTGTTCCATTCAATTACATGAATTAGTGTTGTAGTTTGGCCACCAGAGGGCGCCACTTGTTATCCATAAGCAGACCCAATTGTAAGAGAAATAAACATGGCAGAAACTTCCCCAGAACCGGAGGGAAACGGTCCAAACAGAGTCCAGAGTGGGATGTGACAAGAACTTTATGCGGTTCTGTTTAAAAATATAAAGTCTCAACAAGCTCATTAAAGTTATCACCTGCTCAGCGCTCATTCAGCCGACGGAGCAGCGTCAACTTCTGACTGAAAAATTATTGACGTGCTGCGTAGGTAAAGATGCGATGACAGAAAGGCAGAAAAAGTGCAACATGATTGAAAGTGGCTTGTTGCCAATAAGCACCGTTGATTTTGAGCGCCTCCGTGACTTACTGCACTTCGTGGAGCGAAGTTTTAACAACCACAACCACCATGTTTGGAGAAGGGCTGCGACAAGAAGGTGACTGCAACAAAGCAGGCCTTATTAGCAATGAGTAAAATGATCAGAAGTTGTTTTGTTAACTTTCCACTTCTGACCCCAACCAGTGGGTTTCGTTTGGTCGCCCCTTTCCAATCCATCTATACGTGACAATGTCGAGGCACAACCTGTCAGATACTGACTTGTAGTTGATGCTGCTGGTGACGGCGACGGCTGATCCATCTTCAGCCAGCACAGACACGTGTGTGGTACCCATACTGTCTGGATATTTGTTAAAGTTGTAGTACACAGGACTGTTGGTACGGTCATCTCTGATCCGGAGCCGTAACTCGTCTGCAAAGCCGCTACTTGTCATGTTCTTTGCCAGCTGTAAATACTTAAGGAAAACAGTAAAAGAAAAAAAACAGAAATAAAGAACAAAATATGCATCAGAAAATGTAGTTTGGAGTTTTTGTAGAGGGATTTCTTAACAGTTTTCACACTCTTGAATAAATCTTTGTTACATCTCTAAAACTGATTGTGTATTGCATTAATTATTAGTAGAATAAAAATGTTTAGATAAAACAGAAACACATTTACTGAAAAGAGTTGATCAAATCTATTTCTCTCAGCAACATTCAGGAGAGTGTTGCTATCGGTAACTAGCAGAGCTTACGGTGCATTTCTGATCCAATAAGGAAACTGAAAACCAGCCAGTCAGCCTGTTTCCCGCTGCGTCTCTTTATTTACTTTGATGAATACTCTGTTTGGGCAGCACAGTGGCGCAGTTGCAGCAAGAAGGTCCTGGGTTCGATTCCTGACCGGGGTCTTTCTGCATGGAGTTTGCATGTTCTCCCTGTGCATGCATGGGTTCTCTCCGGCTTCCTCCCACAGTCCAAAAACATGACTGTCAGGTTAATTGGTCTCTCTAAATTCTCCCTAGGGGTGAGTGTGTGTGAGTGTGTGTGTGCATGGTTGTTTGTCCTGTCTGTTTCTGTGTTGCCCTGCGACAGACTGGCTACCTGTCCAGGGTGTACCCCGCCTCTCGCCCGGAACGTAGCTGGAGATCGGCACCAGCAACCCTCCCGACCCCATTAGGGACAAGGGTGAACAGAAAATGGATGTTCACCAGAATACTCTGTGTAGGTAGGGAAGACCCAGATGCAGAAAAACGTGAAAATAAAATATGTTTAACCTCTTAATTGGTTTTGTAGCAGTATTTGGGAGACAAAATCCATTATGTTTTCAGATTGTTTTCTTTGTTGAGGTTTTATGCAAATGTTTTGGTATCAAATGCAATATAACACATGCTCAATTTTACATGTTGTACATTTTGTTGTGCAAAAATTACACATCTGCACACCTAGTCAAGCCCAATGGTACAAAAGAAAAGCCGTTCTTGCTCTCAGCTAAGTACAAACATCACCCTTATCCAATCCAACCTGTTGTACCCCAGGGTTCTGTTATGGGGCCTCTGCTGTTTTCATGTTTGTTTTCCCTTAATTCCCCATATTTTGTCAGCTTATAAAGACATCTCTTGCCGTTATATAGATGATATTTAGTTGTACAACTTGTTTACCCAGATAAAATCATGATAAAATCATGTTTAAATCTATGACTACATGCTTTAAAAGGTATTAAATTATCTCTTACTTGCTTCTTTTGTCCATTAGCAAATTTAAGAGCTTCCACATAGCGGTGATAAAACAGGATCTTTTCGTCAACAGACCGAGGGGCTGAATTCATCTGATACCCTGCAAATCAAAGCAATTATTAATTGTTATCTCTGTATATTTTGAATCGAGTCCATTTTCACTAGGCAATCATTTCCAAAGATTGATCAAATCGCTTTCCACAAGGAGTACATTAGGAAAGTTTTTCTAAACGGTAAGAAAAAGAAGAATTTCCCTGATTCAAACGTCTGTTTTTGTGCCACGTTTTGTTATCGGAAGTAAAAAGAAACAGCAGCTCTGACGTCTGCGTCCGGCAGGAACCTTTCATGATGTTGAGGACGAGGCTGAGGAGCGGTCCTCCTGACGGGGGCGGGGGTATGTACATCTGGTACTCTCCCACTGGGGCAACCCACGCCTCGGTCACTGTGGCCTTATATGATGCCAAATCCTCCAGCGTCAGGTTTCCTCCTGGGCAAAAACAATGAAAGAAAAACAACAATCTTTGTTTTGCCGAAGCAAAAATCGTGAAAACCCACAGCAGTCCACATAAACTCTGATGTTTGATAGATCTGGGCAGTCTGAGTGAGTACCGTGTTCATTTGTAATCGAAACTCTGAAGGCAATACCTTCCTGCTGCACGTCACGGACTAAATCCTCCGCTACCCTTCCGGTGTAGAAGGCGTCCGCTCCTTCGTTTGCAATCAGCTCCAAAGTGTCGGCCAGTTTCTCAAACTTGATCTTGTCTCCGGTCTTCAGCAGGGTCCCAGTTTTGTCTGAATATAGTTTCCTGAGAAGAGGAAGAGGAAGAGAGACACGTAAGTTTTTGCCCTTGATATTTTTGAGCTAAACTCTGAGTGATTTTCTCTTCCATACCACAGAGACGTGTTTTTCATCCTGTTGTCTGTGATGCCGGAGCCTTGGACCGGAGGAATAGGGAATCCCTCTCTGGCCAGCTTGATGGTCGGCTGGAAGAGCGCGGCCCACGGCAGTTTTCCATAAAGTTTGTGCGCCAATTCGTAGCCTCGAATTTCCCCTGGCACACCAATCCATTTGCTTCCTGCAGAGATGGAGGAAGGGACAGAGTTGGAACGTTTTGGTTGGGTATAGGACAGAAATGATGCGTTTTGACATGATAAAACAACACATGTCATTGTGTGTCATTCATTTTTTTGTGATGGAGCACATAAAGGAGTCCATAACTGGAAAGTGGAAAGAAAATGATTTGCTTTGTTTGTTTGTTTTTTTACATTCTATTTGCTTTATTACTAAACACCTCAACGTTTGTTTTCAGGCTTCCTGAGTCAATGCTATGTTGGATCACCTTCGAGACACGTAAATGTTTTCCGTTTCCCATTAAGAAAATAACTAAAGCTCAGTCAGATGAGATGGGAAAAATCTGTGAACATCAATTCTCAGTCAGATTTAAATCTAGTCTCATTTTTTGGCCTCTGACTTGTTTACTTGCAGGATTTTGCAGGAGCCGACAGACCGTTCTGCCTGTGAGATCCTTAAAAGCAAATGGAGAAAGAAATATTCGCTCCACAAATGAGAATGTGATAGTCATGTTCATCTGCGTTTGACATGCAGCAGCAAACTACCTGTACGTGGGATCGATTCATTTTTGCAGGACTTCAGCAGATCAGGGTCCACCTTCGACGGCGCGGTCTCCCTGGAGTTGATGACCTTCACCTTACCTTTAACAACATATTCGTAGAATCTGTTATTGTGAGTAACTATTATTATAACACTTGAGCTGAATGAGCGTGACCACATGAAGGACATTTCCTCACCAGATCTGTCCATCACGGTGAAAATGGCCCCCCCTCCCACCCCCGCGCTCTGAGGGTTCATGATGCCGGTGCACAGAAGCGCGGCGATGGCGGCGTCTACCGCCGAGCCGCCTTGTTTAAGGATGTCCCTGGAAAATTCACACCTGTTACTGCTGCGGGTTGGGGGTTTTTTTGGTTTTTTGTCTTTTTGTGTCGAGAAAATTAACTGCTTATAATTTTACATTGTTTTCAAAATAAAGAAGCAGAAAACTGTATCTTCACAGAATGATGAGCCACCAACTGTCAAAAAATGTAAATAAGAATAGTTATGTGATCTGTCAACATTCAGATAGCTACTTCATGCAAAAAAAAAGAAAGAAAAATCTAAATAATTTACAATAATTTACAATAATCCTTACTTGAGGGACAATTCAATCCCGCCGGCTGCAGAGAGATCCGCAAAACCCAGCAAAACGCTGCTTATCGGCCAGCCAATAAATATATTTAGCTAACAGCTAAATGTTTAGGGCTGAGCTAAATATTTAGTTTGGAAAATAAACATTTTGTTTAGAAATTAAATGGAAAATAAAGATTTTGCAAATGAAATGTAATAAAGATTTAGTTTTGAAATATTTAGTTCCAAATGAAATATTTAGAGATAGTTTGTCAAGAAAATATTTAGCTGGTGAATTTATTAAACATTTTTGTTTGTAACTCTGACATTTATAAACACATGGGTAACACGGTGAAAAATGTGAGCCACATTTCTGTCTACATGAGACAGGCTAATTAAAACAAATTATTGCTGTTCATTTTATTTACTGTGTGACTCGGGGTACAAATGGCATCCCGTAATATGGAGAGTTACGTCTGGTTGTTCATTTTTCTGTCACACTCACCTCCCAATCTTTGAGCAGTTCCCATTGTCCGCAGCCACGGCAGCTTTGTTGAACGTCCCATTTGGGCAATTCGGGAGATTGCTTGGATTGAGGCAATTGTGGCTCCTGGTGACACCAATAATCACAATGAACAAGATCATAACCAGCACCAGCAGCGCGCAAAAACTGCACACCTTCACATTAGGGTTTGCCATGTCTCTCAGCTCTCACTGTGACCGGTCTGAGGAAGAGGAAAGTGATCAGGGTGAAAGACTGCACACCTGGTTGGACCAGAGGAGGCAGGCCTTCCTCCACTCACTGCACTGATAAACCGCAGAACAGGAAAGCTGAAGTCAAAGCTCGAGAGAGGAATACTTCAAATATACTGCTGGTTTAACTCAGATGTGAAGTCTGAGTTTGATTGCGGCTTTTGTTTGATTTGGTGCAGATGTGCAGTCAAAATATCAGTGTAGGAAGCAACATAATATGAAACTAAAGCTAAGAACAGGTTGGTAGTTACAGAAGAAGAAAAGGGAAAGCGAAAGGGTTTCGTTCTGTTTACTTTCCATAAACAGTAATACAGGATGTGTCGTGGCAACTTCTCTACTGTAACCTCCTCTGGATGGCTTGTCGTCTGGAATGGATGTTGTTCAATCTCCTCAGAAAGAGCTGTGGAATAAAATAATTATTCACACTGTTATTACTTTTTATTAATCATTGTATCATATCATTTGCTTATATACGAGTTAAAGTGTCTTTCTGCTCAGAGCTGCAGGTTCCGGTTACAGGAAATCGTTGACAGGAAACGCCAACCACAAAGCCTGCAGGTTTATGCTAAACCAGCTTGAAGTGTCAAAGCTTGTTCCATTTTGAGTGTATTTCTGCCCAGCAACTGATTTTGAAACAAGACACCTGGCTGCTGACAAAGACAAAATAGTATTCGCACCTGTTCTGTCCCAGGGGTCTCAAACTCCAGTCCTCAAGGGCCACAGCCCTGCAACCTTTAGATGTGCCTCTGCTGCACCACCTGAATAGAATAATTAGGTCATTAAGGCTCTGGAGAACTGATCTACACAAACAGGAGGTAATTAAGCCATTTCATTCCAGTGTTTTGTATCTGTGGCACATCTAAAAGCTGTGGGACTGGAGTTTGAGACCCCTGTCAGAACTCGGGGTATGAAGTGAGTGAAGCAGTTTTTGGAAACCACAGTCTTGTTGACTGCCCTGTGCATAGGTCGATTTGTCAAGACGTTCCACCTGATTATCTGATTGACCGAAACCTTTCGCCTGATGCCCTTTCTTCTAAGAGATGTAGATTTTTTTAGCTTGCAGGAATTGTTTTGCGCCACCTGGTGCGACAAGATGTGTATAAAAACCAACATTCTGTGTGATGTATTCAGAGTTAGTCTAACAGCGTCTGGCTGTGCTTTCTCTCCCCTGCGCAGGTGTTCTTAATAAAGCTTTTTTTGTTTTTGTGTTCTTTTGTTCTGCCTTTGGATCCTGGTCCTAGATAATATTTTTGGGGTTAACAGAGCTAAAAAAGAAAACATCTTAGTGAGCTCATCTGACCATTTAGGACTTGTAGGTGTTTTTTGAGGAAGTTTAACAAACATTTGTACGCTGCTAATGAATTTCTCCTTCAAATTCACACCAGTCATTTGGAGAATGTGCGCACTAATGCCTTCCTGGAGCAAACAGGGTCATTCCTGGCATAGTTTCTGGATGCTTGCACCTTTGTCTAAATGTGTGTAAACTGAACCCTCGACCACTTCTTCTGCACGCCCCTATTCGTACTTAATCTTATTAAATGTCTCCTTCATATCTTCTGCTTGTAAGCTGGCAGCTTTACTGTGTCTCAGAATGGTAAGTACGATATTTTTCCCAGCTAACGTGACCATATGTGTCTGAACACTTTCTTTCCAAGTCAGTCCAATTTCGTCACCATTAATAAAATCTTTAGGACACGCTGGCCAGCCTCCCTGTTGCTGTTTCTGTGTTGCATTTGGTTTTAATCATTAATATCTAACCACTTTTCTTCGCTGTGGTGCACTTTGCCTTTTCGGTTTTTCAAAGTTCGGTTCTGTCGCCTTAGTAGCCAGCATTCGTCATTGTATTTTGAAACTATCAACCCAGTTTGGCGCAAATGGTGCACAGCCTCCTGACAGTGACGAGGTTGTGGTGGATGACCCTGGCGAGGCAGAATCAGAGGCTGGAGAGGAAGAGGAAAAGTCAAACACTAGTAAAGAACACATCAAGTTTGGTGTTAAAGTGCCTGAGTCGGCAATAGTACAACAAATGAAATATGAATGCACAAAACCTTAAATGTTGTCTTGTTAATCTGTTCCATAGCATATTTTGAGAAATTAATTGAATTCAGAGCTAAATATTGTGAATCCTTAAACAAACACAGTAACTTTTTTTTTTTTTTTTGGTGATGCTCAGGACGTTTTATCAAATTTTTGCCACTTTTTGAAAAATAACTGAAATGAAATTAACCAAAGAACCCGCGCCAGCCATTCGGAGTCAGTATTTGTAACTTCCATCATCAAAATCAGTCAAGCAACGCTTCAGTTCAACACAGACGTTCTTGAAAACAAGTGGATGTTTAATTAATATGTATGAATTGCAGCTTTGATTGTGATAAAGGAAAGAAACACTAACCAGATTTTAAGAAGCATGTTTTATTTTTTTATATATATATATATATACATGAAAACCAAGCGCCACAAACATTTTTGTATATTATTAGGATTCTGTAGAAGCCGTAACTAGAATATGGAAATAAGGAAATCCTCAAGAGCACAAGAAGGTCTGCACGACAGAGCAGGAAAACCAAGAAGTGCCTGTCAAGGGAGCGACGACCAGCTTCATGTGTGTTTGATATGCAGCAGCCATACCTGAAACCAGTTTAACCAGTTCATTGGGAGCGGGACTGAAGCAGATCCTCACGTTTAGGGTTGTCAGAAATAATCGATATTTCAATATAATCAATACCGCAAAAATTACTATTCAAAGATAATCGCATGCATCAAAATGCATAAAATCTGACCCATTCACTTTTGTTCAAGCTGCTGCTCTTCTTCTAGCGTCGGCGCTGCAGCAACAGAGACTCGACCTCTCACCTCCCTGCAGCTGCTCAGCTAACCAGAACAAGAACTGCTGGAGGAAGCCTCAAACTCTGCTAACATGGCAAGTACAGAACAGGTACATGTATAAAAAAGAACTGGAACATTGTGAAAAAGTAACACTTGTCTTTGGTCACTTATTTCACAAAGGGAAATTTATAATGTATACATTTACTGCACAGAGTTGAACATGTCAAAAAACTTATTTCTTGTGTGGGTAGGTGCCTTGTCCAAACTGATGAACCCTATTTACATGTGAAAAATCAGAAATTATTGAGAGACAATGGCAGCAATCAGTCTTTAATAAAGGGCAAAAATATTCAAAATATTCCTTGTAACGACATGGAATACAGCCTGTCAGGAAGGCGTGTTTCTGCAGGGGCTCTGCAAATTAAACCCGTTTCTCCGCTTCTCTTTCAGTGATGTTCAAGAACAACAGACACCTTCTGCTGCAGGAAGATCTCGCTCATTTTCAGGACATCCTCCGTTACCAGTATTACTGACTGGTGGTGTCAACCACCAGCTGTTTCACCCAGTTTCTTGTCGTCAGATTCAGCACAGATGCAGCCGTCCTTTTTCTCCACAGCGTTAACCACATTGTAGAATTTCCTTGCTGTTTCGTTTTTGAGCCTGGAAGAGAAAGAAAACACACCGACTGCAGCGATCTGACCCTGAAAACCTGTCAGCTGACATGGCAAATTAATACCAGACCATTAACCATTAACAAACCATTAAACCGAAGTAGATAATAGAAGGGGAAGCCGTGTGGAAACCATCCCAAACACAGGAAATGGATGAGGCTAAAGTCTGATTAAACAAAGAGGGAAAAATCTATCCAATTAAAAAAAGGTTTATATGCGTCTTCCTCACAATTTTGGCAGCTCCACTAACACCACCGCCATGATGAAGACAGGTAGGTTGGAGGAAAGTGAACCCAACCCATCCCATCCCCGCGCTCTGCGGATTCAAGATGCCAGTGCAAAGAAGCGCAGCAGTGGCGCCATCTACCGCCGAGCCGCCTCGTTGCAGCCTTTCTCTGGAAAACTCACACCGGTTCTATGGAGGGTTAGAGGTGACACAATGACATCAATAAACTTACATGTAAATCTCCCACTAATTGATTAAATGTGTCATAAAATTACTAACTTTATTAAATTAAATTAATAATTAATTATACAATAAAATTATAAAATATGCAATTAAATAATCAAACATATCTCTAAATAAAATCTATCTCTGAAAATAATGGATTTCAATAATAAAATGTCCTTTTAAAGAAAACTTTTACTTAAAAACTATATTTAAATGTAATTATTTTACTTAATTTGACAGTTTTAATTATTTCATGACAACTGTACTCACGAGTCATGAAATAAATACACAGTGAAATAATTCAATGTTATTAAATCAACGTTTTCTTTAAAGGGACATTTTATTATTTTAAGCCATTATCAAGAAAGTATATCTCATTATTTCAAGGGACATTTAATTGCTTAATTGCATATTTATTAATTTAATGAAAAATGTAATTACATATTGATGAATTTAAGAACTTAACAATATGTTAATAATTTTATAATGCATTTAATTTATTAATAGATAATTTAATTTGAGCATTTTTCATGGCATATTTATTATTTCATTGTGTCACCTCTAACCCTCCAGAGATTAGTGTCAGGGACGGACTACCATACAGGGCTATCAGGGAGTTTCCCGGCGGGCCGCTCAGCTAGCGGGCCGGTAGCGGCAGCTCACTCTTGTTTTGCGGCGCCACAGCGCCTCAAACTGCGCCAAATCAGACGTCTTATCCACCTGGCATACCCAGCTCGTCTGCAATGGACCTGTAAAACCATTAAGCAGCGCAACAGGAAAGTCCGACTGACCATGAACTCATCTTAAATAGCTGATTAGGCTGCGACACAATGAGTTTCTACTGATGACCTTTTTCACATCATTCTAATTTTATGAGACTGAATTCTAGGTTTTCATCATCTGTAAGTCATAATCATCAAAAATTACAGGAATATTTCACGCTATGTGTGACGATGCTATATACCAGTAGACCTGTAAAAACAGATCACATTAACTTATTGATCAGTCTCTTCCTTTATGTTATGAGTTATAATGTTACCTGCTGTCAAAGGTCAACATGGCATGAACTCAATCTGAGCTGATCTTGAACTTGCCAGAGGGAACAATGAAAAAGTGGAATCTGGCCATAATCCCAATATGTAAAAGTTATGCTGATTACATTTATACATGCACAGATTTTTAGATTTTTATTTTGCACGTTACATTTTAGGATTTACTCAAAGACCTGCTGATCAAGTACAAATACATTCGGACAGCGATTGCTCTGAAAGTCCAGTGTTTGTCAATGCATGTATATAAAAGACTGTTATTAAAAAATACATCTTTGGTATCTTTGGTATCTTTCTACAAATGTGGCCTGGGTTGTGTGGCCAGCGGTCATTATCACTGTGACTTTTTCCCCAGAGCTATTAACAGAAATGAGATGAAGAGCAATATGTCAACATCAAACAACGGTCCTCCAGTGTCGCCGACAGAGACCACAGGCCCATCAGGGTTGCCAGTGAAAATCTGAAAATGTTTCAATGAAATGTAAAGGGAAACAAGAAGCATTCCAGACTTGCACTTAGAAAAACACGCACAGACTTGCAGTGCTAAAAGAAAAGTCTCTTTTTTTTCTTTTTCTTTCTTTTCCTTGTAACGACAACAGTCTGTCAGGAAGGCGTGTTTCTGCAGGGGCTCTGCAAATTAAACCCGTTTCTTCGCTTCTCTTTCAGTGATGTTCAAGAACAACAGACACCTTCTGCTGCAGGAAGATCTCGCTCATTTTCAGGACATCCTCCGTTACCAGCGTTACTGACTGGTTTTGTCAGTAACCAGCTGCTTCACCCAGTTTCCTGTCGTCAGACACAGCACAGATGCAGCCGTCCTTTTTCTCCACAGCGTTAACCACATTGTAGAATTTCCTTGCCGTTTCGTTTTTGTGCCCAAACGCTCTGAGAGCCTTGATGACACCCTGAAGAGAAGGGAGGAAAATGGGATGAGGTTAGAGCGATGCAGCGTGTTCTCTGACTGAGACTGTCAAACAAATCACCTCGTCAAACTTGGGTTCGAACTTCACTTTGTTTTCAGAGTCAACATAGACAACCGGAGTATCAATCGCCTCTTTAAGGCTCTTCCCAAACCAAAGGTGGTTGATGAGAGCCTGGAAGAGAAAGAAAACACACCGACTGCAGCGATCATGACGACATGACAACAGTGAGGAGCGTCAGATAACCCTAAATGCTCTTAGTGTGGTCGCCATGGCCACGTACCGAGGCCAGCCCCGTCGTGATCATGCTCCCACCACTCGCTCCAATCACCAGCGTCTTCCACTTTGACTTCAGCACAACGGGGGTCATGGAGGAGGGGGGCTGCTCCCCTGGAAACACAACAAAAGCAACAAATGATGACACAGACAACTGCAGTTCAGACCGATCACTGTCAGCAGAACAAGAGGAATGATTGGAAACGGTTTCTACGGAGCGCCAGTGAATAAAAGCGAGTCAGAGAGGGAAAGACGTGGAGCTAATTTTGGTGAGTCTCATCTTGTGCTCAGCATCTCTTATTATAAAATTCTAGTTTATTATTAATAAGGGGAATATTTATGCAAATTTCTCTTCTTCCACACTCAGACACTAAGCTATTAAAAGTAGCAGACATACATGCCTTACAATTATTCCTCCCTCTTGAATATTCAGATTTCCATGCACTTCACTGGCATTTTATTTGAACCTAATTGTGAAGCATGCATGGCTTTCACAATTTTTTTAAAGTGTAAGATGCATTCATATTCAGCCACCATGAGTTAACACCTTTCGCCACAATTACCGTCACGCTTTCGACGCTCTCTGAAAGCACATGTAGGTTTGTTGGGATCATTTTCAAACGGCAGAAATAAACCGTTCATTAAGAATATTTTCTACCAGACTGGTTTCGTCTGTCAAAGTATTTTGGCTCTTTTGCTTTGGGGTCAATTTTCATGTTTAATTTGGAACAAACAGAAGGAAAAGAAGAGCCAGCAGCTTTATGAGTTTGTAATCTGATACTGAAAGGCTTTCAGCGACATGCAAATCAATACAGTGTGAACTGCACACCAAACAAACCATTAGACACGAATAGATAACAGGAGAGGAAGCTGCACTGCAAAAACACAAAGTCTTATCAAGTAGTTTTGGTCTAGTCACCAGCGCAAACACCTGAAACAAGACAAAACAAAATATAAGAGCTTGTTTTTAGTTAGTAATTCCTTAATACTGATGAAAAAGTATAAGTTCCACTGGTATATTATTAATCTTATAACAAGACATTTTTCCCATGTTAAAAGTGAAATAATCTGCCAGTGAAACTAGTACTTTTTTAATCAATGCTAATTAATTATTTACTTAAAACAAAGCTCTCATATCTTGCTGAAAAGTTATTTTGTCTTATTTCAAGTGCACTAAGATATTTTCACTGGACCAAAACTACTTGGTGAGATTTTGTGTTTTTGCAGTGTCGGTAGAAGCCATCCCAAAACACAGGAAGTGAATGAGGCTGATTTAAAAAAAAGGGGGGAAGAGGGATAACCTGTCTTTCTCACAATTCAGGCAATTCCACTCACAGCGCTACCATAATGAACAAAAACAAGTAGTCATAGAAACAAGTTGTTGCATATCAGAGGATCGTTCCCAACCAGCTACAGTAAACAAAGAAAATGCGTCAGGTTAATCTGATTACCGGGAAAGACGTTATCGACCCTTCCACAAAAGTCCGACAGCTGGTTGTTCAGGAATATCCCAGTGCTGGGAGAGTAGACCTTGGAGCCAAACCTGCTAAGAACATGTGCAAGTCAGACACCGTGACGACAAGAGTGAAAATAAACAGGGAACTAAAGCAGGAGCGATCGGGTGCTGACATGTAGTTGATGGTGCTGGTGACGGCGACGGCTGACCCGTCTTCGGCCAGAACGGACACGTGCGTGGTGCCCAGACTGTCCAGATACGTGGTGAGATTGTAATACTGGTTGTCGTGTGTCCTGTCGCTGCTGATCAGGCTCCCTATGTGTTTGGCAAAACTTTCTGCTATTATTTCCTTTGCCATCTGTGAAAAGTAAAGGAGAACACAAGATGAAAAATGAAATAATAATAAATAAAAGAAAATGCATTTGGTTATTTTCACTCATCTGGCTTTTGATGCTATTTTGCTTTTTAAATCTTTAAAACTTTACAGTCCAGCAATCTGAAATCTATCATTGGTAAAGATGGAGGGGATTTTTTTTGGAGGATCATTTTCACTGATCAACCAGGTAAAACGTATAGAGAATATTACTGATCCTGACTTAAAAATACACCTACTCAAATCAAAATGGAGGGCAACAGGATCTGTATTACGACGTTTGAGAACAGGAAAAGCAGGAGTGACATTCCATAGCCTGTTTGCGAATGCAGGTCACTGTGGAACATGGGCCAGATGTAAACGCTGCTCCGACCAACTCACTATTGACTCCGCTTCAGCGGGCTAAAGCCGAAAAGGTCATTTAAATTTGCCAGTCAAATTAAGTGTGGAAGATTATGATTCTGTTTTGCGGTGTTTTCAGGAACTGGACCATATCCAAGCTCTACTTAAAAAACGAGCTGCACCGATTAGACATTTTTTGGCAGGTTTCTATAATATTACATCAAACGTTTTTAGCCTGTCGGCACACGGGTTCCAGAAATGTCCTTCTTGCTTTCCTTCCATTAAAAGGTAATCGGCTATAAACACTTGAAGCACTGCTGACATCCCACCATGTCCCTCTACTACAATGCAGGTTCAGCATCTTTAGATTAGGTTTGACAAGGTCCCCTCACATTAAAAAAGTGCTTACAAGCTAGCTGCAAACCAAGAAAGTCAACCCTGGGTTACTAACTCTGTCTACCCGGTCATGTATAATGGCTACGGTGGAATAAGACGACTAATAACAACAATGCATAGGAAGAAAGGAAAGGAAAAAGTGCTGATTTGAGCTTCACATCCTATCCAGTTTGTCAGTTGCGTATGTGAAAAATTAGCGTTAAACACAATTGATTTCAATCCACGTATCCATATTACAACCAAATTATTAAAGCTGTCATGTTACCAAAATGCAATCATTATTACATTTATTGCATTGATGGTATGATGTGTTTTACTGGTTGAGAAAAAATTGGATTAACAACTTTTTGACCATCTGGTCAGGGCCAGGATTGCAAAAAAAAAAAAAAGACGTCTGATTCCGATCAGCAGCTGATTTCTTGGTGCCATCTCCAACATCCAGATTGCAAATAATATTATTTATTTGTAAATTATTATCTGTAACAATTATTTGTAATTATTTGTAAATCTATGAACCCATACATTGAGTGTTTAATTTGATACTTACTTTGTCTGATTTGAAGCGTGGGTCCCGAATGTGCCTCTTTAGTCCGTTGGCAAATTTAAAAGCTTCAACATAGCGGTGATAAAACCGAATCTTTTCCTCAACAGAAAGAGGGGCCGACCTCACCTGATACTCTGCAAACCAAGATAGTCGTTTATTTAGACATATATCTTAAAGGGACAGTATTGTGTTTTTTCCATTTTATAGCACAATTAAGTAACTATGTTACCTTCAGTTGGGATAAAAATGCTACGCATATGAAATATGACTTTTCTTTACGTCCTGATTTAACGCCTTGAAATTGGGTCACTGTCTCTTTAAAAACTCCAGGTCTTTCTGAAACTCCTTCAGGAAGTCACCACAACGTAGCTCCTCTATTAACCCTTCAACAAGGTTGTGTTTTTTTGTTACCAGTGTTGCTCTGAGAAGCAGCTCCTATAACGAGCTCAGCAGATGTGCAGTTCCGCCAGGTGTTTGCTAGTTGCTGCTGGCTAGTCTGAAGGAGCTGAGCGAGGGAGTTGCAGGAAGGGCTGCTCTGTGAGGCGGAGGCTTAGACACTGCAGCTCTGAGGAGGAGCTGAACCTCAAAGGCGGAGCTAGGTCCCACCAAGTGTTTTGCAATGGTTGCCACAGGAAATTCAAGAATTTCTCAAACATGCATTAGTCAATCAAGGCAACACTCCAGGTATGTTTTTGAAGAAGGAATAACATTATAACACAATGAAAAGCTCAACAAGGTTTACATGATACGTCGATTTAAACTGAGTTGTCACTATGCAATTGCTTTCAAAGATTGGTCAAAGAATTAAGGATAAATGTCCTGAAAGGTAACGTTCCCTGATTTTTTTTTTCTACCACGTTTCAATTTTGGAAGTAAGAAGTAAAAAGAAACCGCAGCTCTGACGTCTGCGTCCGGCAGGAACCTTTCATGATGTTGAGGACGAGGCTGAGGAGCGGTCCTCCTGACGGGGGCGGGGGTATGTACATCTGGTACTCTCCCACTGGGGCAACCCACGCCTCGGTCACTGTGGCCTTATATGATGCCAAATCTTCCAGCGTCAGGTTTCCTCCTTGGCAAAAACAATGAAAGAAAAACAACAATCTTTGTTTTGCGGAAGCAAAAATCGTGAAAACCCACAGCAGTCCACATAAACCACATGTGTCAAACTCCAGTCCTCAAGGGCCGCTGTCCTGCAACTTTTAGATGTGCCTCTGCTGCACCACACCTGAATAGAATAATTAGGTCATTAGCAAGGCTCTGGAGAACTGAGCTACACAAGGAGGAGGTAATTAAGCCATTTCCTTCCAGCGTTTCGTACCTGTGGCATATCTAAAAACTGCAGGACAGCGGCCCTTGAGGACTGGAGTTTGACACCCCTGACATAAACTCTGATGTTTGATAGATCTGGGGCAGTCTGAGTGAGTACCGTGTTCATTTGTAATCGAAACTCTGAAGGCAATACCTTCCTGCTGCACGTCACGGACTAAATCCTCCGCTACCCTTCCGGTGTAGAAGGCGAACGCTCCTTTGTTTGCAATCAGCTCCAAAGTGTCGGCCAGTTTCTCAAACTTGATCTTGTCTCCGGTCTTCAGCAGGGTCCCAGTTTCATCTGAATATAGTTTCCTGAGAAGAGGAAGAGGAAGAGAGACGTGTAAATCTGTATCCCTCATATTTTTGAGCCAGACTGTGTCTTGAGAGAGACACAGTCTGTTTCTCTCTACCTTGCGGTCAGCGAATTGTTAATGAGTGGGATGAACAATCCTTGGACCGGAGGAATAGGGAATCCCTCTCTGGCCAGCTTGATGGTCGGCTGGAAGAGCGCGGCCCACGGCAGTTTTCCATAAAGTTTGTGCGCCAATTCGTAGCCTCGAATTTCCCCTGGCACACCAATCCATTTGCTTCCTGCAGAGATGGAGGAAGGGACAGAGTTAGAATATGTCTGCTTTTCTGCATTGTGCTGCTACTGGGCACAGAGCAGAAATTAGAGACTTTACTTCGGTTCTTTTTCTGAATTGTACTGTGCATTTAACGTTGAGTCAGTCATAAATAGCGCTTTTAAACGCTGCTAGTATTGACATCTTCTGCCTTTCACTCAATAACTCTCATCCTGGCTTTCTTGATCCCCTTCATCCACTGACACACAAGTTTCTTAGTGTCTGCGCCTGGAGAAAGTTAGGTGACAGAGCATTGAAATGATGCGTCTGTTTTATGTTGAAAGTTTACAGCCAGCCCTCCTGAGTCGATTCTTTGTTGAGTAACCTTCTACAGACTCATATCGTTGCCCTTCCTTCTTTGCAAAATATCTCAAGCTCACTCAGATTACACGGCAAGTGTTACCGGCCCCAGAGGGGCCGGTAACACCTAGGGGGGAATCTGGGCCGGCACAAGCGATGCACAGGCAGGATGCGCTGTGGATCTGTGAATGATGAGGAACAGACACGTTAATACGTTGTGCCTTGCTCTGCTGGCAGCGGTTTATTCTTAACTGCAACAGTCTTAAACATTCAGTCATTCCATTTAAACACAAATATCAAACTATCCTTGCTTTGACAATATCACAAAACATCATAACATTGGGATAGTATTCATGTCAAAATACACTGTCATAGTCTTTCACTTCAAAACAGCTCAAATACAATTGACCTCTTGGTTTGCAATATTAATAACCTGAGTAATACAAACAAACACTCTTTTGTAAAATAAAATAAAGTGCAACCTAATAACCCATTACGTGTGTCTGTCTCTGAGTGTATATGTCGTTCATTGCAAAATAAACTTAATGTTCATCAAAATAATAACTTCCCATCACCAAAGACAGTAATAACTCTAATGCCCATTCATACCTTCAGCCATTGGCTTAGATACAAAAAAGTAAACGTAAACGAATACGATGTTCTCTTTCACACGCACATCTGTACATCCCATGTTCTCTGTAATCAAGCCGTTAAAGAACTACTAACGGTAGCCATTATTCGACTCGACAAAACAAATACTTATCAGAACCCGGATCAAGTTCTCTCAAAATGTTACTATAATGTCACAGACAGTTCACATTACTTTCAACATCTTTAAGAATGTTTAAGAATAGTTATAAATAGTACCTGTGAATGATGAGGAACAGACACGTTAATACGTTGTGCCTTGCTCTGCTGGCAGCGGTTTATTCTTAACTGCGCATGCGCGGGCAGAGACTATAGAAGTTTCCTCGTTTGTTCATTCACTCACAGTAGCGCCCTCTACTGACTAGGTAGTCATTGACATGAGTCAGCTAATGTTAGACAGTTGTTCTAATCATCTTAAAATAATGAATGGGGGTGTCTGTTTTAGTAACACATTAATTTCTAGATCCACTACACAAGCGTCTGTGAACATCAATTTCCCAAGTCCCAGCAGATTCTAAATCCACTTTGGACTTTGAATAGGCCATTCTAATGAGTCGGGCGGCGTATCTCTGATGGCAAATGTGTGTCACACCTTTCAGTTTTAACACAGCAGAAGACCAATAATAAGCTCTGCTCTCCAACGTAGCAGACTGCACTTCCAATTGAAATCTACAGTGACTTTTATAAGGTGTTTTTTGTCATTACGTACTTTTTGGTTGCGTTTGATATTATTGTAATTTATCATGCTGCCTTTGAAAAGTGCCAAACTTTTTTTTGGTCTCACAAAAACAGACAAAAAAAAAAGATAATTCTAAAAAAAAAAAAAGAAGTGAAAATGACTTTAACAGAGAGACTCTGTGTTTATGTGTGGCATGAAATTCACATGAAACACGCAACAGTCTCTTTCAAGTCACCATGCATGAAGTATTACTGCAGGTCCAGAAAAATAAAAATAAACGAAACAACAAAAATAAGCTTTCCCTTTGAGCAAATGTTTTCACATCACACCGAATTCCTCAAGATCACCGAGGCCTGCAAGAGAGCTGATAACACATAGAGTGGGAAAGAGAGATAAAACAAGAAATATGCCCTCTGCAGATAAGGAAGCGCATTCAGCAGTTTGTCTACCTACCTGACCGGTTTAATGGGCAGGACTTCAGCAGATCAGGGTCCACCTTTGACGGCGCGGTCTCCCTGGAGTTGATGATCTTCACTTGACCTTTAACAATATATTCACGGAATCGGTAATTATCAGTCTTCGTCATTACATCAACAACACGCGTTTGGCTACATGTAGACATTTCCTCACCAGATCTGTCCATCACGGTGAAAATGGCCCCCCCTCCGATCCCCGCGCTCTGCGGGTTCATGATGCCGGTGCACAGAAGCGCGGCGATGGCGCCATCTACCGCCGAGCCGCCTCGTCGCAGCATGTCCCTGGAAAATTCAGGCCGGTGTTACTGCTGCGTGCCAGATGTTATTGCTTTCCATATGCGTAGGTGTTTGCCGAGCCGTGCCGTGCCGTGCCGTGCCGAGCCGAACCGAGCCGAGCCGAGCTCCATCGTAAATTAACTGCACGCGACAAAACAATCCTCTCAAACACGTTTGTTCCGATTCTGACTGAGTTTAAAACTTTTACACACCACAAATGCGCTTCTAGGTGCAGCAGAGCTCAAATAACCTGTAAGGATAAACATCAGGATGTCATCCGTGGCAACTTTTTCCGGGAAGGCGGTGATAAGCAAAGCAGATGTGTGCAGTACTGTTTTCCAATGACTAATGAGGAGAAAAGTGTTCACCGTCACTCACCTTCCAATCTCTGAGCATTTCCTCGCGTCTGCGGCTACGGCAGCTTTCGAGAAAGTGTCGTCCGCGCACCTGCGTCTCGTAGTGACAGTTATGATCACGATGATGGCGATCACAACAACAACAAGCAGCGCGCAACAAGTGTACACCCTGGCCTTGGATCTCGCCATGCCTCGCTGCTCTCGCTGTGCACCAGGCTGGAGAATCCAGCGATCTGCGGGAGTGAAGGGCTGCGCACCTGGTCGGACCAGAGGAGGCGGGCCCCGCTGGGCCCCTCTCCACATCCCGGTGCGCAGCACAAGGAAGCGCTGCAGAAAAAGATAAGGTTATAGTAACAACCCAGGGGATCAATGCCAATTTTTTTTCCCGCTTCCTTAAAGTTTCCTAGTTGTGGTTATAGTTTTGTTTGGTGCAAATATGCGGAAATGTAACTGGAGGCAAAAATCCGTTGAACACACACACACACACACACCCACGCACACACACACACACACAAACTACTGGGTTGAAAAAAGAAGAAGAAAAGAAGAAGAAACCAGTTGGGTTATTTCTCAAACTGCGAGTCAAATATGAACCGATCCAGACCCGGCTTGATTTAACGCAACATCATTTGAACGTTGGCTGGAATTTAAAAAAAATAATAATAATAAAAAAATAATAATAATAATTCTATGGCAAAACGTCGGTGGCGTGGGCATTGCCATTATTGATTTTATGGTTAAATCAAAGTTTTACCGTAAAAGAAAAATACCTTAACTTCTGGGAAAAGTTTTAAATCGAACATAAAAACAACTTATAAGTGTACAAATGTAAAATGGACAAATTACTGTTTTCACCGATTAATTTATTCATGACAGCCACGTCAAGTCAACAGTTTATATGTATGCCATGTGTATGGCATACCTAGTATACACGCATGTATTTTTTATGTATGGTAGCAAATTTCCTGTCACAATTTTCCTGTTTATTATTGTCTTCTAATCAGTGTAGTGAGCAGAAATCGTTAACAAACAAAACTAAATCTTGCCAGTAGTTTGTGTTTGTTTGCAAAGATACATTTGCAATGTTGCTGCCATTGATGTTCTTAGCAGAAAACTGCGAACCTGCCGAAACACCGAGTTCCTTTAAGTCAAATCTAAAACCCCACGTGTTTAGATTTGCCTTTAATGACAGGAACATTATTGGATTCATACCTGATTATGATCATTCACAGCGATTTGACATCTAATGTCTATTGTTTGTTCTATAATCGCTTCCTGTAATGTGTTTTTTTTATGATGTGAAACACTTTAAGCTGCCTTGTTTCTGAAATGTACTATGCAAATTAACTAGACTTGATGATATCTTTACCAGGGCACTTAAAGGAGGTGTTAGTTTTGTTGAAAACGGTATGCAAACCATTCACACCATCCATCTTATTAACCTGCTCTCCTCTGCAGGCTGTAAAAACTGTGACAGGTTGATGCTGTTGGGGCAGAAGGTCAAAGAATGTGAAGTCAGGCTTGTTGGGTTGGAGAAAAAACAATAGAAGAAGACTCGCTGTTTTTCACAGATCACCATTTTGAGCAAGAGTCTAAATAGCCCACAGCTATTGCTGCTATAGTTAGAGGCTACAGCAGCAATAGCTGTAGGCTAACATAGCCTCAGCTATGGCAAGTTATTCTTCTTAAGCCACTTTTTCACTTATTTAACTTTTTGGTTGAAAATCAGACAAAGTATTCCAGTCAAACACGAAACCCTGTTTTAAGTGCTAAGTCATCCGGGATCTAGTTCCAGTCCGTCTAGTCGACAAACATATCGAAAAGCAGGTTGGGGATTTAATGGTAATTTTAGTACTTGCGTTAATGCGATTGGAGGCACTAACACAAGTACTGCCTGAGGGGGAGGAGGCTGAAGAATCTTGAGCTACAAATAACTAAGATCTAGACAGGTTTTTAATGAGGCAAACCAGGCTGAATGTACGAAAGCAGAAATTAGAATTGTTGCCGAATAACAAGGAGGGAAGACAGACAGGACTTTCTATCAATCAATCAATCAAATTTTATTTGTATAGCACAAATTTCATTTGTGCTATACAAGGCAGGCATTTCAAAGTGCTTTACATCATTACAAACACAGAAACACAATGCAACATTGAATCAACAATCAAAACACAGCATTAAGTCAAGTTCCATCAGTAAATTTGTAATTGATTACATTTCAAATATAATTCTAAACAGGTGGGTTTTTAGTAGAGATTTAAAGGAAGTCAGTGTTTCAGCTGTTTTACAGTTTTCTGGAAGTTTGTTCCAAATTTGTGGTGCATATAGATGCTGAAAGCTGCTTCTCCTCGTTTGGTTCTGGTTCTGGAGATGCAGAGCAGAACCAGAACCGGAAGACCTGAGAGGTCTGGAAGGTTGATACAATAAAAGCAGATCTTTAATGTGTTGTGTTTCTAGAATATCAGAGGCAGCACACAAGAGGAACAGGACGAGCAAAGTACAAAACACTCCAACCAAAACAATACTACTACTACCACTGAAATTCATACATTTGTGGTCATAACGTAACGTAACGTAACATAACATAACAAAATATAAAATTTCTAGATTTCCAGCCTCTTCTCATTGGCTCCTTGTAAAATTCAGAATAGGGTGTAAAGGGAAAGCCTTAATAATTCACTGTAATAAAATGTTTTCCCATCTGTAAGCAAATTAACAGTTGTTTAGTACTGAAAAAAGAACTTGCGTGGAAACTCTTTTTATATTTTTATATAAGTTATTTGAGTGTAGGAAAGCCTTTAGCTCTCTCTGCCCTTTTCAGGGGTCCAGCTTTGCAACGAACTGTCCCCTCACCCCACCGTAACGACTGCCGTGATGAAAACCTGGGAGGACGCGGAGCATCCTGGGAAATGCTGTCTGCAGTACAAACAGAAAGGCAGGCGATATGCGGAAGAGATAACTAGTGCACAATCGGAAGTGGGCAAAGTTTACTTTCAAAGTAAAACCATTTGAGGCAGATTGGGAGCAATATGTGCTGGATCGTATCACACGACTTTTTGCATCGATTGAAAATAAATGATCATCCCTACATCTCTACGTGATTATAATTAGATGACCTGAAAAACGTGTGCTTGAAAAACTTTGAAAGGGGTATGATTATTTTTTTTATTTTTTTACAGGGCTTTATTTTGAAAGGAACAAGCGGAACCAGATGGTGATACTCCCCAACATGATTGACTCTGGGTGTCTTCCCCAGAGAAACGTCAGTATTTACATCTATATTTTCTGAAGGCATTTCCGACACTCTCTGTTCGCTTCTGACAGGGATTCCGCCCGTCGGTGCGACCTCTTCCGATACACACATTAATATTATTATTATTATTATTATTATTATTGTTTTTCTTCTTCTCCATTTTCTCCCTCTCCCCTCCATGCAATGGTGGCGAGCTCCGTCCGTCTTTGTGTGATTTGGAGCGGTTTCCTGTGATGTTGCTGAGCGATCCCCGTCTGCCGTGTGCACTGCAGTGGTGCGCAGCGTCGCCTGGAGAAACACCTGCGCGCCTCCGCTCTCCGCCGGGCGGCCTCGGCCACGCATGCTGAGTAGGTATGGATGCACAAAAAAAAAAAAAAAAAAAAAAAAAAAAAAGCCAGCGCAGCACCGGGCAGCATCAGACACGGGGAAGCGTGGGGCTCTGTTCTTGCGATCGGCTTGTTTACCAGTGGTCGCTCCCGCGTTGTGTCTTTTGGTCGTTAGTTTGAATGGCAGCTGATGGCTGCAACTCTTCCACTCTGATGGCTTTTAAACAAAAGGGGTCATGAGAGCGTGTGTGGGTGTGCTTGCCGTGGATCACAACAGGAGCTGCTGCTGAGGTGTGTGTGTGGGGCGTGGGGGCGTCTTGATGCTGTCAGGCAGGATGGAGGGGAGGATCTGCTGGAGCAGGAGAACCGGACCATTTTTGGTGAGAGCTCACCGTGGAGTGATCACAGCTGACGCATTGCACTCCTCGCCTTGTGGTTCCTGCTGCTGCTGCTGCTGCTGGTCCATTAGCATTATATAATCACACTCATGTAATACAGCCTTCTTTTGATACTAAAACCCACCCACCCCCAACACACACACACACACACACACCCTCCTCTTCCCCCAGGAGGCATTTATGCAGCTCCTGCTGAGCAACCTATGAATGCCAATTATAACTGTGGGTGGGTTTCAACTATGTTTATGTTTACATAATTGTGTGTTTTGTGTGTGGCGCTCAATCACAGGAAAGGGAGAGATTTGTTTTAAATGCAGCAATGTACCCATGACTCATGGCTTTATAAAGTGCAGTACAGAGGAAGTGTGTGTGGAGGGCTGGATATGTGTGTGGGTGTGTGTGTGGTGTGCAGTCATGTTCAAGTCCAGCAGGTGTTTATTACATGCAGTGAATCAAGACGGCTCTTTGCTAGTATAAAGAGACACGTGTTACATATGGCGTACTTATGCCAGAATCACAGCAACGCACAATGGGTTTCTCCTGTTGGTCTCAGCAGTAGGCCTTGGTCAGTGTAAGATGTTCATGGTGTGGTAACCTGTAGGTTAAATGAATGCCACACTTTCACAGTATCTAGACAAAAAAAACAAACTGCGAAACAAACGTCAATTAGAGATGAAGCGATCAGACATTTCTTGGCCGATACCGATTTCCCCTTGCCTGCTGATTGGGATTATTCAAACTTTTTCTCTAGGGACTGTAAAATCAAAAAATATCTATGTTTTAGTTTCTTTGACAGAGTTAGTAGTTTTGAATCGAACTAATAGTTAATCAATTCAAAGATTAAATCCACTTGTGCATCAGAGCACTTGGCCCTAACCCCTATCTGTACGTTACTAAACTAAAAAAAAGTCACGCAAGGTGCATGTTGTTGATTGACTGAAGACGGAGGGCGATGCATGTAATGAAAAGGCAAAAAATATGTTTGTTTTTTTTCAGTATTTAATATGCCAATTACCAATCAGAGCCAATCAAGGGAAGGTCAGCAGATTCCAAACTCTTGAATCGTCCATCACTACCTGTGGAAAGAATGAAGCCCCTCTATCTTCTCCCAGTGATAACTAGAGAAAACCAGTCAGAGCCCAGAGGCAGGTCTTACAGCTGTCAATCACAATCTTGTGTGGTGCTGCTCATCCCCTTTCACCCTCACCCCCTTCGCACTCTGCTACCGCTACAGCTTTTCCCCGTCAGCAGATCCTGTTGTGAATGCTAAATCTAGTTAGCATAGCTACCGATAATGCTGGATGAACGGTTTACCTGTGAGTTGTTTCTCTGCCATTAGCACGTTTAGGAGCGAGTACATGAGATTGAGTGACGGCGCTAAAACCTTCCTCCTGGCTCTGATTGGTTGTTTTTGGTCAGGAGGTGCATTTCTTTCTGATGACAGCAGTAGCTCAGGACGGAGATGGAGGAAACTGATCTTTTCACAGTTTATCTGTCTCCTAACATACTGTCAAGACATGGTGACAGTGAAAAACATATTTTTAATAAAAAAATATATGCAGTTTTAACTAACATGTGGCTTGCAGCTTCTCTGCTGTGATGTGTCTTGTTTTTAACACCAGGAAATACTTCTAATGCAGATGACTTCTCTCACGCAGATAATTTGCAGTGTGCAGCAGCAGGTTCGGGAGGGGCAGCGCTACTCTACTCTGTGTTTTGTACAGCAGGAGAAAACTCTGTTCACGCCTGTATCTTCTCTAACCTCTCAGAAACCGTAGGATAAAGCGAAACCTTCGGGTTTGAATCCCTAACTCAAACAAAATCCATATACCTTAACACCGGCAACCAATCCCTGCCCTCTCAGCGCACTCCAACGCTGTGAAATGTTACACCCTGTTCTCTTTTGTCTCCCTTCCTCCCCTTCTGTCTTTGTTTTGCAGAGAAGAGACAACCCTAGGCCAGGTGTCTGTCTGCATTTGTCGGAGAGAGAGGCGCGAGGGAGTCGCGGAAACACTTCACGGCCCGACACCATGCAAGCAGAAACCTACCCTCACCGCAGAGCGCTGAAATGCTAGACCTGAAGAGCGAGAGCGTCACGTCCAATCAGCAGACTGTTTACATCGGAGGCGGCCACAAGAGCCGCTTGACACTAGACTCCATAACAGCAAGCGTGTGGTTTAAGGCCCCCTTCAGTCACAATCAAGAAAAGACGCATTAACTGATCCTTCATCAGCACTTTGTACTTCTTTTGGGTTCAGCAGCCCAGTGGCGAGCTGAGATGGAGTGGTCGCTGGAGAGCGTGAGGGAGATGGTGGCTGGCGGGATGCAGTCTGTGAGGGAATGCGAGATCTGTGCGTTCGCCATAGCCATGTGCGTGCTGCTGCTGTTCATGTGGTACTGCTACAGAGTGGGCCGCGAGCACGGCACCAGCCCCTTGCGAGGGAGGTACCTGAGCGGGACCAGCCGGATCGGAGGGGTCGTCGGGGGTTTCATGAGCTCAGACTGTCGGGGCAGGGGCAAAGGGAAGCACGGGTCACTCCTGGAAGAGCAGAACGGCTTCGCCTTCTGCCAGTCGTCCGAGTGCTTCCGATGCACCAGCGCCGGCGAGAGCCTGAACCAGAGGCTCTACCACAGCCTCCAAGAATACGCCAAGCGCTACACCTGGTCCGGTATGGGCCGCGTGCACAAAGGAGTCCGCGACCAAGGCCGGTACCTCAACAGCCGGCCAACTATCCAGCGGCCTGAGGTCTTCTTCCTTCCCGACCTGCATTCGGCACCGTTCTTCTCCAGAGAAGTGCAGAGACACGATGTGGAGCTGCTAGAGCAGAGCTTCCCCGCCCTTCTGGCCGAGTTTGAGAGCATCTATCACCAACCCCCGGCCCGCAGCGGCTCTTCCCTCCCACCGGGCTGGAAGGCTAACAGCACTCCTCGCGGTCAATGGTGGACTTACTACCTGGTGAACCAAGGCACCCCTTTGGTCCTCAACGTCAGGAGATGTCCGCGCGCGTGGCGGGTGCTGGGTCAGCTGCGCACCTTCATCGCCAACAATGTCTTTGGAAATGCCTGCTTCTCTGTGCTGACGCCCGGAGCTCTCATTACGGAACATTACGGTCCTACAAATGTCAGGCTGCGCTGCCACCTGGGTAAGAGGGTTAAGTGAACTGAAACTGAAGAGGCTCGCTGTGTGTTAACCTCAGTGCAGCATTTATAAGCATATATAAAAAGAGAAAAAGGTCAACATTGTAAATCTAACTTCAGTCCTTAGCGTCTGTATCCTTAAAGTGTGCTGTTCTTCTTCAGACTCAATTCTCTTGAGTAATGGAGGCGGATGGGTGAAATGTGCCAAACGTCATTATTGTGCTCTCTGCACCTGAGCTCTGGTTTTATTTCCATCTGTACTCTCTGATATGACTATTGGTGCACATGTTTATTCTCGTGAAGGAATATCCTTTACAACAGCACCCTGTAAGGATACAGAGACTATGGATGGACGTTGGATGGCAACGAAAAGCATTTTTCTAATTTTACACTTGACGCATGGATAAAGCTGTTATTTTCTTCTCTGCCAGGTCTCAGAGTGCCTCCATCCTGTGAGCTCGTTGTTGGTGGAGAGCCACAGTGCTGGTCTGAGGGCAGCTGCCTGCTTTTTGACGACTCCTTCCTCCACAGGGCTTTCCATGACGGTAAGAGGGGATTAAAACCGACACAGTCTGATGTAAGAAACGGAGAACATCTTCCAAACAAAGTCAGTCACTTTTTTTTTTTTCTTTCTTTCTTTCTTTGAAATGTGGTTGTTTGCGTAGGCAACCCAGAGGATGGCCCCAGGGTGGTGTTCATGGTGGACCTGTGGCATCCCAACGTGGCTGCTGCCGAGAGACAAGCTTTGGATTACATTTTTACCCCGGGCCGCTTAGAGGACAGGGAGGGGAAATAGTTGCGAGTGAGAAACCATTATTTTTGAGTGAGAGACCGTTGGAGTTTAGTGTCTGTATGATTGGGGAGCGGTTCTTTCTCTGCCTAGAGACCAGCTTTTCATGTTCACTGTGTACATATTCTCCGGCTCTCACAGTATTACTCATGACTCTACTCTGCAGATAACCAGACATTGGGCCTCTCTTATCAACTGCCTTTTCACCTGTGGAGCCGTCAAGCATCGTAGTAAATCCGTATGGTCTTATTTTATTGCCTACACGTAGAACACTTCACCCAAACCCTGTCAGTTTTAAACATTTTATCATTTGGGTAACATACTTAAGAGGTCTTGTTGTACCTAAAGTTTTCCTACACGTCGATGAGTCATTAGTGTTTATTTCAAAGCTTCATATTTCCTTTAAGTTATGCGTTATCCTGTTTACACAGACTGGTTACTTTTTGATCCGTATGAACGGATCGAAAAGTGGGTGTAATTGTAAATGAAATTTGAATTCAAGGGATATATGTCTTCGAAACGATGAAGCGCTTCAACAGAGGTGTCTGCTCCGCTGTTTAAAAGTCAAAGAGCAGAGTGAGCCCGATAACGAGAAAGTACACACATCTCAAAGGAAACATTTTGAAATGATAAAATGATGTCAAACAGCCCATTGCAATGGTAACTCCTAGACGCGGCTTTTGGCATCCGAGATTTCTGTTTGTGTAAGGGTTGCAGCCAGGGAGCTTCAAGAGAAAAACCGAACAGAACTGTTGCAGAATTACGGCATGCAGATGTTGTTTTTGTTTTAGGCATTAACACAAAGTGAACAGGATATACCAGCTCTTCTCAATTCCAGTCCTCAGGCCCGTCTGCTCTGCATGTTTTAGATGTGCCTCTATTCCAGAACCGCTGATTCAAATGGCCATCAAGTGCTGCAGAAGCCTGTTAATCAACCACCGATTCAATCCAGGTGTGTGGCAGAAGGGAAACACCTAAAACATGCAGGGCAGGGGGGCGTGAGGACCGGAATTGAGAAATGCTGCGATATACCAAGACAGAATAGATCACTGAACTCCGGCTGGGGGTATTTTCTGAGCTTGAAAATAGAACAAAAGGGGGCAGCTTAAAACTGTTTTCATAAACGATGCTTAACATGCACTTAGAGAACTCTAAAGGAAGCACACACTGAAATTCCCACCATTATTCAACAATCATGCAAATGATTAATATTTATTTATTTACAACATACTGTTTAGGTTATAATTTAACTGTATTTACTGTACATAAACCTTCATGGTTAAGATGCCATTTTTCCTAAGTACCAACACGTGTAGTCCTTACATCTGATGTAACCTGTTGTTTATACGCTACACGTAAGATTACAAACTACTGAATGTTAATCTGCATATATTTCAGTGTTGTAACTAATCGATCCCTGCGTTGCATTTTTCTAACTTTGGGCTGATTTTACACAAGAAAAAAAAAAAGCAATTCTGTGTATGGACATGGAGATTGTTTGTTTTGATCACCAGCTATAGCAGTTGAACGGTTTGGTGTAGATAAGGAGCCGAGTGCATGCAAGGTTTTAAATGAACCGAATCCATTCGTGACATTTCTTAGAACATAGTGGGTCCGTAGGCCAACCAATTTGGTCAACTATTAATGAAGCCTCTTTTGACAACATGGAAATCCTGCCTACATTCCCACAAGGGCTAAAAAAAATATCCTTTATAATTTTCTTTTATGTGTCTCTACGATTCCAGTTGAATTTGCATTCAGATTTTCAGGATTGGAGCACTTTAGAGCGTTTACATTTCTCTGAACGACTGCATTTCTGACACATTGTCAGTGATTGTATTACCCGTCACAACTGGCAAAAAGTCACAATGGCGCATAGTCTTTTTTGTTAACCTACACTTTTTTAAAACAAAAGCACATCGAGCCACATTTAAGCAGCACAGAACTGTTGCATAAGCAGGAAGGGATGACTTTTAATTTTTAATGAAGGGCTGGGTACATTAAAGCAGGGAATCTTTGGCTTTTTTTTTCTTTTTTTTTACACGCACATCCAGACAAAAGAGGCACTGCAAACTTTTTTTTTTTTCTTTTTACGTCAGGAGTAGGATTTGATAACTGAGGTCCAATGTCGGCGAAGATTTGAATGTTTACAGTTGCAGATGCTGTCTCCGACCCCCACGCCTGCCGGTGTGGTGGATTGTTGTGCTCCCGTTTGAAAATCAGTCCTGTTTTCACTGGACACGGTTGGATAAGCACATTTCAAGCTGCAAATCGGCCTGTGCAGCGAAAACGGACAGGTGATGGATGTTATTTATGTTTTTTTTTTTTTTTTTTTTTTTTTGGTAACATTTACTAAGCTCTTCTAATTTGGTCGCATTTGATACACCCGGTTTGTATTTCTGTAAATACGTTCGAAGTGGAAAGAAACCCAAAACCCGGAATGCCCCGACATGTGCTGAAATGACTCTCCCCGATGCTTTAACTATTGTGTTGTCTTGATTTTATTAAATAAAGTGATTGCTAAAGTCATCCTCCGACTCAAAAAGCCTACCATGAAAAACAAAACAAAAAAAAAACCCAACAAAGTTTTCGATAGATTTGATCGGTACGTTCTGTGAAATGTTTATGAAGTACTCTCTTTGTTGTTCTGTGATGTTTTCTTTAGATCACTGTAATTTTGCAGCTCGGTATAAAAGAAGTCACCAACCCGTACTCACTCGGCAAGCCTCCATGAATACATGTGCGCAGGCGGTGAAAATGAATCCCCTCGGCTTTACTCGTCCGCTGCAACTCAAGCGACCCGTGTTCAGTTCTGATGTTTACAAAGCCGCGGCCATTTACACGCCGTCTAACGACACCAGGCAACACTGACTGCTATGTGGAGCTGTGCGTAATTGGGTTTGAAAATCAACAGTGCTGCGAAAACCGGTGAAGGGGAGACACTTCCAAAGCGCTGGCTTTGTGCACGCTGTCTGATGTGGCGCCCATTTTGTTTACATTTGGATTAAGGATTTTGTCCTTTAACACTTTCTTGTGTGGATTTTGAACAGTATTTCTGTACATTTAATAAATGGTGGAGTATCTTATATAAACCAGCTTGTGTCAGGGGGTCTTCACTTTTGCACAGACGTTTCAGGTCTGAATCTAATCTTTTTAAGTGTACAGTTTCGGTTGCGCCTTTCAGTTGACTGAATAGAGCTGTTTGGGGAGTTAGGCCATCTGTGCAATCCCTTCTGTAGCTCTGACAAAAGCCGTGTTGTAAATGTGTAATCAATACTTGAGAAGGTTTTCTGGGGAGGATTGTGTGCCCCTGAAAAGCTTCCATCAACAGAGTACAAAGGGGAAATTGTATACATTTATAACGCTTGGCCTGTATTGTTTATGCAGTTTTAAAAATTAATATTAATGCTGCCATTTTGGATGGATGGATGGATGGATGGATGGATGGATGGATGGATGGATGGATGGATGGATGGATGGATGGATGGATGGATGGATGGATGGATGGATGGATGGATAGATAGATTCTGTTGAAATCTCCGATTTTTATGTAAAAAAAAAGAGACTGTGATAAATGTTAAAATGAAGATAGAGTTGAACCAACACCTTGTTGGAAATTCCTTCAGTGCTTTCATTGATACTCTCCTAGCAACCCACCTGACCAGTTTTCATTCAACGACCGGATCAGTTTCCTAAGTGCGTGTTTGACACTGACAAGGTTCTGCACTTTACCAGAAGAATCCCAAAACACAAGCTGAGAAAGGCGGCGTGTCGTGTTTTCTGGCTACATAGCGCCGTTTTATAGCACAGTCAAGAAATTATGTTACTTTCAGTTATTATAACAATGCGATGTAAGTCAAAGTCAAATTTCAAAATTTGACTTTGTAATTTAACACCTTAAAATTGGATCTCTGTCTCTTTAAGAAAGCCGTGTTCTTTTCAACACTCTGCCTCCAGGAAGTCATCACAACATCACTCCTCTATTAACCCTCTGACAACATTTTATACCAGTGTTGCTCTGAGAAGTAGCTCCTGTAATGAGCTCGGCGGATGTGCAGTTCCACCAGGCGTTTGCTAATTGCTGCTAGCTAGTCTGAAGGGGCTGACAGAGGAAGGGCTGCTCTGTGGTGGAAGCTCTGGAGATCGGAGGCTGGGCCAGGCGTTTTGCCCAGCTGGATGGTTGCTATGGGAGATGAAAGGATTTCTCAAACATACATGAAAGAATCTGGGTATGTTTTTCATGAGGGAATAACATTTTAACATGACGTAAAGCTAAAAAGTCATCAGGTATAAAAACAAACAAAAAAAAGAAAAACTAATATGGCGTGCATTTTACTATTTGCTCCATTTCTTATTCCTTCTAAAAGAAAACGCAGTGAAATAAAGAACCTTCAGAAGTCGCTTAAGCAGTAAACAGTCCATATCTGTATGTTTTATTCTGCATAAATGCGTCGGTTCTGTGAAGTTCTCTTATGAAAGGAATAAAAACTGAACATTTTATACAAAATAATATGGAGGAAATATCTGCACACACACACACACACACACACAATTCCACTAAACGAAATATTGTGGAGTATCCTTTTTCTCCCACTTCACAATTACGCCCTCCGTTGCATTTGAATAATACACAAAATCTCGACAAAATACAACACGTAGTGAAAATTTAGCGCGAAAAGGCGTTATGAACACTTTCTGAATACAAGTTTATATTTTTGCTACTTGTTCTGGCCTCCTTGTTCAATAAAAAAAAAAAAAATCATATAAATCCCATCTACTTTTTTTTGTTTTAACTTGAAACTTTTCAGATCGGCTGAGCGTCTCCACCTCCGTCCTTCGCCACGTCAGAGCCACGGAGAACCTTAACGAACAGGTGACGCGCTCTGCAGCGACGCAGCCGCTGTTCCGCCTCTGTTCGCAGCCTGCGCGCGCTCTGGCTGGACTACCGCACCGCGCGAGCAGGTGGGGAGATGTAGCCCAAGCTTTAAAAGCGGACAGCCTTCACTGACACACACACACACATGCACACACACACACACACACACACGCACAAAAAAATCATGATTATAGCACGGAGAGAAGACGATGAGGTGGATGGAAGACCCACGGAGGTGGAATAGATCGGATCCGCCGCGATGAGCGCCTCCTTCCCGAAATCTGATTCCACAACCTCGTTAATGAAATCATCGAGGAGGTCGACACACCTCCCCGATCAGGCATCCGAGATCCGGAAAGGTCAGCACCAGCACCGCCACCGTCCCGCCGCGCTCCAGGGCAGCAGCGGCAAAACTGACGAGTCCTTCTGGTCGGCCGAGAGCGACGTCAGCGCTCGGAGACCCCTGTGTCATCCCTCCCTCGTCGGCAGCCAGGACGGGGGTGCCGCCGCGGCCACTCGGGGCAAGTGCAAGCCCCACGCCCCGCACAGCCAAGTTCCCGTTCAGCAAGGGGCAAACTGCGAGTCGGACCGCGGGTTGACCGAGCGGAGCCGGACTAACCCCAAACCCTCCCACCGCCACCATCACCACCACCACCACCACCACCATCACCGCAGGAAGCACCACCGGGAAGACCATCCAGATGACGCGGAGCATCCCCATTCCTGTCACCCGCTCGCCCACAGGGTGCCCTCGCTTTCGGACAGCACAGACGACAGGGCCCCGCTGTGTGAACCGAGGGACAGGAAGAGGGGCAGCTTGGCCAGCGGTGGCGGCGGCGGTCAGGTCAGCAGTCCGTCCCCGTCTTCCTGCTCCCCCGTCCCGCCGTCCAGCAGATCGTCCCGCCGCTCCCGCAGATCCAGCACCGCCTCCTCTGCATCTGACATCAATTTAAGGAGCGTCCTCAATTCACTGTTTGGGCAGGTATGGTATTTATTATTATTATTATTATTATTATTATTATTATTATTATTATTATTATTAGTTGTTGTTGTTGTCGTTGTTTGGTTTTGATTGACACTCATGCTGTGTGTGAATGTGCGTTTTTAGAAAATTCCCTGACAAGTTGTGACAGTGACGATGCCCCCAAAATCCACATTTAGCTTCAGGGACTGTTTGCAGCATCTGTCCTCATATCCTCTATAAACAACCACCCCCATGTTCTCTGAGACATTCTGTTTGGGTTCATATTCTCTGGCCTCCTCCATCACCTCCTGTGTGTTCTGTATCATTACTGGGCAAACTGGAGAGAGAGAGAGAGAGAGAGAGAGAGAGAGAGAAAGAGAGCTCCTTTTTTTTTAATGCATCCATTTCTTATGTAATTTAGAAAATACAGTTCTACCTCCTACAGATTTCCTCAATCAAGCAGCTCTTTCTGATTGAAGTAGGACAGAAATACGTTCCAGGACCACAGAGGTGGAAAATCTCTGATGTGCTAATGTCTCTCTGGTGAAAATCGCTTGTGTGGACTCGTGTTCCTACACACCATTCAGTCGGGAGCGCCGGCTGCTGTGATTGTTTTGTGTTTGAAGGTAATCACTGATGTTCCTGCTGGTGATGGAGTGTCTATTTTCAGCTCTGAGATGTATTCATACAAAGGAGAAGAAGAAGTGCGGCTTCATATGCCCGCTCTCTTATCTGTGCTGTCATCCTGCATAAATTGGGGCTGCTTTGAAAGCAACCGTCTTTCCAGTACCACCAAAAAACAACAAAAAAAAGCATCAGAGGGCGTCAGCTTGAGCTTTAAACCACTGATAATATGTTGTTTACTGGGTGCATTCCGCAGAAGTCAGGGTTTATTTGCCTCCATGTTTGGTAATTAGATATTATCCAAAGGGATTTCTGTACAGTGCCTTGCAAAAGTGAACTTTTTCCACATTTGACACCAACACGAAGCAGTGCATATTACCGAAATCCTGGAAAATAAAAATAAATCCTACAAATACAAATGTGGAAAAGTGTGGTGCATTAATATTCATCCGCCCCGAGTCGGCAGCTACGACTCAAATTCTTTTTCAGGATATGTTTTCTACCAGTTTTGCAGAGTTAGAGGCTCCGATTGTTCTTTGCGAAATAGATTCACGTTCACTCTCATTTGCATTTAGGTCCAGGCTTCGATTGGGCCAATCAAACCACATAACAGCTCTATCTGTCTTTCCGTCAGCTCCGACCAGCTTCCCTGTCCCTGTTAAAGATTCCCACAGCATGATGCAGCCACCGCCAGTGGGAAGTTTTTGCCAGGCCGTGCAGCATCCTCCATGTTGGAGTAAAGCATCGTTTTTGACCAGGTCACTTTCTACCACGTTTGCTTACGAGGCTTGTGGCTCTGTTTACTTCTTACCGCTTTTCCATAGAGAACAGATTTGTGGAGCTCATGATTGAACTCCACAAAAAAGACTGAACTGTTTTTTCAAAAGATGTGGATCTCTGCAAATTGTGGTTTTTTTTTTTGGTTTTCTTGACATTTGCGGAATATCAACAAAGTTTTGCGCATGTTTGTAATGGAGACACAGCTGGAGTTATCTCGCCTGGCCCTACTTCAAATTTGCTCACAACTGCCTCCCTGTCCTGTCTGCTGTGTCTGGTCTTCATTGTGCTGATTTTTCACTAATGTTCACTAACAAACCCCTAGAGGGCTTCGCACACCAGCTGCATTTATAATAAGAATACATTACACTCAGGTAGACCCTGTTTTTTGATAGGCTAACTACTGAAGGTTGCACTAGATTTTAATTGGGCTGCCAGAGTAAAAGGGGGCTGAATGCAGATGGGTGCCACACTTTTAAGGTGTTTTTACGGAGATTGTGAAAATCTTCTGGCATCATTTCCTTTCAACTTCACAATTTAAAAACTACTCAGAGCCGCATTAAATCCCAATAACCCGAGGCCCTGTACATTTGCCGAAATGAAAAGCTCTCAGTCATAAAGACAAACTTGTTGCTCGTCCCTCAAGGGAAGCCATCTGATGCTCATAGTATGAAAATCCATTTGCGCAGCTTCCCCCACGAGTCAGCCTGAGAGCATTCTGTGGAAAACACTGGCGTGACCCCGAAGGCGGTCTCAGCTGAGGAGCCTACGGTCGGTCGGTGAGGAGTCTACAGCGACGCATGGCTTCGCACGCCGCAGTCCGAACAAGACGAGTCTGTTTGACAGGCCTGCGCAGAAATGCGTAAACAGATGCTCGTCAGGCTAGCGGAGGGACCGTGTCATTGTTTGCAGCACGCGTTAAAAAAAAGAACGTCACGCTCACGCCGTAAATACACACAGGATTTAGGGGGGCCGGTTTAGACACAAATGTCACGGCGATAAACAACGGCAGCTGTATTTGTCCCACTCTGTTTGATTGTCCTGCTGGACTGGAGGTCGGCGTGACCTTGCCACCTGCAGAGGGCAGAGGATGGCCTGCATCGTAGCAGCTGGGGTGGAGGGGGTGGTTGAGGCAGGGAAAAAAACAAAAGGCTTGTGCAGAAATTCTAAACACGGTTTACCTTTGGGTGTAATTTTGAGGTTGGAAATGATTAATTGTATCCCCCCCCACCCTCAGTGCAGGTGAGGAGGACGACAGGAAGCTGGAAATAGGTCGCAACAGAATGTTCTCTTGAACTTGCCTTGCCTGGATTCTCAGCTAAACTGTAAACACTTTGCATTTTGCAGCGATCATCGGGCATCAGGTGCACATCTGTTAATCTTATGCAGCAATTTTCTTCTTCTTCTGTTGTTTATTCTGGTGCTTTCAGAGCCCATAAGCCTGCGCCGAGGTGTCGGCACTGTTGACAGAATAATCAACAGTTTGGATGCTGTGACAGCTGAATGAAATGTATTTCTGAGGTCCCTTTTCCTTTAATAGGCATTATTATCTCTCCTTTCATAGCCCTCCCTCTTATTACCCCCCCCACCCCTCCTCCACTTCACTTTCCCTCTCCCCCTGATGCTGTCGCTGTCACTGCTCCGGACGGTAAAGTAGTTTGGCGTTTTTGTCTCTTGCGCCGCATAGAGACAAGGCTAGCACCCCCCCAGTCTTCATGGGTCTTGCTGAAAGTAGAGTTTGCATTCCTCTCAAAATCCGACCTGCGAACCTGAAGCAGAGAAAGTCCTCATGGTCGTACTTAATGCCTCTTTTCTCGGTTGGAATGGGAAACTGCTTAGTCTGGCCTCTCAGAGCGGTAAGGCTTGTGGTTGTCCTCTCTGTCGTCCGTGTTTCTTGGACTGTTTTATGGATTTTGTGGCACATTAGAAACAGGCAGCAAGTAAACGGCTCAGATTACTTTAATTTTACCTCTGTTGAATAATTTGATATAGGTTTGGATTCAGTATTTCCTAATGAAGCTCTTGGAAAAGGCAACGTGTGCTTGATGCCCTAGTTGCATAGTGTCCTAATGCAATATATTTTGTGACGCTGTTTGTTTCGCCTTTTCTCTCCCTCTGAGTATGTTTACTGTTCCTGCGACAGTGTATAGGTGTAAGGTGCCAGTCTGTGTAAGTGTCAAGTAAACTGTTATGAATAATGAGTGGAAAGTTGGCAACATGTTTGTTTTATAGATGTACTTAGTTTAGTTTTCTGCTATGTCTTCATATATCTGACAGTGTTTCTCTTGTATTGACACGCAGTAAAGCTCAGCTGTTACTCTAATGTCTGAAGCACAAATAGGCTGCACTGCATTTTCGTATTGCAGAGTAACAGCCCAGAGTTACTTCCTTACATTGCCTTGCAAAAGTGTTTCGCACCCCACTCAACATGTTTACCCTTTGCCACGTTGCAGACAGCAAACGTCGGCGTGTTTTACTGGGAAAATAACCAGCAGTAATTTGTCGGGAGATTTGAAACGGGTGGGAAAGTTTTTTTTTAATCTGTAAAGTGCGGCATGCATTTGCCATCAGCCCCGTAATCAAACAAAAAGTCTCACTGCCAGGTTCTAATAGTCCGTCGTACCACTCACTCGAGGGATGATTGAAGTAAAAGCCACTTTTTGAAAATATTTTCTGTCATTTGTAATTTCTTTCTTAGAAGAGAAAGAAGGAAAAATTGATTAAAATGAAAAATTTAATCTGGTATGAAAATATCGGAGATGCTTAATGCTGCTAAATCTTCCTTGGAAAATATTTCTTGAGCTGTGGATCTCTACAGCTCTCCGGCGTTACCGCTAGCTGCTTCTCTTACTTACCCCATCCTCGCCTGGCCTGTCAGCTAAGACGGACAGCCATGCTCTGGTATACAGTCGTGCCATCCGGCCGTTTCCAGGTGTCATATGGAAGGGCTCTGTGAGATCTCCAAAGCGTGAGATATCGTTTTATACCCTTACTCTGCTTTAGAATTTTCCACAACTTCATTTCTGTGTTCCTTGGTCTTCATGATGCCGCTTGTTCCCTGACGCCTTCACAAAGCAGCTGGATTTTTACTCGGATTAAGTTTATTTGCTGTGTAAGTGACCTCTTAAAAAATGTTGATTGTGCTTGATTTTATTAGGGGCATCAAAGTAAAGAGGGCTTTATTGCAAATGCATGCCACACTTTCTGAAATTATATATGAATACAACCACGAAATGAAAATGGATTAATTTTGCCCAAGTCAAAATGAATCACATACTTTGTAAAGTTTTTTTAAATTACTATTATTATTGTTTAAAATCAGTTCTTTGTTGCTCTAACATGAAATATTAAAAGTGCAGCAGTATTATGTAAAATTGACTTTTTTGAACTCTACATCATGTTACAATGTCATTTCCTCATCAAAAACACACCTGGAGTGTTGCCTTGATTCTCTTATGCATGTGTGAGAAATCCTTTAATCTCCCGTGGCAACCATTCATCTGTGCAAAACGCCTGTTTGGATCTAGCCCCGCCTTTCAGGCACAGCTCTTCCTCGGAGCTGCAGTTTCTGATCTTCCAAGCTTCCCCCTCACAAAGCACTCCTCTCCTTACGTCCCCCCACTCAGCCCCTTCAGACTAGCCAGGACCAATTAGCAAACACCTGGTGGACCTGCACATCAGCTGAGCTCATTATGGGAGCTGCTTCTCAGAGCAACACTGGTAAAAACATTGTTAAAAGGTTAATAGAAGCAGTGACTTCCTGAAGACAGAGTTTCAGACAGGGTGGGAGTTTTTAAAGAGACAGAGGCCCAATTTCAAGGTGCTAAATCAGAAAGTAAAATTTTTTAAAGTCACATTTAATATATACAGCATTTTTAAAACAACTGAAGTTAACATAGTTCCTTGACTATGCTATAAAATTACACTATATGCCTCAATAACACATGATACTGCTTCTTTAATAAAATACATTGTGGTTCTAATGTGAAAAAATGTTCAAGGAGTGTGAACCGTAGACATCTTTACAGCTCTTCCCGACACCTTGCTTAATTCTACTCTCCCTTGTCTCTGCACACTTGTGGAAAGATGTTCCAGGACGCCGAGAGGCGACTCAGACTTGTGCTGTCTTGTGAGGAATCAGGATATCTTGGGCCGTATCAGGACTCCATTGTTTCCGTGACACAAAACTGCGTTCTCGTGAGCAACATACTGGGACAAACCTGTGTCTTCCTGGGTAAAGGCATGGCAAAGTGCAGGCAGGCTGTACGTAAGTCTCTCAAAACACGCTTGCATCTGCAGTCATCATATCGGTGAAACTTGCATTTCTCTAAAAAGAAAGAAGTTACAGTAGCACACAAATATATTGTGAGCAAGTTATGGATGAAAAAGTTAATTCAGCTTTTCCCCAACAAGACTTGTTGCTTTTACACGACACAGCTTTGGCCAAGATATAGCTGTTGACTTGACTGCTGGCCTTAAACACAATACCATACAAGATAGACTTTCTGACTGAAAGGGCTTTGGTTCTGCGGGGGAAAAGCAAGCTCACAGCATCACCACTCCAACACCGTGCTTCACTTTGTCACCTCCTGCAGACGCAAAGTTTGCTCACTCCCCGATGGTTTTTCTGTAGTCTTTAATGAATTCGTTTGCACCCCTGATGAAGATGTACAAAAACCCTTACGTAAATAAATTTGTCTTTAACAACTGTAGCATAATGAAAGTCTCTTTTCGAAGAGTATGCGGCTGACCCTATAGGACATGTCACCTTGACCTGTGAAGGCTGACGAGCTGGTATTGATGGGTTGACACAGAAAGTACTGATGGTGTTGGGTTGCCACGTTGTTTTCGGGCCCATGTGCCTGTGTTTTCTGTGTCAGAGTTTCTGCTCAGTATGTACTTGGGGCCTGACGTCATCACTTTGTGTTGTGTTTAGACGTCTCTCCACTCCTGCTGTTAACCCCTCAGCGCTCTGGGAAATGTCTGCTGCGCGCTCTTGTCCTTTAAAGGTTGCTTTTATTGTATACAGACACTAAAAGAAAAACCCACTGAAACAGTTGCATTCTTCTTTGAACTGCAACGTTGACGTTCCTGGTCCAGCACTCTTTCCTCTAAAGTTTTGTTATTCCAGTGAGACTTAGTTCCACTCAGCTATTAATATTTTCTTACCGTTTAGCTGGAGCGTCTGTAGGAACGTTGGGGAATGTTGTGGAGAAGATTCGGGATTCAGATTTTGGCATCACTTCCGTCACATTATTGTCAGAAGCATGTTTGCATGGAATGTGTTGACAAAGGAAGTTTATCTTACTGCTAAAATTATGTTTGTTGTTTTTCATTTATGTGTGATCATTTGATTTTTACCATCCAATAATAAGATGTCTCGTCTCAACAGGACAGAGAGCTGCGGCCAGAAGAAATGGACGGTAAGATTTTGTTTCTCCAAAGTACGGCCATTCATGTTTGAGCCACGCTGTCAGTATATCACTATACCGTCTGCTGTTTTCGTCATAACAGAGCTGCGAGATGCTTTCAAGGAGTTTGACAAAGACAAGGACGGCTTTATTAGCTGTAAAGACCTGGGGAACTGCATGAGGACCATGGGATACATGCCGACAGAAATGGAGCTGATAGAACTGAGTCAACAGATAAACATGAACTGTAAGCCCATAACTGTCTCACACTCGTGTATGTAATGTATGTACAAAAGATCCCGTCAGAGGTTAATGTGCAGTCATCATGAGCATAAACATCATCGTAATTTAGGGCAACAACCAACTTCAGCAACGTCTGGAACTGGATGCATAATTTTGAACTGATTGTAAATTTTCTTCGACAAGCAAACCTATAGGGTCAGTTATCAAGCAAAATCTGAGCAAATGTCCCATGGAAAGTTTCACTTTGATTACAGCTACTAGCATATTGGACTAGCTCTATTAGCAACATTTCTAAAATGAATTAAGATTGGTAGTTTAAATGTCACAAATCCAGCTTTTATTATGGTCCGTGCTTTCCCAGTACGGATGAGGTCCGAACCATTACCAAGGCTAAAAGTTATAGCCTGCTTTTTCACTCCAAAACTATTTCTGTGTGAACATTATCCTGTTGGAACACCTAGTTGTGTCCAACTATAAATCATCTGACCCAGATTGTCAGCTTAAAGAAAATGGGTTAGGATGGATGTTCGATAACAACTCATTGTACCAAAGCCCAATCCTATCAGTATGGCTGTCCATGAAGAAAGATTCTCTTATCTAAAGACTTACAGTTTCAAGCTCAAGAGCAATATGTTACTGCCCACGTTGAATGTGTAAATAACCTTTCAGAAGGAAAGTTTTATGGTCAGAGGAGATAAACATTGAGCCACTTAGCAACAATGACAAGAAATATGTTTAGAAGAGTCAAAGTGGGACTTTCAAACCAACAACTGAGGATAACGGTCAAAATGCCCCCCAGCAAGTCCACCTCCAAATGACTGAAAAAAACCAAACAAAGTAAAGGTTTTTAGAATGGCCTAGTCAAAGTCTGGATTTTATGCAATTGTGATAAATTGGGTTGGCTGTAAACAAGGCATACATGGTCAAACACCCTCCAACGTGCTGCATTACAAACCGTAGCCATGAGTGGCACAAGAAGTTTTTCTTAAATTTTCATTTATTAAGGGAAATGTTTAGCAGTTGTTTATTTAGGTTATTTTTGCCAAAAATTATACAATAATTTTACACTGTGGGAACGATACAAAACCCACCAAAAATTAAACTTGCGCACCTAGTTCTTCTTTTATGCTGCATAAAAGTGTTCCACAATGGAAATAGAAAAGAACATTTTTAAATGCATCATTAAAAGCCCAAAATGAACTCAGCAATCATGTTTATGACCCTAAATGTGTGCCCTGGACTGTGTGTACTGTAATTGTATCTGGGGTTGTTTTTATTCATCTTACATCAGTGGGAGGTCATGTGGATTTTGACGATTTTGTGGAACTAATGGGCCCAAAACTCCTCGCCGAAACTGCAGACATGATTGGGATAAAGGAGTTAAAAGACGCATTCAGGGAGGTAAGGTGGTCTGACATTTTACTAGTTAATGCTCTTTCATAGCTTTTAACATTCATTTAAGTCGTGTTGTTTTTGATTGTTGTTGATGTTGCTTCTCTGCTGGTTACTCTCAGTTTGACACAAATGGGGACGGTGCCATAAGCACCACTGAGCTCAGAGATGCAATGAGGAAGTTATTGGGCCAACAAGTAAGTGATCACAAAGAAAGCCGAGCTGGTGAACTGGTTTCTTAGCCCCTGTGTGTGGGGCTCTCGTTATTCTTTCTGACCTATTTTCCTCTTTTTCAGGTAGGTCTTAAAGAGGTAGAAGATATCCTAAGGGATGTGGACTTAAACGGTGACGGACTTGTTGACTTTGAAGGTAAAAGGAGTTTCATCACCATTTTCAAAAGTATGCATGCAGCTGGAACTTTTTCACATTTCATCACTGCACAAGTCTAAACTTCCAAACTTGTACTGGGATTTTGTAACTGCAGGTGCAAGGCTTTTGGGGTTAGTCTGTCTCAGCTTTGGAAATGTACAGAAGCAGATTGTTCTGTGCAAAGCACCTAAGCTCAGTCAGATTGGAGTTAAAGCACTTGTGAGCATCAATTTCCAATTCTTGCTGTAGATTCACAATTGGATTGAGTTCTGGGCAGCTAGAGTCTCAAGGTGTTTGAGGCCTCTAATGGCCCTATTCCACTTGCACCTTCTTTGTGCGGCCCGACTCGGCTCTACGCGGTTGTAAGAGTTTTCCACTAGTTACAGTTAAGTGGTACCAGCCCAATATTTTAGGACTTTCTTCGCTGGGGTTCCAAGTGTGAAGACTTGCATTGAAAACATGACACCAGAAGACTAACTGATTGGCCAGGGAGTGGAGTCAGTGGTTTCATCACAATAGTGACTCCCTTACAGTAATGTGACTCGCCATTTGTAAAACGTCACAGCAGTGTCTGAATCTGACAGAAAGCTACAGTCTGAGCAGAATGTTCAACATTGCTTCCCTCCGTTGTTGCTACTGGAACGTGGGGGTAGATCTGGGGAGGCAGCTCAGATTCCCCAGGGAGATTGTTCTGCTCTGGCCAGACCTAACCACAGTCTGTGGCTTCTGTCAGAGCCACAGAGGACTGTCCAGGTGGTGGAGCTCACCGTCCTGTAGGAGGAAAGCATGGTGGCTGTCAATGAACGGAAGCATCCTAAGTATGGGGACCTGTGAGAAGATTGCAGGGAGGATGGAAATCCACCATGTACCCCTCCGAAGTGGCATGTAGGGGCTTTGTTGGGTCTTCGTCTGCACTGTGACTAGGAATGCACAGGAACAGGGTGTCGGAAAGCCATTAAAGATCTGGCAGAAGAGGCAGAGAAGGGCAGTGGCTGAGGAGGAAGGATAGGAGTTTGGGGGGAAATAACGCTTAGGTTACCAACAAGGGGTGACAGGGAAAGATCTGTGTCACCGCCTCGCCCCCAGGAGATGTACTGGAGTTAAAGGAGCAGAACATTAGCGACTAGTGATCTCTAGCTGATGACCCGTTTATGCCCATAGGGGTATTCAGGAGAGCACACTTCCACAAAGGCACTGGTGAAGGTGCGTCAGGCAGCAATGCCTAGCAGGTAGATCACTAACCTGTATTTTATGTGTTGTGTTTGTGTCACGTCCAGATCTCATTACGGTACTTTTCAGACTGTGGGACAGCCCAACCTCACTGACTAATGTTGTTTATTGTAATGGAAAACCAGTCGAACTCAGTAGAGTGGAGTTGAGCCGAGTTGAGACGCACTTCTAGGTGCTAATGGAAAATGCCCATAACAGGCTTTCTTCCAGGATTGCCTTGTATTTAGCTCCATACATCTTTCCATTAACTCTCTGTGGCTTTCCTGTTATGGCCGAAGAAAAACATCCTTACTGCATGATGTTATCACCCCCAGGTTTCACATTGCAGATGGTGTGTTCAGGGTGTTAGCTTTATGCGTTTTATGTACTGTATGTAGGCCGAAAAGATATATTTTGGTGTCATCCGACCAGGGCACAATGTCTCTGTTCTGTTCGTAAAACTTTAAATTTTTACGAACTTTTTTAAAGTATACAAACTTTTGCAAGGACCTGTATTAAAGCTATACAACAGGGTATGGCTTAATTGTTGCATTTTGTCATTATTTCCTCATTCCTCATTCTTTTGTCTTTCAGAGTTCGTTCGAATGATGTCTCGCTAAGTTCGAACATCGGTCCTGAATGTGAAGCTTCTTCACACTAAAACCACGTCCAACTAAAGGACACGCCAAGAACTACTGAGCCATCGAAATCTAAACGACACTGGAATTCAAACTCCTCGAATGTTACAGAGCGAGGGTTGCCCTCCCACTTTCAATCAATAAGTGTTCTTCCTCAAAACTTTTAAAGTTCAACTGAGGCAGAGTTTGCTGTAGCATAGCTAAAGATCGTCTAATTTATGTTTTTGCACTTTAATTGTCACTTAACAACAACGTCCTGTGTTGATAGATTTTCGCTGTCCTGTCTCAGATTCTACATGGTGTAATTAAGTGTCTTGCATAATGTCACCTTCGATGTTTTCCGCAGCATCAGAATGAGGGACTGAATGTAGGAAAGACAGAACATTAGCACTGTTGAATGTTTATATATTCGCACATCGTCTGTTGTATTAGAAATGTACTTGAAGGTACCTTTGTGCAGCAGTGGTGCTTCACCAAAAAAAATCAAAGTGGCAATACCCACACCTGTAATGTAACTTTGTGACCATGTGTAATTTTTCACTGTGCCAGACCTGTTCCAATGAAAAAGCATCACTGTCTGACATGCAGCAAAGAAAGAAATCTGATCTTAATGAGACGCAAATCTCTGAAATGCCTCCATATTTGTTATCCACTGAGATCAGCAGAACAAAGGAGAAGAAGAAGAAGAAAAAAAGACAGTAAATGATGGACGGCTTTTCTCAAAAGCTTAAAAAGTGCTCACCGACACTGACCAGCGTTGATTTGCAGCAATACAGCACATGTTAAGACTGCGTCTTTTTGTGATCATGTCTGTATTCATAAAAGCCTGTGAAGTAGAAACGGCTGTTTTTGAGAGTCTGTTTAGGTCAGCATGAGGTCACACAAATGTGAACTGTATGTACAGTGGATCCGATCATGTTGTACCTGTCACTGTCTTTATGACTCGATATGTGGTAATGTTCCAAACATCTGTGCTGTCGAACAATTTTTTATGCATGCCAAAGAGAGACATTTACTACATTTAGTATGCACAATTTTGTTTATAAAAAGAGGAAACTAGACATTTGAACAAGTTAAACATAGAAAAATAAAAGGTGTTTACATTTTATCCCTTTTTACTATTGGTATGTGTGTTTTATTACATGGACTGTGTCAAAAATATTACAATGTTGGTGAGTGATGTCACTGCAGGTAGTGAGGACAAAGCTAAACTTAGCATCTATTACTCATGTGTGTCACTGATGAAGCTAGGAACCTGCCATGTGTGTATTACTTACAGCAGCGCAAGTCTCCAGATAAAACCATTTGGTTTTATAACTCCGCTGTATTCAAGGGAGAGTTCTCATTCATTTTGAGTGAGGATAATTTATAGATGCATGAGAAAAAAAAAGATTTCTAGTATATCATGAAGAGCTATAGAAGGTACAGACTGCAAATTTTTATGCATGATGTTATTAAGAACTATAAAAGTTTGTCTCAAAGTCATTCTGGCTGGCTTTCAGTCAGGTTTTCATTAATATTCAGTAGTTGTTTACTTAAGATTTTATTTCTATTTAATTATCTCCTACACCACTTGATTGTATTCTTCTTGATTATGTTAGATTCCACTGCTATTGTTGTGATTTTAAATCTCAGTCTGCCTCTACTTTTTATGACATATGTTTCATAATTTTCGTGTGCACATATGTCTTCCTCTGTTTCCTCAAAACACCGGGAAGTTTCTGGGACATTTTTTCCTCTTTTTTTTTGTTCTTCATTTTACCCACTTTGTCGAGTGTTTCTAACCTGTTCAAAACACTGTGTTACACTCATAATATAATAATAATAATAATTAGTAATAATAATAATTCAAGGACTCGTTTCTGGTTTAAAAATATTTTCTGTTGCCACAGTAACTACACTCATTCATGTCTTTCTGATTAAATCTGATAAGTACAAGAAGCACGTTGCGTTGGACTCTTCTGATTGGACAAAACTTGGACCATACCATATTGGAAAACAAAGGAGGGGGGCGTGACATTAGGAGCACTTGTGTTATTTACCTTCAGATTTCTTTTTTTAATTATTATTTTTGCAGAATGTAAAAAGCGGTGTTTACAACTCGAATGGACAGAGAATAGTAATTAATTCGAACACAAATTTAAGCAGAAAGTGATGACAGGACATGAACACTGTGTAGATGTTCATCTGTAGCGAGGTTTCAAATGAGTGTAACTGATTTCGTTATTTTTTAAAATGTTTATTTATCTATTTATTGTTCTAACTAGCCACACTCACACATGTCTGTGACATATAAATCGTATTTGTTGAATCAGGAAGCGTCAACAGGAAGCCGTGATTCGGCGGAGAGCCTGTCACTCACCGCAGATGGGGAACCTCAGGTTAGGTAGCGCCGCTGTTCCGCCTCCTTCAAACTGGCGAGCCGCCGTCGCTAGCAGCAGCTCGGCCAACGTTACTCTGAATATCCACTCATTGAATGAAAGTCAGGGGCAGGCTGCGGCCAGTCGCTGCAAACACGCCAGGGTTTTCTTACAGGGTGGCTTGTGGACGACTGGCGACGCTGTGCGAGCATTAGTGCGACCGGTACACCCCGACAGAAAGAGGCTGAAGGCGGCTGTGGAAGGGAGAGGTAAGGGACATTTGCATTTACGTTAGCCAGAGAGGCTTTCATTCACCAAGAATTTCTGGTTAGACAGGTAGGTTAGCCACACTGTCAAGCTAACTAATCGATGTTACTCGCTGGTTAAGTGTCGCTTTTTGTTCATTAATTAAGAGCTGACGCGTCGCCTACGTGTCCAGGTCCAGTTGGAGCACTTGTCCGCACCGTGTGTGTATAACTGTCATTCCCCGGGTCGCTGCTACTCAGTACTGTTAGTATTAGCATAGTGGCTAACTTACGGATATCATGTTCCATGTCACTAAGACACGCTGGCTAGCTGCTTTCGCTGGCTAACCTTGCGTGTTTTTAATGTTCCGTGCTGGAGGAGCTTCCCTTCGTTCGGTGTGGAAGCGGTTTGGGCTTCGTTCGGAAAGATACCGACCCCCGGCTGTCTCTGTGACCCAGGAGCAGGGGGAAGACCGCGCGGCGTGTGAAGCAATGCAGCGGGTCACGGCGCGGCTCGTCGCCGGGCTGCTGGCGGCGGTGCTGTCTCTGCTGTCCGGGCAGTGCTGGGCGGACGGCGGGAGCCCCAGCCTCGCAGAGCGGGTTATCTGGGCTGTGAACGCCGGGGGAGACTCGCATGTGGATGTGCACGGTATTCATTTCAAGAAGGACCCATTGGAAGGGAAAATCGGTAAAGGTGAGTCTGCTTGATGGAGAAGGTTTTTTTTTTTTTAATTCTCTGCAAGTGAGCGCTTTTCGGGATTTATTTATCAGGCACTGGTGACTAGTAGAACATCGCTAAAATGAAGGAGCTTCTTTGAATCGCTTGAGTTCTCGGCAGAAATCCTCTGCATGGTGTGGCTTCCGCAAGAAGCTACAAACTAATGAAGAGTCAGCATAGAGCGCTGCAGCCCCGCCCCTCTCAACATGGAGAGGAAGCAGGTGATAATATGTCCAATTAGACGGTGGGAGTTACACTGTCAGGGCCAGATTTACAAAGATGAGGGGCCCTGGGCTGGAGCAAGTTCGGTGCCCTTCCCACAAAACTTTCTCGAAGGTTTTCTGGCTTTCTGAAGGTGAAGCTAGTTCTTTCCTTATTTTGAAATCCATATTTGGGAGCATTTTGTCCTCTCTCAGGAATCAGGCTAGTTTTCTGGGAGCTATCACTTCACCCCTGTGTTTCCACAAGGGCACAAACAAATGACCAGGAATTTACCTTGATGGCAGCTTACCAGCAACCTTTGAATGGAGTTCTGCGGAGGAAGAGAGCCAACTATTTCAAACTGGTTTCATTTGTTTCAGTACCATTATTAGTCACATCAATTCAAATAAGTCCACAGCTCATGTTGTTAGCATAAACTGTAATAGATTTGAAATTGTTGAAGTAGAAGCTTACAATAGGAAAAGTAAGACATTATTGCCCTCTGAAATTTGAATTTTGACTGGAAAAGTCAGAGCTTGGTGAACAACCCTGAGATTATCTAATATGGGTTCAGAATCAAATAAAAGTTGCCAAATTAGTGATTTGTTAGCAGTTGTGATGTATTTTTAAACCAATGGTACACACAGTGCTGAAAAAATACACTTGTGAAAATGTTTTTTTAGCGTTGGGTCTCCTGTGTTTTGCTTATGTCACTAATAATAGTTGCACCAAGACAAATAGCACCCTTTCCCACTTGCAACAGAACACTCTCAGCTCAGGTGTCATGTCATTCCCAGCTCCAAGCACCGACCCTTGAGACTAATCAAATCCCTGGTTAATCCTTCAGTGAAAGTAATAGTTTAGGCTTAGGGAAGGGGTCTGGAGCTGCAGCCCTCAAGGCCTGGTGCCCTGCAGCCTTTAAAGTCATAATTACTTTTAACAAGTTTTAAAATGTAGTCGCTGTGACAAAAGTGTAGACGGTAACTTCATTGCTTTTATTTTCACAACGGGAGAGTCTCTCCACCACACATTTAGCTGTCAAATGAGATGTTGGTCAACACCTCTGCAGTGCGGGGAGTTACCAGTCCCTACACTGGGATGGTGACGGCTCTGTTCTGGACTCCACAGTGGAAGCGTTTGCCTAATAACGGCCAGACGAAATGACATTTCCAAAGTGGGTAAAAAGTTCCAGGCTTCATTGGCGAAAGACAAATTCAGTCCTTTCTAAGAAGTGATGAACACCACGTTCAAAGATGGATGCATGAAGAATGTCCTTAAAGTTTAAGGTTGTTGGATGCGACGTGATAATGGTTGAGGGTTAGGTTGGTGTTTTGTAAGATCATTTTGTTATCGGGACAAAAATGGTCCAATGAAGATGGGTACAACACAGAGACATAAATGTGGTAAATATGTCTGAGTTGTTACAAAAAACCCATGTTTGACCTAACTGAAGATGAGCAAATAAAAAAAAACTGAACTAAGTAGTGGATTGTTTTCAAGTACCTACATACAAAATAATCAGACCTGAAATGTTTAATCTGCATCTGAACAGTCAAGATTATATCCACAATTTTACTTTTTCTTTTTTTTATACCAAAACTGCAGAAGACAAAAATAATGGCTGTCATAGAAACAAACAAGGCCGCTCTAGAACTAGTCGTTATGATTAATGTAACTTTTGGTTGTCAACATCCCACAACGTTCAAACACTGATCAACATGAACTCAAGTGAAAAGAGTTCTTTGAGTGTTTTGAAGATTAATCTTATCTGTTTTTGTGCCAACAGGTTGACCTTGTTAGTACTGATTGACAACCATTCGCCTGCTAAACTCTTATAAAGCTGTGCTACATTCAATCCTTTCAGGTGGAAAGGACTACATTTTAAGCTTCAGTTTGTTTTTTTGTTTGTTTGTTTTTTTAGCAGATTTCAGGACAGAGGGAGTGACATCTAAAAATCTTAATACATGATTCTTACACATTTATTTTTACCTTCCATTTATTTTAAATGTATAAACCCAGATCATATGGGATGGGATGGACACCTAACACCTCCCCACCTGGTCCAAGCCTCACTCAGACTGCTATTTTCCACCTGTAGTCCTCGCTGAGCCGCAGAGAGTCGGGCAGTTTATTTCCGACTGCGTCAATAAGGGAAGACGGAGTGATAACTTTGTTTCAGACAGAATGAGATTATTCTGGTGTGCTTTGGAAAAAGACTCACTGGTTATGTAATGTGGCGCTTTGCTTGACATGAAACATTGTCCGGTTTTGGTATGCGAGAAGTCCTGTGAGCCTGACGCTGTCCTCCTCTGTAGCATCTGATTACGGGGTGCGTCTGCCAATCCTACGCTCCAGTCCGGAGGACCAGATTCTCTACCAGACGGAGCGGTACAATGAAGACACTTTCGGGTATGATGTCCCCATTCGTGACGACGGAGACTATATACTAGTCATGAAATATGCAGAGGTTTACTTTGCACAGTCACAGCAAAAGGTATGGCGGTTTGCTATTCAGACATGCTGTAGTCAGGTCGTGTGTGTGTGTTTGCTTGTTGGTGTGTTGAAGGGCTAGAGTTCATACATGTTGACTGATTTGTCAATGTGTCCCCCGTAGGTGTTTGACGTCCGCGTAAACGGCCACACTGTGGTTAAGGACCTGGACATCTTTGACCGAGTGGGCCACAGTACCGCTCATGATGAGATAGTGCCGTTCTCTATTAAAAAAGGCAAGCTAAGCGTGCAAGGAGAGGTGTCCACCTTCAACGGCAAGCTCACAGTGGAGTTCGTAAAGGTGAGTGGAGGTTATGTGGGGAGACGGCGTATTTTTAAAATATTTTATATCACCGTTGGATAAACCTTCGTTTAGGGGGCATTTTACCTAAGGGTGCACCCACAAATCAGCCCCTATTCCCTGACTTTTTGTGTTTCTCATTCAATCAGTTTTAATTAATCAGTCTAGATGTGTCAATAGGTTCGGAAGGATAATAAATGTATTCATAAACATGAAAACAAAGCATATTATATCTATAATTTCAGGGTGCTTTAGTTAGCTTTTTAAACACGCAATATAGTTGGTTATATTTTCTTCTTTTCTTTATTTCACTTAACAATAATGTTTTCTCCAATGCAGTTTTCAGTATTTTGTTAGTTTCTGGTTTACTGTAAAAGCCTCAGTCTGTATGTACGTGGCTAACAATAGTCACAACTTAGCAACTTTGTTGGCCAGAATCAGAATCAGCAAGTCAGACTTTTTAAAGATCGGTGATCGGCCAGACAGCTGCAGTCGGTGCACCCCAGGTTTCAACCATTTAATGGAATCTTTGGGTTTTTACATCCTTTTATTTTTCATAAACGAGTCTGTGATAAAGTTGTCCGTTGTATCAGATCTGTCAGAAATGTGGAGGTCACCTCCTCATATCGCAGCAGTTTTCTTAGTCAGCTGTGCTGGGTAGCAATGGCTTAGTTTGACCTCTAACAAGTTATTCATTGAAATATGATTTCATGCTCTGATAAATGGTTGCACTATATAATCGTTCATACGCCAGAGTTTTTGCCAGATTGTTTTGGGGTGTTTTTAATTTAGTTTTCATCAACTTTGTTTTTTAACAATCCTTAAATCGAAGCAGAAAAAAGTACCTACAATTATTTTCACAGTAACTTTTGCTTTCTGTTTCACTTCATTTTAGTGTTCTTTACTTTTTTTCTTTTATTTTTGCTGCATCCGTTCCCTATAATTTCCTGATATTCATTTCTATTTGCTTAGTTTGTTGGCAAAACTGCATATTTTTTCAAATAAAACTGGAGCCTTATTAACAGTTAACCCAAAATGTTTAACTGTAAGTTATGAACATGGATTTGCGTCCTGAAGTGAAAGATCTGATTCACCTCATGTTCATAGCAACTGGTACCATCAAAAACCCCAAACTTAAGATGGATGGTTTTTTTTTAAGAAACAAAAAATGAATTGCTTTGATAAAAATCAGAATATGCATTGTTGATCCTCAAGGGGAAACTAAAAAGATTTTTTTTTTTAAACGGTCACAGACTGTCAAGCACGGAGGTGGAGGAGTTATGATCTGGGCTTGTTCTGTAGTTACATAACTAAACTGTGTCTTGGTGTTTTCTGAACAGGCGCGACCCGGTCAGTCTGAATGTTCCAGCTTCATAGGTACCGCCAGCGATCCGCACCCGTAGCAGCAGATCCACAGCAGAATAAAGAAACACTCAGGACGTTTCAATCTTTCTTCGCTCAGAGCATTTAGGTCATGTGACTACCTGAACCAAAGACTGCAGAGTCTGAATTTTTATTCAGAATTCATCAAAAACAAGTTTATATAATCATATACGTGTAAGAATGAAGTGGGGCTGACCGTGAGTCTGTATGTAACTCTGATGATGCTTACACATCAGATATGTTGAGCTTTAAAACCAGCTAATTTAAACCCCTGCAAATAAAACGGCTCACTAGTTCTACACCACTGCATTAGCCCAGGCTGACTTTAAAATAGAAAATGCACAGCCAGCATTTGATTTAAGCCAACTTTGCTGCTTGCCATATAAATTATACACACCCCTGATTCACACTCTTTGATGCGGGGAGTTCAGGAGCTATTTACAGATTGGTGCATGCAGGGATTAAAAATGATAATAATATAAACCAAAAGGTTGGCAAGCAAATGAATTTTGGCTGAAATGGTAAAAGGTGACATGTTCCAAAAAAAAGTTTTTACAGCGGTCTTTACTTGTTTTTTGTTTTTTTTCCCCATCTTGGAGAATAATTGAACACACTTTCATTCCCTCCCTCTGAAACGAGGCACACTTACTGTTCTACTTCCAAATGTTAAAGCACCGCTACGGGGAAACTCAATTTAGGTTATTAGGCCCGGGGGAAAAAACAGAAACAAAACAGTTTTATAATTTCTATAATCTTGAACATTGTAGCATGATTCTCTAACCTTTTCATTGGTATGGCATCTTTAAAACTCAGTGCTGTCTGACCACTCTGCTCTGTGATTCAGGGTTACTATGACAACCCCAAGGTCTGCGCACTCTACGTCATGAAGGGGACTTTAGAAGGTGAGTCTCCTAAACACGTTTCAATCTGCGCAGCGCGTGTTCTCTGAGTCTGTGGCTTCGAAAAGTATTCATCCCCCTCGAAAGTGTTTTGGGTGTTTTAAGTGATTATTCGCTCACCACGACTTTCTGAACGGCAGGTGTGAATACTTTCACAAGACGCCGTTTAGTTTGTTGCACAAGTACAAACCTGCTTCATGCGCTTTTTAATCTGCTTTGTGCTTACAAGACGTACCGAAGCTTCAGCCTCACCCCGGCCTGGAGAAGCACGAGGATGACGAGGAAGAGGAGGAGGAAAGCGAAGCAGGCGAGGAAGGCGGGAAGAAAAAGGTCCAGCCGGGCTCCAAGTACAAGGTGCAGTCGGGCCCCCGGACGCCGAACCCCTACGCAGCTGACAACAGCAGCCTAATGTTCCCCATCCTGGTGGCGTTCGGAGTCTTCATCCCCACGCTGTTCTGCCTCTGCCGGCTGTGAGCTGAAACTAACCGAGGGAGTGGAGGAGTGACGCCAGCAGGCAGAGCATAGAGAGAGGAGGGGGGAGGATGGAGAGGAGGTCACCGTGACAACAGCAGCACAGGTACAAGCATCCACACAGGAGAGGGAGCCAAAGGCCGGAGGAAAATCGTAACGGAGGACGAGAAAAAAGAAAAGAAAGAGATAAGTTATCGGAAAGCCACTGCCAGACGAAGCGAAGCGCTGCTTCATTAGGAAAACAACAAAAAGAGATGTGGGAAGTGTCTTCTGCACGCTTCTTCGAATGTGCTTCTCATCCACCTCTGCTGACACTTTTTCTTTTCTTTTTGAACAATCTTAGTCATTTCCATTTAAAAAAACAAAACAAAAAAACAAACAAGAAACCAGCTGGACAGGAAGTTCAGCCGTCATGCAAGAAGCCACAGCTCTGCAGCTCAGAGATGCTCAGGAGCGATTTGGGTCTGGGCCAATTTTCTAAACGAAAACACTTGGTCATCGTACGGGGCGCGACACGGGAGCGCGCTCCCTCACAGCTCCTGCTTAGCATCCGGTCAGACGCGTTCGGCTCAGATTGACAATGGTGCTGCTTGGAAATTGGGTATCTAGAATAGAAAGTGTGAACGAGACGGTTCGTGTGTGTGGTTTTTTTTTGTTTATTCAGATCTAGCTGGCCTTCTGTCGTCTACCTGCCAGGCGACAGTGAAAGATGGAGGGAGTTACGCTTGAACCAGCTCCGTAGCTGGCACTTCGTTTGCTGTCCTTACCTCTACATAAACACATTTTATCACGGTTAAAATGCACTTTGGAGTCGTCACACAGATTCTGATTTAGTTTTTAGAAATACCCAACGCATTTTAAGTTGATTACCGCTCCAAATGTGGATCCGTCAGGAAGCCTTTACAAACTTTTTGTCATTGTTCAAAGACAAAGTTTGTGCTGTGAAATGCTCAAGTATCCATAAAGGTCATACAGGTGCAGCTCAATAAGTCAGAATACCATTCTGACTTAGTTCAGAAATTTGGTTCTAAAAGTGAAACTCGTGTAGATTCTTTAAAGAAAAAAAAAAAAAAAAAATATATATATATATATATATATATATATATATATATATATATATATATATATATATATATATATATATATATATATATATATATATATATATATATGTATATATATATATATATGTATATATATTATGGCTTACAGCTAATATCCCAACATTTCAAAAAACATATTTAATACAGAAGTGCTGAAAAATATCTCCACTGCCACAGTCTTACCAATCGAGTACAGAAACTAGGATCAGTGATGTTGTTTTAGAAAACAAAATGTGCATCAAATATTGTCGCCTTCCGAAAACAATGATCCATGTAAATTTTTTTTTTTTTTTTTTTTTTTACAAAAGATGATGTAGGCAAAAAAATTATATATACTTTTGGCAAAAAATGGCTTTGATCGTTACTTTAGGAAGGTGACGATGTGCCGTCAGATGATGTACTGATGTTGGACTCGATTTAAGAAAAGAATAATAATAATAATACCACCTGAACGACACTAACAGATGAAACGGCTTTCCGAATCATCGACTACGAAACGGGACTCTTCGTATCGTGAATCTTCTCCAAACTCTAAAAGCTGCGGCAGTCCGTGTTATTACTTCATCCTTTCCTACCACACTTTTTCCTTCCACTCAATTTTTCATTAAGACAGACTCAGACCAGCTTTCTTCATGATTGTGTAGGCCAAAATGACCGACGTTTCTGCAATAAAAAAAAAAAAAGTTGTTTTGCGGGTTTCATTAGCTGTAAGCTGCAGTAGAAGCTTCAAATGCATCACTCTATAGTGGATCTACGTAGAGTTTTTTTAGTTTTCGATCCAAATTACATTTATGAAGTGATACAACTTTTTAATATGTTTATTGTGTTGCACCTGTACAGCTTTTTAAAAATGTTTTATCCATGCATTCATTTACTTGGCCCGCATGCCTCTCTGTTTCACCAAAGACTTCCTGCTTTTTCCTCTTCAGCAGACGGAGGAGTTGGCCTGTCTAATCTCAACGAGCGGCTTTCTTCAAATTGCCAACGACATTCATAGAGAACGCCGTTCATCTAAAATTAATCAAACGGCAGATTAAAGTTTGACATTTCTCCAACTTCCTCAAGGCAGTGAATTTAATGTAATCTTTTTAAATCGAGGATATCCTCTTCGTGCCATGGACCTGTCGCTCCTCTGCCTACAACGAAGCCATCTCCACGTTTTGAGCGTTTCGTTTTCCGTGCCAATCGGCGCGCGCTCACGTTCCGCGCGGCCTGCAGGTTTCCCTCGTTCGCACCACAACTCTGTCGGCAGGGGGAGAAAGCACAAGAATTACAAATATCTGATGTCTACCAACATGCCACACGCGTTTTCCTTTTGGCCTTTTCAAGCTGTGTTGTCTTAAACGTTTCTTTTTTTGTTTTGTTTCTTTCCCGTACGAGTTTGCTCTGATCAGTCTTAGTTTTTGGATGACTGTGTGCGTCGTGCCCCGTACGTAGAGTGAAATGCGGCGCTGTTCCTCGTTTTCTTTTTTTTTTTTTCTTCTTTTTTTTGGTCGAGTCCTAGTGGACCCTCCTGTTCATGGATCTAGTTACCTCTCCTAAGTGCTTTTGCTCTTACTCCCAGGATGACTTTGAAACTTTGCCTCCTCCCCTCAGCGCTCCTTCTCTCAGCCTTTCCCTCTCCAGCATATGAAAGTACTTTTGTATACTGGAGAATTCACTTTTACGTAAAAGTACCGTTTACAATAATCTACTGTAAGTTGTACTTGAGGTGGGGGGGGGGGGGATTCAGATGTTGGGGATCCTTCCACCGTTCTCGATTCTCCTCTCCCTTTTCTTAATTATTTTTTTTCAAGACGTTTTGTGCCAGAAGCTGTTGGGTCAGTCGTTTTTGCAGTTCTGCCTCGGCTGTTTGTTTTTTTTCTCATTGAAATCGGAAGCAGCTTTTCTTTCTTGTGTCAAGAGGCCAAGCATTCGATTAGTTCAGCACCAAAGTCACTATTGTCCTACTTCTGTTCGTCTACACGGTTGCGTGTGTATATATGCGGTACGGAAAGCGGTTTTGGTCTCATCGTCTTTGGGGTTTCCTGTCATCGTTGTAGCCGAGGTGTTCGTTCGGATGTTCAAATTTGTGGCCTTTCATTCTAGGCGGGGGGAGGAGCGCTCGTTGGTACGTAGCGTAACGGGGGGAAAAAATGACAAAAAAGCCGCATTAAGTGGCTGTTTAGAAAAATTTAAGATGTCGGGATAGTGTGGGATCTAATTTAAATCGGAGCGGGGCCTGACTCGGAGATGTTCTATATTATGCCTGGATTTGTTCGAGTTTTTTTTTTTTTTTTTCCCTTCTTCCTCAGGATCTGTTTTGAGTTTGTGAAACATATTTTATTGGTGTGACATTTTTGCACTGCCTCATGTAATTTTTCCATTTTTTCTTTTCTTTTCCTTGCCTTGAATTATTGAATACATCGTGCTTTACCATCGTTCGCCTTGAGATTGCTCTTTTGTTCGTTGTACAAGAACATCCTGGCTGCTTTGTCGTCGAACAGCTTTCAGGGATTTCTCATTCCACGTAACGACGCGCGTTAAGAAGCAGATCAGCAGAATTATTACACCTGAAGACTCACTGACCTCAATTTTACAAAGGAGCAAAGCCAGTCAAAAGATTAAAAAAGAAGAGAAAATCCATCCCGCTCTGATTTCTAGGACCTGTTGTTGTCTGTCATCTCAGCTGAATGAACTAGACTGGAGTTTTGTTTTTTCTTCTTTTTCTTGCCACACAGGAACCAAAGAAATGTCGTCATTCCGTCTAATTTCTTTTCTACAGTCACACAAGATTGGTTTCAGTTAGAGACGAATCAATCGGTGCATCTCTACTTCAAATATATTTTTTATTTTCTTTCGTCTCACCTGATTAACGAGTTGATCGAAAAATGTCCTCAGATTTTTTTTTTTGAAAACCCCGTTTCTCCTCCTTGACGACTTTAAAAAACAAAACAAAAAAACAGAGAAAAAAAATAAAGCCAGAACAACTCGTGTTATTAATAACAAATGTTCACTGGCGTCTTTGCTTTCATCCTCCCCTCCACCCAGATTAGCTGAATGGATTGGACTCATTCGCAGTGAGACGCGGCTGAAGAGCGGAGCGGCTCGCTCCTCAGTCGTACGGTCAGCCAGGTCTGCTGCCGGTCACGCGGTGCGATCGTGCGAGAGCAGGAGATTGTTCTGCTACACGCATCCCGTCATCCTGTAGATACGCGTGTCGGAGAAACGTCCGAGAAGGCGGCGGCGGCAGGTGGACTGACGAAATATTTGTAAGACCTCTGATCTTGTGACGCAGATGTGGCATATTTCAAGCTGCAAGATGGGGGGGGAAATTGCTGATTTATGCTGTATCTTTTTAATAAATGTGCTATTTTTATCAGAATTTGGCCTCGAACTGTTTTCATTTTGCTTTGGTCTCCAGCGAGATTGGATGTGTTTTTGTGTCAGAGTGCAGGAGTACATGTTGCATCTCCTCTGTTTTTTCCCACCAGCAGCTCAAGTCTGATCCAGGTGCTCTGAACCCCATCTAGTACTGATGCAGATGAAATGATGCCAAGAAAGAATTCCATCCAGTAAGTCATTTTTAATAAAGTGAAACTTGGTGTGTTGATTCGTAATATTTCTGATCAAATTGTGGCTGAAAACCCAAATTTCAGTCAGAAATCTACCCTCAACAAATATGTGAATAATCAGTGAATATTTCTTTTCATAAGTAGGGCTATAAACATTCAGCAACTTCTTACTAAAAATGAAAAGGGGGGGAAAAGATCACATTAATTCTGCTAGTAATGCACTTTATTTCCATTGTTTGTTTTTTAACTTCTCACTTTTGTCGCTGGGAATAGACTCAGATTTTCTCAATTAAATGAAGCCCAAAAAGTTGTCCATCTTTTAAAAAAAAAAAAAGGTAACTTGGTTTTATTAAAAATACAGTAAGTTTAATTTATTGCTAAGCAAATGGGGAGGAGGAAAAATTCTCACCAAAATTATTTTGTGCTTTTATTTCTTGGAAAAACATGTCTGCCTGCGTATGGAGTCTCAAAAACCCTTGAATAGGGTTTTGTTCAGAATCCCCCGTGAGCCTGAGGTTTTCTACCACACTTTTTCCTTCCACTAAACTTAAACATCCAACGCCGTTATCAATTAGCCACTTTTATGGTTTACAAATAATTCTAACAATGTGTGTAATCAAAAGTGTAATAGTCTCACTTTTTTGTCAAACAGAAGCACTGAAATGAATCTGGTTTTCCAGTAATATTCAAACTTATGGAGATGCAAGTGAACATGTTAATATTGGATCTTTGTTTTTTTTTTCTGCAGAGTAGCAACATAAATTTAGCTGAGTTTGTCGAGGTCGCAGCTCCTGTTCCCACGCTGCGTTTGTTCAGGTGTCCTCACCACATTTTCCCCACAAGTCTTTAATCAGAAGCTAATATTTTAAACAAACTGGACAATGTGGACTGATCCACATCTGGTAACCAAGAAGACCACACAGCAATTTTACAGAACTTTTATCACCAGCGAATGACAAAATAAACTTTTAGAACAAAATATTTACATAAAATACTTGTATATATAATATTTAGCTTGCGAAACCGGTATAAATTACAAAACTTGACATCGAAGTGCGTAATACTGTTAAAGTTCTGAGCTTTTCTGATGGATGAAATGCTTCCACACTGAAAAGTCCCCTCTTCATGTGTAATACACGGCCATGAAGGGAGCGTCTGAGAGCCGAACACCCCCACTTTCACAGGGGACCCCCGATCCGGCCCGGCTGCAGCCCAGAACCAGGCCCACGTCCCGAGCCAAAATGACATCCTTCCTATCATGCCACGCTTCTCCATCGGCGTCCTGAACAATTCCTAAAGACGTCTCTCCGTCCTCGCTGGACAACAGTCTCCCCAGGTGCGCGTTTACCAAGCCACGGCCTCCGTCGCCGGCCGCCTCCTGCAGGAGCCTGAAGAGGAACAGGAGGTCCACTCTCAGCTCCACTGCGTCACCACGTGACACTACGCTGTACCTGCAATGCAAAGAAACGTCACATCCAGGATCAGTTTGTTCCTTTTCCTAAAGGTTTGAAATCCTATCTAAAACAGGAAGAGTCTTTTTTTCTTTTTACCTCGTCGGTAAATTCCTCTTCGCCATGAAGGGGATGACTGGGCTGATGTCGAGACGCCGCGGGTTGGAGAGCTGCAGATGAAGCTCGGCTCTGGAGGCCGTCGCCGCCAAGATCTCCCTGGTGAGGACGAACTCCACACCTGCAGCTGCAGGGGGAGGAAGCAGAGCATTCAGTGCAGGATTTCATTCCCACGGAAAAGCGTGGTAGGAAAATGTGCAGCAGGAATGATCACAACGTTGAAAGGATTGTCAAAAACCCAAGCCACGAATTCCCCCGATTTTCAGCTTCTGATCCACAAAATGACAGCAGAAGAAACTCATGATCCAATAAATCCAGTCAACTTCATCCTGTCCATCAGTCTCTGAAGTGAAATGTTTATTTCGAACAAATGAAAGGTTAGAGAATTCAAATATATCTCACGTTATGCATATTCACGCATCTAAGTTTTACTCATCACAATTTCTATTCTTTCCGAATTATCTCTATGCAATTGATTTATTATCTTTCTAATGATGTTAATTAAGCAGAGGGAAAATGACTACACCCACACCCTGTGTTGATGTTTTAACGTCTTTGTTAATCTCTCCTGGAAACTTCAATAATTTATCGAGGGAACATTAGACCCGGCTAGGATTCCTCTGTATGCCGATGACATAGTCGTCTTCTCAGCTGCAGATATCAGGGCCTCAACATCCAGAGCACCGCTTCATGTTTGGTTCTTCTGACTCGAAAACAACTCGTGGCATTTATGAGCTCACCATTGTTCGGTCTGCGTCTGTCTCACATGTGGTTGCTACGCATCATTTCCTCTTTCGCAGCGCCTCTCCGGTGTCAGAGTCTTGTCTTGCTTTTAAGCTTGGTGTAAAATGACGAGTTACATTTTTGCATAAAGATAAAAACCAAACTCTTAACTGTAACACTGTGTCAGTGTTGTTAGGGTTGAGAACTGGGTCAGATCTTACAGTGGCACTAGCCCAGGGCGCCATGGTTTGGTGGGGGTGGAGCCCCAAAGATTTAGGATCCTTTTGTAATAAACATGTCTCACAAACACTCAAACACCTTATATAAAACTCAAAGGCTCATATGAAATGTGGAGTTTTAGTATTGCTGCATTTTTTTATGAATGTAGGATATGCAAATCAGATGTACTTTGGAGTTTGTGTCCTCCATAAAATAAGCAATAAAGTAACTGAATTACTGTTTCAGTCAGTCTTGACTAAATTCTTCATTGCAGTTACAGACTACAGGAAGTACAGTTTGTGTTATTGGGTTTCATTTAAGCTTCCTAAATGTCACTTACTCTCGGCTTGAAACCAGGTTCACAAATTTTGAGGAAAGCTGCAGTATTTCTAAATCACATGTAATAAAACATGTGCGGACAAATTAAATCAAGGTTGTTTTAGGTTAGTCCGGAAGAAATTTTTTTTTTTTTTTTTACTATTGCTACTCAATAGACCCAAGTTTGAAGTTCTGTCAAAAGAAAAATGACAAATTTTAGTGGAGGCGCCTCATCGTTACCATTTCTTTTTTTTTTATGTAGTCCTAAATAAAATCTCCGGACAGGACTGCACAGCGGAGCAGCTTCCTGGCAGGAGGATGGTTCAGCGGAGCTTGTATGTTCTCTCTGTGCATCCCTGGGTTCTCTCCGGGTACTCCGTCAACGGGTCAAAAATCAAAACCAGATTAACTTGTCTCTCTAAATTGTTTTGTGTCCAACTATAGGCAAGAACCGGAAGTATTTATAAGGTCGCTGACCGTGTTTCCTCACCTCCTCTCAGTCTGCTTTGAATCCCCTTGACGCTCCTGCAGCCCACTCCCTCCTGACAGCAGCGGTAAACCCGCCGGATGAAGCCGAAAAGTGACTTCCCGGGAAAAACCAAACCTCGCGACGGTCCTGGGGAAAAGGGCCGCACGCGCAGCTGCAGCACGGCGCTTCCGCGCTCGGGAGCTGGCCGCTCGTTTTCCAGCCAGGCGGCTCCCGGCTCCGCGCAGCGCTCCCCGTGCGCCTCGGCGGCCACCCCGCGCCTCCACCGCCTCACTCCGGCCGTGCGTAAAATCTCTCCAAACGGTCCATCTCGGGCTCGAGGAGACCGTAAGAGAAACCCGAACGAGTCCACTGCGCGACCTGAGGCTCCAGCGTCGCTTGTGAGTAAGAAAATAACAGAAACAATCCACATGCAGCTCGAATTAGCCATGATGACACCCTAAACTCTGCGCTTTTTTTAAACACCGTGACTTCTCTCCCCGCGCTATATACCCCACTGACAATGGACGCAGCTCCTTACTTAGAATTTGAATCCCGACCCTCCTCACGGTGCCTGCCCCTCTCTCTGTTTTTTTTGTCCCTGCGCCTTAACTACTCATTTGACCCCCACTGCTTTCTTCTAATGCGCCTGCATAATGAGGCGCCCCAAAGCGCGCCGACCGGGTCCATTCAAATTCAGCCAATCAGCTAATGACCCTAATCAGTCCGCGATTGGAGCAGGCCTGTTTACGGCACATTAAATCACTGACACAGCACTGGGACTGAAAAAAGTACATTCACACATCAGTGTTTGGTTATTACACATACTGCTGCTGCTTTTTTTTTTTTTTAGAATCCTTTGAGAAAATAAACGAGGAGTAAGAAAGAAAAATGGGGGTAAAACCTGAGGGTCACATTGCCAGTCCCTGCAAGCTTTCAACATGAAGAGACAAAAGCTCCTCACACAAAGCCTGAAGTCTGTGAGGTTCGCCGTAACTCCTCCTCCAGGAGATTGACAGATCACTGTACGTCACTTAAATGAAAACAACAGCGAGAAGATCTGGGAAATATTTGATGTTTTTATTACCAATAAACACAAATGCGTGATATTCGTTGAAGCAGCGGCGATGGAGTCGAGGCTGTAAATATACCGTTGCTTTTTAGCTTGTGAGAAGAAAAAGGAAATACAGGAGCAACATTATTTGCTGCAAAACAGAAATTATCACCGGCATAAGAATGGAGCGAGTCTGCAGTGTGTAAACAGATTCTAGAAGAGCTTACGCATACTAAGCCCACATATTACAGTAAAACGATGTAGAAATTACCTAAACTGAGACTAAAAGCCTATAGCGACTTGCAAAAGTATTCACACCTCTTGACTTCTCTCACATTTCGTCGCAATGAACCAATAGACGGTTACAAAGTAGGAGGTAAATGATTATTTTAACAAAAATACTGAAAGCATTTGCTCTAGGTCTTAAGGGGAATGTCTCTTCCAGCTTTGTACATCTTAAGACTGAACATTTTGCGATGTCTTCTTGGTCAGACTTTGACTAGGCCATTTTAAAACCTGACTATGCTTTGATCTAAACCATTGCATTATAGAAAAGGCACTGTTAGCTTTCCTGTTTAAACATTTATGGCAGTAATAACGTTTAGAAACAAAGTACGTCTTACCGTAGAATAGTCAGTGTGTTCGGGTGAAGTTCAGCAGGAACGAAAGAATAATTTTTTATCAAGTTCAAAAGCTTGATCAAAATCCTTAAGCGGGTTCTTTTTCAGTTTATTTGTTTGTTAAACGGAGTTCTGACTCCTGCCATCCGTTCACAGCAGGTTGACCCCGTGTTTGAGGAGTCTGTGCCGGGCCTTGCTGGGCAGCGAGAAGGCGCTGTCCTGCTGGTTGGGAATGCCCGAGTTCCTCATGGATCCGCCGTGCTGCTGGAAGTAGGTCTCCTGCGCCACGCTGCGGGTGCCGTACACAGCTGTGCCAGCGCTCCTGTGGTGACGATGAGCACAAGAACCAATAAAACCCTCAGCATAAGGAAGCAAAGCAACTGCTTGCAACTTTAAATGTAAAGGGGCAATATTATGTATTTTCCAGGCACATAAGTGCCATTTTATAGCACAATTAAGGAAGCTATGTTACCTCAGTTGTGACAAAAATGCTCTACATATCAAATATGACTTAAAAGAAATTTTACTTTGTAATTCAGCGCCTTGAAATTGGGCCTCTGTCTCTTTAAAAACTCCTGCTCTTTCTGAAACTCCGCCTTCAGGAGGTCATCACAACATCCCTCTGTTAACCCTTTAACAACGTTTCTACCAGCACTTCACTGATTGGTAGCTCCTATAATGAGCTCAGCAGATGGCGTTTCACCAGGTGTTGCTAATTGTTGCTGGCTAGTCTGAAGGAGCTGAGTGGGGGAGTGTGCTGTGAAGTGGCAGCTTGGAAACTGCAGCTCTGAGGAGGAGCTGCGCCTCGAAGGTGGCACTAGGTCCACACAGGCGTTTTATACAGCTGAATGGTTGCCGTGGAGATTAAAAGATTTCTCAAATAAGCATCAGTGAATCAAAGCAACACTCCAGCAGATGACGGAAGAACATTATAACACAATGTAAAGCTCAAAAAAGTCAATTTCACATGATGCTCCCCCATTAAGAAAAGGCATTAAAAATGTACATCATGAATGTTAAACATGGAGAACCTGACAAAAAAAACAACTCCCTTCCCCCGACCTCAGCTGTGCTGACCTGATAATAGCCTCCTGCAGAGTCTCAGTGTCAAAGAAATGCGAGTGGAGAAGCGATGTGGCTCGGACAAAGAGATACTCCGAGGCTCCCCCTGGTCGGCCAGACACGTTGGCTGCAGAGACACACAATGACACAGGACCATTAACCCGGCCTGAGCATGTCTGCTGCACAAAGGAATGCTGATCACAGTTTTACTAATTAGCCGTTAGCTCATTCAAAGACAAGAGTCCCTCCTCAGATCCCGGCTTGTGCTTGCTCTGGCAGAAAAGGTTCAAACCGGGAAGATGGGAGAGCGAGTCTTACTTGTCAGAGTGCTCTGGACGGAGTCGTAATGGGCGAATAAGTAAGGCCCCGCAGCACCTGGGGCCGCCGGAGATATGGCCCTGAGGTGGGCCTCCAGTCCGTTGAGCGAAGCCAAGCTGCTGTGGTTCTGGACACGGGCCACAAAGACAGGGTCAGCGTAATGTCAGGAAAAGCTTGAGAAGTATAGAAGTCATTTTCCTCACCACTTCCTCCATGGAGGCAGAGTCGCCCATGAAACAAGGCTCCACCAGCAGAGCCAGCACCAGGCTGTTGACCCGGTGCACGTACAGCGCCATGGAAACCAGAGGACTCTCCTCCAGGCTGTCGAAAGAGCAGGAACCAGAAGGAGGCTGCCTCATCTCTGCCTTGTGACCTCTGGGCTTCAGGCAGCAGACTCCGCCTTCTCCCGCTGGCGTCTTTTCGTCACGAAACGCCGCGTTCCCGCAATCGGTCATCTCGCTGGCAGCGCCTCTGCTAAGATGGAGAGATTCCTCGAACGCCGAGCCATCTCTTTCACTGGGCATCTGGCTAACTCCACCTCCGCCACTGTGAAGACTGTCCGGTGTTCCTCCCTCCGCTTCATGAGCGTTCCCTCCATAAGAAAAACGACGGATCGGTGACAGAGGAGACGGGTTGGGGGAATCCGCAGAAGAACCCTGAGACGGAGCCGGACTAAACACGGAGTCTTCGGAGCTCGATGTGTGCGGGCTGAAGGACGCCCTCTGAAGGGACTGACAGGATGCCGGACGAGAGGGTGTCGACTCGGAGGACGGGATGTCCGATAATGTTCTGGAAAGCCTGGTCTTCTTTGGGGGAGCGTCTTTCTCCGGAGCAGAGTGGGAACTGGAGGAAAGCAAACCGAACCGTCAAAACTCTCTTTTTAAGACGTTTGACTAAATCAAATGTGTTCTGTCGAGTGGAGGTGAGGTATGAGCGATATGTGTCGCGATTACAATCAATGAACAGTGAGGCGTGAATCTGAATTTGAGTTGGAACCTAAAAGTACACTGACAGGGCAGAAATGAATAATTCTTCTCTAAACTGAGATTCTTGAAAACATGTCATGAGACAAGAAAGGAAAACACCACCTGGATATTTTGTCGACAGGAGCAGACTGCAGGTACTGAAGCTCAGATGGCGTCAGGAACACAGCAGTGGCGCTAACCGGCCCGCCGTCTGATGTTGGCGTGCTCCTTCCACTCGACCTCTGTGTCTTCGCAAAAAAAGTAAAGAACAGTAGATTGATTTCTTAGTAATGTGACAGTTTGGTTTTTAACTGGTCTCTTTTGTCAATATTAATATAACCACAGATAAAATGAGCAGTTGTTGAGAGGCTAAAAGCTACTAAGCTAGCTCTTTAGCCTAGCTTAGCTAGACACATGGTATGCTAGCAGATTCAATCTTCAATAATTACAGAAAAAGCTGTCTTATTTTTATGTTTTGCTCTTTTATAAATAAAAACTGCAAACTGTAAAGAGATTTTTAGTTTCAATATCAACTAAATTAAGTTTTAATGTTTTAAATTATTCTTTAAATTTCTGGCAAAACCAAGCTAATTCTTTAGACCTTCAAATGAACCCAGTATCAGCAAAAATATATGTCTGTCTGTCCAAATCTAATTTGTACATTATTGTCACAACATATAAAAAAAAAATGAAACTTTAGTTATGGCAAAGTACTAAACCTCCAGCCAGGTTTAATACTAAACCAGCTTCCATGACAGAGCAAAAATATACAAAGGACAGTAATAAACCTGGGTTAGTTACTAGTATTAAGATACCAAAATGTTGTAAAGTTATTTTCTAAAAGCTTAAAGACAAAGTACCAGAGTAACAAGAGAATAAAATATTGGGAGAAATGCCCTGCAACCACATGTTTTTAAGATATCAGATAAATATTCAATGTTACTAAAATTTAAATAGTAAATGTATGTTATAAATCTGTTGTAGGAATAATAGTTGCTTTCTCGTGGTTGTTTTACTGTCAGAATCTGAAGCTGTTCGACGCCAAGACAGCAGAAAGCATTACGAAGAACAAGTCTAGCACTTTGCCTTCTATCCACTTGTCCCTAAGGGGCTGCCATCAAATCAACAGAGCCAAACTGCCAAACTGCAAAGCAAAACATGAAATATTGATTTTAAGATCGACTACCAAAAACCATGATCCTCTACGCCCTCACATGTCTAACCTCCGCTAAATAGGCAACAATTATTTTTCTTTCAATCTTTATAGTAAAAGTGAAACATTTCACATTGTGGATGGAAATAGCTATTGTACACGTTCTGTTGTGAGAAACATTGTGAAACATTTTTGACGTATACCAATTGTCAAAGTATTAAAAAACCTTTTAGGAGAGAGAATGGGATATTACAAAGTAATAAGACACAAAAGTCAACGATCTGGTCATTTAAATTCATGTTCTGTAAACAGAAGATCCAGATTTGTTTTGGCCACATGAAGAAAAACAAGACTGATAGATTCCAGAGGAAGAAACTGCTGTTAAGCATTATGGTAGAACATGGAAATATTATGGTTTGGGATTGCTCCAGTAACTTTCAGTGGACCATAAATTTAGTATCTTAAGAGATGAATGAGGGAAGTAATATGTTAAAAAAAATCTGAGTTAAATATTTGTCCCCATCTGATTTAAGTTCTAGCAATATATTTAGTTTTTTTGCCAAAGCTCTCCAAAATGTACACGTACAACTATTCTAATACTGTATTTAGTGGTGCTTGATTACGGCAATATTTGAACCCAATATTTCCTACCTTAGCGTAGGTTTCACTCTCATGAACCATGACCTTTATTGTTAGCTGCGGCGGCATCTGTGTGCTGACAACTCTTGAAGAGATCAATAAAAAGTTAGATATATGTAAAAAAAAAAAAAAAGACAACAAATAACAGGTTTGCCCTCTTAAAACATCAGCTCACCTCCCTCTAAAAAGAACACAGCCTGCTAACACCAGGGGGCAGCGCTGGCACGCCTGGAGAATGAGGGCAGCTTTGAGGAGAAGAAGTGGGTCAACCTGAGAAGAAGCGTGAAAACAGTTACATTTCAGGCCCTGCAGGAAGAAAACTGCCGGTTTTCAATTTTTTTAAACAGAGTATGGTATGGAAAATGGCATGGTATTTTCTTTTCTGAAAGTGCATTGTGTTTCTGTTTTGAGAAACACAAAACTGACAGACGCCACAGAAGACTTGAATATGGATCTATAAAGTATTGACCTAGATGGGGGCTGGATACAAACTGAATGATTTGTGCAAAAGGAGCCACAACTAGTTATTCAGTGTAAAGAAATGAACATGTTTTTCAGAAGAATGATATTTCTGTTTAAAATAGACTTTTTTTTTTTTTTTTTAATTGATCACATACAGCAGAGGAGCAGAGCAAACTCATTTTAATTTTGAGCCACATCAAAACCGGATGCTCTTAAAGGGCCAGTTGTGCCAGAATATATTAATAAAACCAATAAACAGTTGCTTGTTTTAGTGGGGTTTTTGCAATCAAAATTGTAGATCTTGTGGTGCCAATTTAGATATGTTTGTAAGGATTTTTTATGATATTTGCACTAATGTATAAATGTAACTTCTTATTACTCGCCATATCAATTGTGGATTATAACTTGACATTAAGTAAGGCTGAGGCAGCAGTCACTTAAACTCAACGTTTTTGACCAATTTTGAGAAAATTTGCAGTAAAAATCGGAGGAAAAAATGTGGAGATTAGTTTATTCTGTGTGAATTTTGCAGATTTGTGAAAAACCGGAAGGACTTGTTGATTTAATTTGGAGTCTAGAGGGCCACACAAAAAGCTACGGCAGGCCAGATTTGGCCCCCGGGCCTTGAGTTTGACGCACATGGCATATAGCATTCTAATAGTTTAAGACACAGAATTTGTTTTCACTACCCGCAAATCACATTCATCAAAATGGCAAGAAAAAAAAATTACTTAATGTGTAATGAATCCACATAATCTCTGACTTTTTCTGAAATTAGTCAAAACAATTTAACTATTTGTCACCGTAATAAAATTTCGCTTGTAAATTGCTTAAACTCAAATTCAGTGCTTATGGAGACTTGTAGATTGTGGTTTGGTTTTCTGCGCTGTCTCATGGAAACCTCTTTCTTTTTTTTTGTATTACTAAGAATTATTAAATCATTAAAGTTTGTTATGGGAAATGTGAAGGATTTTTCATCCAATAGAAAATCTAGATGATTTTCAAGTCACTGCCTCCTGCTTATGCTAACAAGCATCAAGATGTAAGCAAGGTAAGCAAGCAAGATGGAGACATTTGCACAGTTTATTGAGACACGCTGAGCACAACACCATAGGACCGTTTCACAGAGTCACATCCTGTCTCATCGTCAGCGGTGCAAGATAAGAAACAAGCAGCCGAAAGCAGAACTCTGGCGATGTTTGCTTACGTTTGTCAGGTCTAAGGTTCTCACGCTTTGCAAGATGTAGTGCAACTCGGACGGTCCGGACAGAACGTGGGAAAGGTACCGCGCCCACTCAGCGGCCAGAGTTTCCTTACTGTTGAGCTGCAGAGAAAACCAACTTCATTTACAGAATGCAGGGGGAGGAAACAGATTTGACCAGCTATCAGGTCCGAAATCTGAGCGTAGTGACGGATTCGGACCCGAACCTTCAGAGACGCGTAAAGACAGATGTTCTATCACCTGATGAACATTTCCAGGATTAAAGAACTAATGTCCCAGCAAGACCTGGAGGTCTCACCTGTTCCGTTCATTTTCCCCATAAGACACATAAACATTTTTAAAATGTACAGCAGAATTTGTTTACTGCATTTAATCAATGGGAAAAATGTTCACAGATGAGAGACAGTCAAGGAGAAATTTTCTGATTCAAATATCTGGCTGATATCTCTTATTTATTCTTCAAAACATAAGCACACCCTTAACGTTTACACTTTTTTAGATATTTTGGTTTTTATTTTGGTGTAACTCAAATATGGCAGAGTTACACCGGCCTCACCTGATAGCTCTGGCGAACAGAGCCGTTGTAGAAACAGAAGAGGTCGATGAGATGATCCAGGAGCTCACAGACACTGACAGTAGGGACTTCCATGGAACAACCAAGAGCCTTAGAGAGAACACACACACACACAAAAAAAAAAACATACATGATTGAAAAGTAATGCAAACAAACAAACAAACTGTAGATTAAGTTGCAGCCTTTGGAGAGCTCTTACCCAGAAGAAGTCATCCTTCATGCGGATGGCGAACTTGCAGCGACGCAGCCTCAGGATGCGCACAGCGGAGGAGGACAGCTCAGAGACACAGCGGCCCACTCCTGCAAGCTGACCACACAGCAGGTCCTGCTTGTCCATAGGAGTCTGAGATGACAAGAGAGACAAAAAGCCTTTGGAAAGGGATGTGAGGCTTTTATCACAGTGTCTGCGCATCCTTAAAAAGTCTGAAAATTCATCTAAAATGAAGGCCTTAAGACGTCTTAAAGTGAGTTGGCCTTAAATACATTTATCAATGGTCTTAAAATGTGTCATGACGGGACTAGTAATCTCATATTGTGTAGTTTTTTGTTTTGCTTTGTTTTTCAGGAGACTTTTGTGTCGGGCAAAAGTTTGAGTCAGACGCAGGGATCTTCATAGAGTCCTGTGGCTGAAACTACCGCCCACTAGCTGCTAATGTACCCTAGCTAGCTAGCTAGCTAGCTTATGGCTGGATGACGTCCGTCTTCGCCACTGATTTACTGCTGTTGCTAACCCCTACTAGCCTAGGTGCATTTCTATAGAGAGAAAAATACTTTTGAGTTATTGGCACTGCGAGGTAAAGGCTATAGAGAACCATGAGATGCACAAAGTCACTAACAAGAGCTACAAACAGACCCCAGACATTTTTATGTTTGCTTTATTGTAACAAAACAAAACAGCCACTATATTTATAGCTTTTCCGTCTTAAAATTTATTCAAGGTGGTATTTTTTTTTTTTAAGTCTTAAATTTGACTTGCTGAAACCTACTGGATACCCAGTTTGTATTTTTGCTGCACCCTGACACACCCACCTCCTCGGGGTAGAAGTAGCAGATGCCATCCCTGGTGGGGTCGCCCTCTCCTCTGACCTTAGATCCGTCATAGAGGAAGAAATATCGGCACCTGCAACACCAGCAAAACAGTCCTTTCAAGGTGCTGGAGGGGATTCAGAGAAAGGTCAGCTGTTGCTCTGAAGCCAGGAAGTGACAGCAGTACAGATGACTGTGTAGGACAGGTTAGGTGCGGAGTTGGTTTTACAGATTAAATGGATCTGGAAAGGGACCGATCAGAACCAACACGTGAACGAATCCGATCAGATCTTACCTCCTTGTGTCTGGCGACTTGAGCTCAGCCATAAGTTTTCCCTCAGTGGTCCACCATGGGTTTCCTCCTGCAGGCTGAAGATGCACTTTGACAGAAACTGTAGCGGCGAATCCGATGCGTGGAATCGCTCCCGCAGAGCGCAAACTGTCCGCCGTTTGCGCAAACAGAACAGAAAAGGGAAGAGCGGGCAGTTTTCTCAACTTCAAATGTCACTTAGCGACTCTTTCTGTAAACGTAAACCAACTTGTGAAGCCGACAGTGCCACTTGAGGAATGCAGGGCAGTCACACGTAGTGAGAGTCATGTGAAAGTATGGGAAGCACGGAAGGACAAACTTATTCGGAATTCAGACGGCGTTTTAGCGGAGATGATTCTCATAATATCTTGATTTTATATCAACAGTTTGACATGTAAATAACCTCCTGAATTGGTTTTAAACTGTTCCTATATTAGTTGATTTGTTGTGTATAAATTACTCGGTCATTACTGTAGTGTGACTCTAGAAGTTGATGTTTACAAATTTACAGACAAAAGGAATTATAATTAACTTGGATTGCCTTCGTTACTATTTTTGCCTTTAGCACTAGCACTGTTGCTAAGCTAATTACAAACAGAAACTTTTTAACCTGCAAGTCTTGTGGCAGTTTTTAACTTCTATTAAGGTGTTATATTCATTCATCATAATTGAATCAATTTAAACAGAGCCAATTCTGGAAACCACGTGACAAACGAGAAGAACAGTTGGCTGAACCAGCTTCTCCTAATATTTGTAGTTGTGTTGTACTAACAGAGTGAATGTGATGCTTTTTGTGGTTTTGCTGTTTTTCTCCCTTCGCCTCCAACAAACTAGTTCCCCTTAGGATATCAATAGAAACTGAACTGAACCATCAGTTCAATTCTAATCAAAATATTTAGGTGGATTTTTTACTAGACTCATTCGTGTTATTAGGAATATTCTATTTCTTATTGTAAATTCATTTTAAAACATAATATTCCAATTTATAAATTTTTTTTAAAATATTTTTATTGGCAACTGTTTAATAAAAAAATTATTTTAGAAACACAAAAGCACCAAAAAAAAATGAGTGAGAATCATGACACCGATCTTATTAAGCTTGAAGTACGTTTCTGGAAAACAAAATTGCAATGCCTGGTATTTAGCCTGTGAATGCTGGGAGGTTGTTCGGGTCAATGCTGGACTGAAAAGAGCAACACAAATACATCTTTTGCTTAGAAAAAAACCCCCGTAAAAATCACGACTATCATGTCACCGTTAGCAGTTTTATTTTATTTTGATTTGAGGAAATAAGCAGCATCCTCTGAGCGGTCATTTAAAATCTTTCAGATCCTGTTTTTAGCGCTCGATTAAAAAGCCTAGATGAGCCGCCATGGCGTGGCCGCGCGCATGAATACGTAAGACGCCTCACAGAGCTGGTCGGCCCGTTGCTGCGATACGTGACAGCGTCCGCCATATTGATTGTGGCCTATGTGCCAGTAAACCAATACAAAATGGACCGAACTTCAGAAAGTGCCGTTCTACACAGTATTTTAAGTTAATACCTGTCATTGACACAGTCTCTCACACACACTAATATATTTGGTAATCAAATAAATGATTCTGATAGTTTTTATATTGACACTAATGAACAGACACACACTTTTACAGTGTTTTATTAAAGAACATATTTACATGATTCCATGTTAAATGTACATTTAACATTTCAAGACAAGAAAAAATAAATACATTTTCTTGTATTTATTTTTTTATATATAATTTCAAACATTAAACGACATATTTTTCTTACTTTTTTCTGGGGAAAAAAATAATTTATTACAGTATATCAACTCTGTTATTGACAGCAAAGAGTGAAAAATAATTCTAACAGAGTAAATTATTTTTATTTCATTACATAAGCTGTATTAATACACTAATATTTCAGATTGACATATTTAAAAATACACAAAAAGGGAAAGAATAAAACACATTTATTTATTATACTGGGAACACTGGCCACATGTTGGGGCTTCAGTCTGCTGGTCACACTGGGAGAACTCCAATGACTTCTGAGACATCCTGGTGCACAAGTTAAAAAAGCCCAGGATAAAAGAGAAATTATCCAAAAGTGTAATAGAAAATACATATATATTTCCTTCACATTCAGAGAAAAGACATTTTCAGCATGTTGGGTCTCGGACTTGTAGCATCTTTATAGCATAGCTGAATACCGATATTGTGAAACAGAGACTGAACAACAGCAGCTCCAGCTCTGATCCTGACTGACCTTTCTTCACAAAATCCCCCGGTTTTTAATACACCTCCTCTCTAACGGCGGTTTCTCATCAGCTCTCTCTCATTAGAAAACACAGTATGAAAACGTTAGCTACGCTAACAACCAGCGGTTACTTCGGGCCAATTTAGCTACATGGGAAATATTTCTCGGTTGTTTAGAAGCGAGTTTCTGGCTGCAAAGTCCAGTAATTCTGCTCTCTCATCCTTACCTGTGGAAGGTAGTGCACATAAATCCAGTTTGTATTGTAAAACGGTTGAAACAAGTCCGCACAGCACAGCACTTAGGGAGCTCCGATCGCTCTGCTGCCACATACAAGATGGCGGCGACGTAACGCAGGACTCGGCGCTCAGTGAAGGCGTCTACGTCTTCACGCCTGTGGATCTGTGGAACCAACGGCTGCCTGAAAGAGCGACCACGTTGCTAGGAGATGCTCCGAAAAAGAAACGGCTGGACAGATTCCGATGTTCTGACTTCAATCTCTGTGTTTTCTCTGCACCTGGGTTTCATGCTGCCTCTTGAGTGTTTCACGTCGGAGCGGTGGATCCACTGGAGAATGGCCAGGTGGATCCACTGGAGAATGGCCAGGTGGATCCACTGGAGAATGACCAGGTGGATCCACTGGAGAATGGCCAGGTGGATCCACTGGAAAACGACCAGGTGGATCCACTGGAGAACGACCAGGTGGACCCACTGGAGAACGGCCAGGTGGACCCACTGGAGAACGGCCAGGTGGACCCACTGGAGAACGGCCAGGTGGATCCACTGGAGAACGGCCAGGTGGACCCACTGGAGAACGGCCAGGTGGATCCACTGGAGAACGGCCAGGTGGATCCACTGGAGAACGACCAGGTGGATCCACTGGAGAACGGCCAGGTGGATCCACTGGAGAACGGCCAGGTGGATCCACTGGAGAACGGCCAGGTGGATCCACTGGAGAACGGCCAGGTGGATCCACTGGAAAACGGCCAGGTGGACCCACTGGAGAACGGCCAGGTGGATCCACTGGAGAACGGCCAGGTGGATCCACTGGAGAATGACCAGGTGGATCCACTGGAGAATGGCCAGGTGGATCCACTGGAAAACGACCAGGTGGATCCACTGGAGAACGACCAGGTGGACCCACTGGAGAACGGCCAGGTGGACCCACTGGAGAACGGCCAGGTGGACCCACTGGAGAACGGCCAGGTGGATCCACTGGAGAACGGCCAGGTGGACCCACTGGAGAACGGCCAGGTGGATCCACTGGAGAACGGCCAGGTGGATCCACTGGAGAACGACCAGGTGGATCCACTGGAGAACGGCCAGGTGGATCCACTGGAGAACGGCCAGGTGGATCCACTGGAGAACGGCCAGGTGGATCCACTGGAGAACGGCCAGGTGGATCCACTGGAGAACGGCCAGGTGGATCCACTGGAGAACGACCAGGTGGACCCACTGGAGAACGGCCAGGTGGATCCACTGGAGAATGGCCAGGTGGATCCACTGGAGAATGGCCAGGTGGATCCACTGGAGAATGACCAGGTGGATCCACTGGAGAATGGCCAGGTGGATCCACTGGAAAACGACCAGGTGGATCCACTGGAGAACGACCAGGTGGACCCACTGGAGAACGGCCAGGTGGACCCACTGGAGAACGGCCAGGTGGACCCACTGGAGAACGGCCAGGTGGATCCACTGGAGAACGGCCAGGTGGACCCACTGGAGAACGGCCAGGTGGATCCACTGGAGAACGGCCAGGTGGATCCACTGGAGAACGACCAGGTGGATCCACTGGAGAACGGCCAGGTGGATCCACTGGAGAACGGCCAGGTGGATCCACTGGAGAACGGCCAGGTGGATCCACTGGAGAACGGCCAGGTGGATCCACTGGAAAACGGCCAGGTGGACCCACTGGAGAACGGCCAGGTGGATCCACTGGAGAACGGCCAGGTGGATCCACTGGAGAACGACCAGGTGGACCCACTGGAGAACGGCCAGGTGGATCCACTGGAGAACGACCAGGTGGACCCACTGGAGAACGGCCAGGTGGATCCACTGGAAAACGACCAGGTGGACCCACTGGAGAACGGCCAGGTGGGTCCACTGGAGAACGACCAGGTGGATCCACTGGAGAATGACCAGGCCTCCCAGAGCGCAAGCCGCGCACTGATGGATTTGGGAATCCCAAACCCACCTGATTTTGTAGAATAATCTCCTGATGGCTAAGAAGAACCCTTCATATACTCACAACAGGAGACAGATTTTTATGACAAACTAGTGTTTTAGTAACTGCATACAAAAATCATGAAATAAAAAAGGAGAAATAAATACAAATGTACTTACAGCAGTTTAGAAACGCACAAATAAATTATTCTTTTAAATGGAACATGAAGGAATGCACGTTTGAAGTATTCCAGTGTTATTGAATATGACTGCATAAAAATGAAAGAATTAAACATTAAAATACAGTAGAATGACAATGTTTAAAAAAGACTAAAATAAACCCGAATGTCTCACTTTTTTTACATAATTGTAGATATTAGTGAGGTCACTGCAACATGTCCACACTGCACAAGAAATTAAAATAAAACAGGTCAAGTAATCTGAGGACAACACGCTTTGTAAACAGCAACCAAATAGTAAATGTTAATGCATTTCATAACTTATTTTTGGCCCGTAATATTGTCTCCTAAAATTTCAAAACAGTGAGAAAAATTCTAATGTTTACAACGTAATATTTTGTGCTGTCGTTAGCGTTTCCTATTACCCAACTGAACAGTCAGATGTCATGAATGTTAATCAAGTCATTGAAAAAGTGCAGCATTGGGAAGGTGGGAGTTTGATCAGTTTGACCAACTCTATAAAAACACTCGGAAATGACCTCCAACTTACAGCAGAACTATATTCTATAAATATTTCAAACAATTTGCCAGGACTCTGAGACAACACTAACAAATATGTCTGAGTGTGGCATCTTCTGTGACTCTAAAAGCCTACTCTAGCTCTGATTGTGTCATTAATGACACTACTCCCTTTATTTTAGCTAAACTACAGTAGGATAAATACAGTAAAACCTAAAGCAGGGTTCCAAATGCACAATATTCCTATAAACCCGTCTACTTAACTACAGATATGGCAGCCCACTTCTACAGTTACTGCAGACTCCGAACGCAGGAATCAATAATCGTTCAGAAAGATTATACCTGCAAGTACATTTCAGTAACGTAGAGTTCAATGTTTTACCAGTTCAATTTTAAAAGTGAAACTCGAACAGAGTGTTAAATTTTAAGCGTTTGTTTTTGTTACTTTTAATGATCATGGCATACAGATAATGAAATATTCACTTTTAGTTTCTAAATAAATTAGAATATTACTCAGAAATGATAAATAAAACGTTGCAAGCTGGCTGTTCGGATAGTAATGTCCACGCAAATTAATGAAAAATTGAGTGGAAAGAAAACATGATGTACAAAATGTAGCAAATGTAGGGGGAAGGGAGGATTCCCAAGGTGTCAGAGTTTAAAAAGGAGCCAGAAGCTATGTCATAGGTGTCTTATGTCGGCTAAAGACAGAAATGACTGGACTGTGGCCCAATGGGTCATCCTTTGTTTTTCTTTTTTTTTTTAGATAAAAGTCAAAACTGAATTATGGTTTAAAATGAGCTGTGAACCATAATCAATAAAACAAACAGAAATGAATACTTGATATATTTCCCTCTGTTAATGGCAAATCTGGAAAATATGTGGTTTCATTTTTTGAAACTGATTTACTGAAATAAATACATTTTTCAATTAGATTCTAATTCGTTGAGATTCAAGGAAGATGCTGAAGATCATATAGCTAATGAGTAAAACTTCACTGGCATTTAACATTTGCTGTTAACTGTGGCGTTAAGCCGAGAAGGTTTTGCTTTGTCCGAGTAGTACAGTGATCATCTTTAAGTAACTAAAAAAAATAAATAAACTAAAAGAATTTTAATACCTGTTAAATTCACCATTCAAACACTATAAAATTGTGAAATTGAGCTTATTGTATGTAAACTTGACTACAATTGTGAAGGTGTTTGAGATCCACATTCTCTATGAGAACGAGAGATATCGGACGCCACCTGCTGGCCAAAATCAGCAGCTAAGATTGCTTGGATGAGACTGAATCACAATAACATAGTAAATCTATTATAGTGCTAAAGTTCTGTTTCTCGCAGTCACATCAGCTGTTTATCCAGTAGCAGGATTTCCTTTTCCAGCTTCTTCATCTTCAGTGCTCTGTAGGCCATCTCCTGGTCCCGATTCTCGATCTCCTTTTTGAGGTAACAGCAGTAAAGGGCCCTTAGTTCATCAGTCTGCTTCTGAAAACATATAGGCAGAGGTACGTAGAGTACCCAAAGATTGTTCTCAAGTAGGAGTAGCACTACTTCCACATATTTTTACTCAAGTAAAAGTGAAAGTAGCCATCCAAGAAACTACGCAAGTAAGAGTAAAAAGGTATTTGGTAAGAAGTCTGCTCAAGTAATGAGAAATGAATCAAATTATCAATCATTTAATATTTTTAAAAATGCATCATCGGATGGAGAAAAATATAAATATAAGTGGAAATGTTGGTATTTTAAGGTCCAAAATGAAAATAATTCATTTTAGTAATGAAAGAAACAACAAAATGAGGCAAAAATAATTGTTTTTCCAAATCAGTTTCTTTCACTACATAACCTTTGAAATTTTAACAAAAACTGCAGGTGTGTGTCTGTGTCTGGTGAATGTTTGGTTAAAACATGTTTGTCTTTCATTCAGTGAAGTAACTAAGTCACTGGTGGGCAGAGAATCCAGAAAGTTTACTCTAGTAGGAGTAGCAATACTTCATAATACAATTACTCAAAGAAAAGTAAAAAGTACACCGTAGTACATTCTTTCAAAAAACGGTAACTCAAGTAAATGTAATTGAGGAAATGTAACTCTGAATATAGGTCTCCTAAACAGCACATGTATAATTGTTATGTTTCTTTTCACTCATTTAATTTGTCTGGAGCTGAATCCTGACTCTCACCTCAGCACGTCTGGTCCTGCTTGTAGCCCCTGCTGGGCTGCCGACCTCCTGAAAACTGCTGTTCTGCACGTCCTTCATTAGAAGAAAACACAAAGGTTCAGTGTGAAATAAAACAAATTGGATAAATTGGTCAACGAAGCAGGTGCAGAGGTGTCTACCCCGTCAAAATGAGCCTCGCTGATGTCCGTCTCATCGCCGCTCAGGCTCTCTGGTTCCGTCTTTGTGACGGGCAGGAGGAGGACCGGATGGCCTGACACTTTCGTCACGTCAACAACGTTAAGGTTGGTCGTCTCCAAATGCAGCGACAGGGTTTAAAGAGACTTGACTTAAACTTACCACTCATAAAGGAGCTGTCGGATCCGCCGATGGGGCCGATGCAGGCGCCTCCGGGTAGGACCTCCACCCTCATGGTGTTTTCTCTGCTCAGCACCCCGTCCTCCTCTGCTGAGGTCAGAGAGGGGCTTCCCGACCCGCCCTCGGTCCTCAACACATCGGCCCTTTTTCTTTTTGCTGTGCAAGTACAAATTTAAAAGCAAACATTTGAGCACAGGCTTATGAAATGGAATGAATTTAGAAGTCAGTCGCTAAGCAAAGTCTTACAATTAGTGCAAACAAGTATCAGGAGGAAGGGCGTCTAAAACTTGGGTCTGTTGTTTCCAAGAGTACCTGTTTGGATGATGTTCTTGTGTTTGACTTTCACTTGCTGCCATGTTCTTTTGTAGCCACTGTCTGAAACCCTGAGTCAGAAAAAAAAAACTACTATTACTATCTATTGCTTAGATATCGAAACTATATCAGGGTTTCCCCCAGTGTATTATAAGAAGCCTGGCAGGCCACCAGGATTTACTTGTGCCCCCACCAGGCTAAGCATAGCTTATTTAAGTTTATTTTAAATGTTTGCATTTTTAAGACTTTATAGCTGGTGTTCAGATATTAATCTTCCAATAACATATGATTGTCAAATGATATTTTCAAATTTCCTGTCAATTTAAAAAAAAAATTTAACTCAAAACCACAACAGGCCGCTGGATGAATGGCTGCCGAGCGCCCCAACCACCGGGCTTAGCAAGTTTTCTGGGGGAAACCTTGTATATGTTACTATAGAAAATAAAAGCATTGCCATCCCTTGAATTTTTTTGACATTTTGTCGCAGTACAACAACAAATAGTGTCCAAAGTTAGTCCTCAGAGGTTCTGTTTAAATTAAATGATGGTTCACTAGCCATGTTCATCTTACTACCGACATAGTAGGGTTAACAAAGATGCACAAAATTCTGAAATTCTTTGTAAATAAATGTAGGTAAAGTGCCTTAATCATTTGTATTTGCCCCCCTCTACACGGGTTTCCTGAAATAAAATCTGGTGTAACCAACATATGGCCATATAAACTAAAAGGACAGGCAAGAAAATTAGTCAAAGAAGCAATTAAGAGGCCCGTTGTAACTTTGGAGGAACTGCAGAGATTCATTGCTCAGGTGGGAGAATCTGTGGAACGACATGTACAAGTTGTGCATTCAATTAATCTGTTTTTGGGAAAGAAACTGTTGAAGGAAAGTCACGAGAAATCTTATTGGCCACAAGCTTGTACAAAATAAAAACGAGGAAGAAGGTAATCAGACATAAAATCCGCCTAAAAAAATGCAGGTGTTTGTGACAGTAACGTGACAAAATAGGCTAGAGATCAAGGGGCAATGCATCGAGTAGAGACAGAATGAAAGAGCAGAATGTTTGCAGGATATTTCCAAATTAGGATGACAAGAAGTGCATTTGGTGCTCTTACGCATTTATTTTATCAGCAATCCTCTGCCAGGCTTCCTCCCTCAGCTTGGAGGCGCTGGTTGTGTTGGATTTGGCTGTTAAGATCTCTCGCTCTTCTTCATACAACTTCAAAATAAGTTCTTGCTCCTTGGAGCTGAAGAAATGAGCCCTCTCCTGCTTTTTACTCATCTGGTAATCTGTGATCATAAAAAAAAAATAAGTGAATGTACTTTTTAAATTTTTTTTTTATCTCTATATATTTGCTGTCTATAACTCGTGCTTCCTCACCTCTGTCTGCGTTCATCATCATCATCATCATTGTGAATCCGCGTCTCGACGTGCGACTGCTCTCCCCTGTGCGGCGGAGCGAGCGCGCGCACTTATCCGAGATGTTTCAATGCTAGATTTAGTAATCAAATCGTAATCTGCTGCAGAAAAAACGCTGCGAAACCGAGCCGGGTCGGCGCCACGGTTCGATCCGGGATGCGTCACGTTGTCAAACAGTTGCCCGGGGAGACGGAACCCGAGGAATGATGACCGTTGTCACCGGGTCGTTATATCGACAAGCTTTGTTAACCCAGGATTTTCTAATTCGGCTTAAGGCGCGTTCACATGAGAGAGGCGGAGTCTGTAACAAAGACAGTCGCACGTAACGCGGCGTCGCGTCATTATACGACGTTAAACTGTTCTTACGCTCGTAGCGGGCATGAATGGAAACACGAAACGGACCCAGAAACCTATTAAAGAGCCAGACTTTGACGTCAAATCATTGGTGCATCACTGCCGTTTCCGCTCTCAGGTGAAAATGGTGTTGTGTCTTGATACGATTCGGCCTGCCAGCTGGGTTCCAACATGGCCGGGATACCGTTTCTGCAACTAGGGAACTTTTCAAAGAAGCCGCTCAAAGTAATATGAAACTATGTCATAATTTAAAAACATCGTTATGCTTTAGGACCATGTCAGAATTAAAATGAATACACATTTTCAGCTGTACAAGGCATCCCATTAATGCCGTAGTTGCATAATTAGTCATTGTTAAACCATAATAAATCCGCGGGTTACAAAAGTATCTGCAAATTTCTGTGACCACAATCATCTCAGATTAGGACCTACAGAAAAACAATTGTTTCACCCACACAAAAACTGAAATACATTTTTTCTTCAGCTGTTTTCAACCAGTGGTTCCCTGAATTTAACACCTTTTTACCAAACCACTGAATTTTCAGTTTTCAAGCCAAGCCTTAATACATAATGAGCAGGCTGTACCCTGGAGAAACTGGCAACTATTCCAGCCTTAGTCATTTACTAGAATAAGAACAAAGGTAATAAACTAAAAATTTTTCATATGATTTGATTTTAAGGGCATAATATGAAGAATATGACTTGAGCAGATGAATAAAATTCTGCGATCTTTACCATCCCAACTTAAACATGTACTTTATGACGATGCATTTCTAAGAAAAAAAAAACAACTTAAGAGTCTGCTGTATAAAACTAGCAGAAGTAAGAAAAACACAAAAGACCAAAAGCTCAAACCAGTGGAACTAAGTTATTTTATTTAGGTCAAGTAAGTTTAAGCTGATATTTTTGTTTTAATGGTCCAGAACAGAGGAATTGTTGGTTCAGGTGCTCCAATGTGGGGAGCACAGAGGTATAAACAATAAAACTCCAGTAAAACAGACTGCAAATAGGAGTGTGGTCCTGTAACGATAGCAGAGGGGGCTCTAGAGCCAGCGCTGATGTCTGGAGAGCTTAGTCATGGCCCTCATAGCCATCTGGAAGAGCATTCACATGAGAGTTGTGGAAGAGGGTTTTGTTGCCATCTCCCCAGGGGAAACGCTATTTTGGAGGGAAAAAAAACAACATCAGAACAAAAATAAAACAGCAAAATGAGACAAATCTGTAAAACTGTTAAAAAATGACGTCTGACCTTGGTGCGAATGCGAAGGTGGGTGTATGGGACAAACTCTGGTGGTGCGTCATGGCTGTGCTCCTTCTCTTTCAAGAAGGTGTTCAGCATGCACACTGCGACACCAGGCAGTGCAACCACAAAGCTGAGGATCTTCCATGTTTTAGCTGTTGAGAAATTATTTCATAAACCAATGAAAACATGTGCGCTCACAGAACTGAGGAAAAAAAAAAAAAAAAGGCAGGAAGCAGTCATTGCCATTTTTACACCATTTCATATTTTCATTCTCTACAAACAAACTTAAACTCTAGCGTATCACTTTACGTCTCCTGGTAGTTCAGAGTTTTCTGAAGACTTCATATTTGGTTCTTCTACCAAATCACCAAAACCATAAAATACTGCAGAGGAAACTAATCATTTTATTCACCGGATTTTGTACCGTTCCACACGTTCCTCGTAAACAAACCATGTAGATATTTTGGTTATTTAAAGATAATAAAAAGCTACTATGGCACAAATTCTGTTTTCACGTCTACATTTTTTAACTCTTTTACTGAATATCAGTGAAAATTCTGACTCATGGTTTCATCAGCAAGTCATATTTTGATTTGCAGTCGGTGGAGATTTTCTTCACCAACCTGAGTTATTCTAGCTGACTCGATGGCCACCTCACAGCAGGAGGAGCTGTTGGAGCCATTACTCCTCGCCGACGCTCCAGGACACAGACTACGTGTCGTTAAGACATTTTCGTAGCCATATTTTCTCCATGCCGTGCCATTTTTCTCCATGTTGGATTTGTTAGCAATATTCAGGTTAGCAGCTACAATGGAGGAACTTGCAGGCTTAGGCGCACAATTTAGGTCAGACGGTGTTGAAGGAAATATGTGGAACCGGAAAGGTTTTCAAAGCATCCGCTGTTTAATTAAAGCTGCACCAAAAACAGGAGTCCATCGAATGCCAACGACTACGCCGACACTTTTTAGGACTAAGTAGAACAGAATTATCCCAAATGAACAAAGTGGATTCAGTTTTAACAAACCTGTCGTGGAATGATTTTTTTTTTTTTTTTGGTGCCGTTTCTGCTGCAGTAATTTTACCCAGACGTTCATGCAGACTGCCCTTGAATTATGAAACGTTCAAATTGGAGAAAATCTGTTGGTGCATGTGTGTTGAGAGCATACAGCATAGAAATATCAGCTGGCAGCGAGTGAGTATGCATCTATTTTTAGTATGTGTGTATGTGCATCTATATACACGCATCAGAAACGGCACTGTGATTCAGACCAAGGTTTTCTCACAGGTCACCTTTCCACACAACAATTTACTCCAATGCACATATTTGTGATTTATTAGACTATTGGCTTTCAACAGTGGACCTCAGAACTCACTGTTCTTCACATTTTAGACAAGTCTCTGCTCCAGCACACCTGAATCAACCTGGATCTACCTGCTCAGGTTGTTAATCAGCCATTTATTGAAGTCAGGTGTGTGGAGGAAGTAAAACATGTCGAACTGAGGATTCAGATTGAAAACCTTCGCGTTAGAGGAATCGAATCGTCACTAAATTCAAATTTCTTTTATGTCAACACTTTATAGCTTGCTTATCACAACAGTTTTTATTTCACCAATGATACGACTCTGATATTGGCTTATAGCTCAAGCATTTCTATTTTGCCGCTTCCACCCTGACGCCCGAATGTAATACAAGCTAAAAACCTAGACGACCAACTTTAAAGTGTAATTACCAACATTTTTGTTTTAGAGTAAAAACTATAATTTTCGAGACGCCCCGGAGAGCTCGAGGCTGTGGCAGGGTTGCTAAAGAAGCTAACGCTACGCTAGCTCAGCAAGGTCACACTCCAGCCGCAACCCGCCGCTGTGAAGCTCTGCTAGGCCGCGTCCGCTCACCGAGACCCGGCAAACACTCATAATTACCCGAGTCCTCGGCATGTCCAGCGGCCGCAGCGAGCTGGCGCCGGGTTTGAGTCAAAGAAGACCTCAACAACATCCGAGAGAAACGTCCCAAGGCCGCCATCTTGCTTTCTGAAAAACCGGTGACCGGAAACAGTCATTTCGTACGGATGGAGTCACGTGGGACTTTTCAAGAGCTCTACTACGCCACCAACGCAAAAGCAGGGTGATCTTCTATCCTGTTAGAATATAGCGCACAAAAAACCTGCTTTTGCAATTCAGTTAATTTCTACAGCGTTGCAATACTGCAGAGGAAGTCCAGACCTCAGCTTCAATTAAAAAGTTAACAAAATACCATAAATAAATGTTGAAAAGAATGAGTTGGAGCAATTTCACAAATCTGGCCAACATCCCTCCATGAAGTGAATACTAGTACACTTCCCTGACAAAGTACATGCCTCGGTTTAATGCTGTAAAACCTGATTTCTGTGTACTACTTGATCATGGAGGGAAAAAAATAATTGTTTATTGACAAATTATTGTTATTGACTTCTTTTATTCACATAAAGTAATAAATAAATGATTGTTACCCTGACTGTGAGAAATAGTTTGTCACTGTAAACAGATTGGACGCCGTTATAAGTGCAGCCACCATTCTGCACTTCTAAGTCCACAACTTTAGGTTGTGGACTTAGAAAGAAAGGAATTTCACAAAGAAATGGCCGCTCTAAAGGCTGAACCACCTGGATGGGTTTTTCAAAAGTAGTCCAGGGTCCTTGGTGAACCCATCCTACAGCTTCTGTGTGTTGACTCCAGGACAACATGAGGGTTAAAACTCCAGAGCAGTATTTACTTACCTGTTAATAGCTAACATGCTTGGCCTCATAAAGAACAAAAATATTGGGTTGATCTCTTATCTGATTCTGCACTCACAGTTTGTCTGTGGACTGAATACTGATTGCATCCAAGGCAAAAAAATAAAAAATAAAAATTTTGTTCTCCTTTAGTAATGGAATCTCAGTATCAACCGTTTAGCGCAACGGACAGCAGCTTGGATGAAGCAGATCGCAATATCAGCCAACGAACAGGTAAAACTTCCATGTCGTCTGAATTTCTTTCTCAGTTACTTCAGACATCGAGAAATCAGAGTGTGAAATTTGTGCGTGTGTTTTCAGGAATGAAGAGAATATTGACGTACATCCTCTACAGCGGGCCGCTGCTGCTGCTTTTGATTCTGCTCTTGGTCTTAGGGGTCATATGTAGGACTTTAAGCACATCATAAGAAGGTGGATGAGTAATGTTACTACAAATGACACATTTATATTATTTTACAGTCTCTCAGGTGAAGAAAGAAATTACTGATGTCAAACTACAACTCAAGATCATCAACAATAGAGGACCAACGTCCTTATGTACTTCAGGTAAAAAAACAAATAATAAAACATTGAAAAAGGAAAAAGAGCTCTGATTTCTCAGCATAAACATGCAGCCAAATTTGGTCTCTTAAAACAACTTCTGCATTTTTGTGGTTTCTCAAACTTAAGGTCCAACCGAAGCAAAACAAGTCCCGGTGGAGAGAATTGCTCCAGTTAGAGGTAAAACTAAAGTGTCTTTGTGCAAACAAAAACTTTGTTTTTGATTCATTTTGACTGTATGATCCTTATCAATAAGGAACTTGCAAGGAGGGCTGGGCGAGTTTCCAGGGGAGCTGCTACCTGCTTTCCACCACCACCACCGTCTGGCAACGAGCCGAAGATCAGTGTAGATCATCTGGAGGACACCTGCTAGTTCTTAACAATGTGGAGGAACTGGTGAGGTCCAACTTGGCTCCATAAAACTGCAAGCACACATAATGAAATACATAAATACTCAGCTTTATACCCCATTGATATAGTTTACATATCCGTATGTCAAATCTGCAAACCTTAGAGTAGTTTAATGGGATTTGTGTTCCTGATCAACACAAACTAGTGCATTAATTGGAAGTGGATGGAATCAGGTACATGTTTTCCCCCACAACTTTGCTCAGAAGATATCAGAAAAGTGTGATCAACCTACATTAGATCATGCCTGAAGATACTGAACATGCTCTTATTTTTTATTTCAGGACTACATTTCAGGCATTGTTGACATCAAGTATTCCTACTGGATCGGACTGGTGGAGCGACAGCAAGAGGGCCACTGGAGCTGGGTGGACGGAACCGACTTTGACTCGACCCCAACGTGAGTCGAGAGTGAAGCCTCAAGATGGAGAAATAAAAACTGAAATAATTCTTCGTGCTGTTTGGTGTTTAGATTCTGGGACCAGGGTCAACCTGACAACTGGGACTTCAGGGTGAACGGAGAGGACTGTGGGCAGCTGCATGCCTCTGTGAACCGCAAACGCAAGCTGTGGAATGATGCAGACTGTAGCCTGGGCTACAGGTACATCTGTGAAGCCAAGGCATGAGACACAGCTGGGAGTTATACATAGCTCAAGCTTTGTTGATATACCCAGACTGGTGAGGGGGAGAGGATGGATAAAAGTAAAACTATTTGGCCTATTAAAACATCTGTTAACCGGTGGTTGCCATGGTTTTCTCTTCCTCACAATAAAAGTTCATTTTAAAGCAAAAGTATTCTTCTCTCCTTGAACCTTCCAACATTTTGTCATGCCACATTCACAACTTTAATGTCATTTATTGGGATTTTATGTCAATGTCCAACTGAAAGTAGTAAATAAAATTGTTAGAAGAATGGAAAATGAATCATGGTTTTCAAAACTTTTTATATATAAAAAAAAAAAATACAAGAAAACAAAACTAAATTTGAAAAACAAGGGTTTGTGTCCAGGCTAGCCTACTCTGATGTTTTTAAAGCTAAGGCTGGTTCTGACACAATGTCCCAAGACTTTAGTAGCTTCGATTAGAAGGGTGAGCCGCTGAATATATTTGTTTCCATCGGAGAACACAAAGCCATAATTTCCAGAGTTTCTAAATTATGGGGATTTGTTGGAAACAAAGAGAGAAAACAAATTAAAATGCTCACGATTGTCCACTAGATGGCAGCAGTAACTACCGTCCTTTAGACAAAACTACTGCTAATTCAACTTTTACAACAAATTTGCTACATAAATTTAATTATCAGTAGATAACAAATAATAATAAACAAGTGTACAGATAATGTATTAATAAAGATTTTTTAAAAACAACAACAACAACAACTGTGAATTTAGTAAACATCCTGGCCTACCAAAAGAAATTCTAATACATTTCTTTGGAGACGTTAATGAGCTTAAATCTGCCTCTCCAAAAAGAATTTTGGAATCATAAAGATGTTAATTATTTGAATTTTAATAAAGTCTACTGCATTTTAAAGCAATGTTTCTGAGATAATCAAACCATATTATGTTTCCAACTCTGGATTAGCTGAGACAGGAGCAAACATCACATGCTCGGCCTCTGCCTTAGTACAGACACTAACCCGTCCACTCAGCACAGAAATAAAGCAAATGCACTTTTCTACATAGGTAAAATAACAATGGCAAGTTTTAAATTTAATTTAATTTAATTTCCACTAAAGAATTATACCAAAGTAGCAGTATTAGCTTTTTAGTTCTATTTTTCTTGTTGATAGATTGGTAACTGTGTTTTTTTTTGCTTTTCTATGGGGTGGAGGGTTACATAATTTTCCTCAAAAATAAACATCCCTGGCAGAAAATATAGCCTTACTCTTGTGGCAAAAGTTTCATATTCTTTGTTATTATTATTTTAAAACCTAACCATAGAAATAAGAAGCAGTTCTGTAGTAGTTTTTTTTTTCTTAATTATGTAGCATTTGGGGCCCTAAAGGAGCTTTAATCATCTGGACTGAGGCCAAAAATGGCTCCTTTTGCATGAAAAGGTTGCAGAAACCTTCCTTAGATCAAAATAGACTTGTGTGGTAGAACGGCCCTGTTTAAATCCAAACCTAAATCTCACTGAGAATCTTTGACAAGACTTGGATGCTCACCAACCAATGCGACTGAACAACATCGGCCAAAACAAGTCAGTTTCTAGATTTGCAAAGCTGGTAGAGACATAGACCAGATCCACCAAAGATTCACAGCTGTAATCGCAACAAAAAGTGGAAGTATGAAGTATTGCATCTGAAATTTACACATTTTTAGTTGTAAAAAAAATGTCATATCGAAACACAGATATAAATCAACACATGCTTACATATCTGACACAGGTTTACACCTGTGTCAGATATTAACGTTTTGCGTATTTATAGAAAGTAATCTAATTTGGAGGAAGTTCAGCGCAAAGCTGTGGGAATTCTAGCAAATGTCACATATTTATACAGCTGAGTTTGGTCAAACTTTTATTGATAAAGGTTTCAAAAATACAAACCGGAGAGATTAAAGGCAGATCTGGGGATGGTTTCCTGGCTACTGCTGCTGATGCTGGATCGGGACAATAAGTCGATTCACCTGAAAGTTATGTTCACAACTACTCTTTAAATCCTTCAACTTTTGCATCCAAACATTTCATTTGAGTATTTTTTGTAAAAAAGTAAAAAAAAGCTAAATACACATAGTTTAAAGATCTATAAATGTTTTAGATGATCGATAATAATTGACAACAGACTAGAAGAAGGTGGATTGTGACTATACGGAGTTATTAGAAATGGATGTTTGTAAACGTGAAATTCTGCCACTTGATCAAGCAATAATGAACTAATATGAATGCAAGCAGCAACATTGTGTGGGATAATGGTGGTGATGAACCAGGGAAGAGGAGAAAACATACATGAATTGATTTCACATAGAAAAATGCCTTTTATAGATTATTTGTTACATACTGACTGACGTTTCCAGGCCTTTATTTTTATCAATAATGACGTACAGCTAACAAAAACACAAAATGAACAATTAGAACATTCCACCAGACAGATGAGAAAGACATCTGTAACACAGAAATGTTTTTTAATAAATAAAAAGTAGGTTTAATACCTGCTTTATTTGAATCTTTTAATCAAATTTAATATGACTGCACTACAGGACAAGCCAGGAAATAGAGAGGTGTTTTTTCTTGGGGGGTTTTTTGTGATTAGTTTGTTCCCACCTATGATCTCTGTCTGCAGGAGAGGTCTGATGCAGTCAGGTTTGTTTCCCAGCAGAACCAATCGCAGTGCTTGAGGGACTTGATTAGATCAATGCGATTGATCCCACACACACAGAAGTCACGCATTAAGATTGTCTGGACCAATCAAGACAAACCCTGGACAGTGAATACCTCCCATCCCCCCGCTGTGCTTCTTATCTGAAATTTGCTCAGGCCCCGCCATCCTTTAAGAGGACGCCGCCACAGACTCCAGCCTTCGTCAGATCCGCAGCCATGATTGTGAAGGCTCTTCTGCTGCTTCTCGCCGGTAAGCCTCTAAAAGCTCTCAACGCTTGACGCTCTGTTCCCTGTGTTGATTCGTGCCACCTCACATGTCTCTCCCAGCATGCGTGGTCAGTGGGGGACACGTCCCCAACGCCGTCTGGCATTTTGGGGAGATGATCAGTTGTGCCCAGCCGGGTGTCAATCCTCTGGATTACAACGAATACGGCTGCTACTGCGGCTTGGGGGGCTCTGGGACTCCTGTGGATGATGTGGACAGGTGAGATGCAATCCAAATTTTAGTTTTTTAATCATTTTCTCACCTATGACCTCTCGTCCACTGCATGTTTAGGTGCTGCCAAGTCCATGACAGCTGCTATAGCAACAGCATGAAGATTCCCGAATGCGAGGGTATTCTAGACCTTCCCTATGTTATCAGTTATAATTTCAGCTGCTCAAACAAACAGGTGACTTGCTCAGGTAAGGCTATGAAACACCGATTAAATCGTCATGTTCTGTATATTGAGACTAGTATGTACATCACAGACCAAAGGTTTGGACACACCTTCTAATTCAATGGGTTTTCTTTATTTTCATGACTATTTATAAGGCAATAAATCCCACTTATTAACCTGACAGGGAACACCTATGAAGTGAAAACCATGTCAGGTGACGACCTCTTGAAGCTCATCAAGAAAATGCAGAGTGTGTGCAAAGCAGTAATCACAGCAAAAGGTTGCTACTTTGAAGAAACTAGAATATCAGGGGTATTTTCAGTTGTTTTACACTTTTTTGTTTAGTGCATATTTCCACATGTGTTATTCATAGTTTTGATGCCTTCAGTGTGAATCTACAATGTCAATAGTCATGAAAATAAAGGAAACTCATTGAATTAAAAGGTGTGTCCAAACTTTTGGTCTGTATTGTATATCACAGATTAATGTTTAACTTACTGGGATTTTATGTGATAGACTTGTCCTAAAGTAGTTCATAATGATGAAATGGGAACATTTTTCAAAATATTTCATAAATCAAAACTGAAACAGATTCAGCTGCAAGTGTTGTAGGGTACATCTGCTACCATTGTTCATCTACAGAAACAGACATTTTTGTCAATTTTATATATATATATATATATATCACAATCAACCTCACATCGGCTGGAGGATATCTGCAAAGATCCATTACCAAGTCTGTGGGTTTAGGTCTGGGCTTTAACTAGGCCATTCTAGCAAATTAGAATGCTGTAACCGGGCTCATACACTGGCCATTAATAACTTTTAAAACACAGATAAAGACATGAGGATTGTTCTTAATCATTAAGTTTACAGGCAAAGTGAACCTAACACTGCTTCTGTTTTTTATATATAAAAATAGAATTTCAACAAAATAACTGCAATTCTGGTACTTTTTATTCAGTTCTTTTATAAAATATGGCATCAAATGGCTTTATTTTTGGGGCAGGCTTCTTGTTTTTTGTTGGGGTTTTTTTTCACTTATTCTTTAAAATACAGTCACCTGCCACCGCTTTAGTAGTTTGAGGTTTTTCTTTGTTTTGAGACCTAAAAATAGATATATAATAGAAGTTAAACGTCAAATTATTTTTCATAACTCTGTAGAATGTTACATTGTATGTATTTATAAAATATTGTAAGATTTAGCTTTTACTATGTGTCAAATAGATTTTTCTGTTTTAGACAAATTTTGCTTCGTGGCATTAAGGGTAAAAATGTCTCTTTCGACAGAAATTTGACAAACCCTGAAGTAAACATTCAGCCATTGTTGCTCTGGCTGAATGTCTAGGTTTGTTTGCCTTCTGGGAGGCGAACCTTTGCTAAAGTATCCAGTCTTCTGCAGCCTCTGACGGGTTTTCGAGGTGCAGGTGATGGTGTCCATCACACACGATGAGATGGTGTGTTCAGGGTTAGGTTTTAATTTAACTGCAGCACTTTGAATGTAAACCAAACAGCTAAACTTTTTCTCATCAGAGCACCTGGATATTCACTGGATTTTATTTAGGGGTATTAGATTTTTTTTTTTTTTTTTGACTAAATCAATAAGCATATCCCATTTTCATTTTTGATAAATCTTTCAAATCCATGCATTTTTTTTTCCGCTTCATTATTGGTCTATCACATCAAATCCTAATAAGAACATGCATCATTAGTGTATTTTTTCTCTACCAAGCCCAGACTCTCTCACTGGTTCATACTTTCTCTGTGTTTGCAGCGACCAATGATAAGTGCCAGGCTACGGTTTGTGAGTGTGACCGTGTGGCGGCGCACTGCTTCGCTCGATACAAATACAACCCGGACTACAAGAACCTGGACTCTAAGTTCTGTTAAAGACTCGCAGACCTCGACGTGTTCGTCACAGCCGTCTTCCGATTCGGATCTGTTTCTCATTAGTGATTGTGAAATAAAAGATTGTGGATTTTCTTGAAATAATAATAATTTTTTAAAAAGCTGAATAAACTGTGTCGTCTGCTCTGCTCATGTGTTGAGGTTCTGTCACTCCAGGTCTTGTCGGTACCACGTTTGTTTCAATTTACCTCAATTAAATAAGCTAACAGAATATGAAGTAAAAACAGGAGCAGGTTTCACAAAACGATTTCTCTTTTTATCTTAAGAAAACTTGCATAACTTACTTCTTAAAATTGCTCTACTTTTTAGCGTATCACATAAAATTCCAACGAAATAGCTTGAGATGATGGGACAAAAATTTAGAAAAGGAGTATACATAAAAGAAGTACTGCATCCATTTATAGTACGCATGCAGAACAGTAAACTATCTTAACATATTGCATTTTTTGTGTTTAATTCTAAATCATTTAATGTAGCCAAGGAGCAGAGGAAAGCCGTGGGAACTCCCCAGATGTCATTTATTTACACAGCTGTGCTGATGGCTGAAAGATTGTTACATAAAGGAGCCTGAAAAACACAAAACTGAGAGGCTTCAGAGAAGCCAAAGAGAAAATGGGTTCCTATTAAGGAATATGTGGGGATAATGGAGACCCTTAACCAAGGTGCTGCAGGGATGGAAGGACAAGACAAGGACAATGTGCAACCCAGCCAAACAGGACCATGTACAAGTCTTCAGATAAGATCCACATTTATGTGGCATAAAGATATAAAGATAAACTATAACCCTATAATTTATCTACAAGATAAAAATGGATTGTAAATCAGAATCAAAACAAATAAATCCATACATTGAGTCATGTTTAAGTGGAATGAAACAGGCTGAAAAGTATGAACGTGATTACTAAAATGTACTGAACACTCGGTAGAGAAGATGTTGTTGGTGATGACAGTTCGAGTGTCGCTGAGGTGGAGAATCTAGTCGGATGCATTACTCAGGTTGGACTTTCCGCCGTTGTTCTCTCTTCAGCATGGTGGTAGACGGCAGCAGATTCTTATCAAGGATGTCACGGCACATTTCTCCTTCAATTATTCCTTTAACAAGGCAGTACAACACACTGACAGAGGCTTTCCGAACTGTTTCAGGCCACTTCCACGCATGTGCCCAATACTTATTCCCAATTACATTCAATTTTGTACAACTAACTTAATTTTTTTTAAATCTATTTTGATTTCTGAGTGAGTGTGAATGATTTGAGTTGTGTGAATTTCATGCCAGCAGTCCTACTACAAATACAGGTATTGAGAATGCCATTTTCTCATGTGTTTCTTGGAACCTTTGACTATTCTTCCATTTGTGAGGTCAAACACTGATGTTGGATGAGAAGGCCTGGTCTTGGCTCTTATTCACTTTCCATCAGGTAGACGTCAGGACTCTGTGTATGCCGGTGAAGTTCTTCCACACCAAACTCCCCAAACTGTTTCCACAAAGGTCGGAGCATGAAGTCATTCAAAGATTATTGAAGCATGCAGATTTCCTTTCACTGGGACTAAAGAAAATCAGTCACACAGTAATAATGCACGTTGTATGTTGACACAGTACAGTCAGGCAAGTGTTGTTCTCTTGGCAACCGCTAAATCCAAACTCAATCAGAGAGACATGATCTGCCACTCCAGATAACGCGTCTCCACTGCTTTACACCAGTCTCCTTTACACCATAGCATTTGCATTGCATTTATTTTGGCAATGTAACACTTGGTTGAAACCTCTCATTTCATAAAGCTCTCTACCTGCCTCTCTTGAGCTAATCTGGAGACGACATCTTATCACGGTATCACTCTGGAATTCTCCTTTTTCTCACTAATGTCGCTAAGTGCTTCCTTAGCACTTCCTGTGGCTAAGGAAGTACTAGAAACACCTGAACTCAGAGGTCTGGAGGGGCGATCTTCCTCGTTTCATTTGTTCATGATTGCTTTGCTTCAACTATTGGTCTCCCTTTTGCCTACCAAGAAGAGGCCTCATCCAAATAGACTCCATCTCCTCAGGGACATTATGACCAAACACATTATGACTGACTGGTTCAAGCAAGAAAAATCTCGAACAATGTACACCTCCCACTTCGCTTGCGTTAGTCTTATCTGACTTCTCTCAGCTCTGCTGTGCAAACGGACTCCACGTCCTTTGACTGTAGCCATGAGTGTGAAGGCCCTTCTGCTGCTTCTCACCGGTAAGCCTGCAGAAACTTCTCATGATGTCTCGTAGATCACAAATCCACATTTTAAAATAATTATTCTTCTGTTTGTCTCATCTTTTATGTCTTCCCAGCATGTGTGGTCAGTGGAGGACGTCTTCCCATGGCCTTATGGCAGTTTGGGGAGATGATCAGTTGTGCCCAGCCTGGTGTTAATCCTCTGGCTTACAACGAATACGGCTGCTGGTGCGGATTAGGCGGGTCTGGAACGCCGGTGGATGACGTGGACCGGTGGGAAGCAGTTTGTTGGTTTCTTGTCAACAGAAGAGGATGAATCGTTCAATGCCCACTCACTTTCTCTGCATTTTTAGGTGCTGTGAAGCCCATGATAAATGCTACCAAAACAGCAGAAAGATCCCTGGATGCGAGGGTGTTTTTGACCTTCCCTACATTATCATTTATGGCTTCAGCTGCTCAAACAGACAGGTGTACTGCTCAGGTAAGATCAACAGGGAGTGATAATTTAGATTAGTTTCATAAATCTACTCCTCTTTCATTGGTTACTCACTTCCCTCAAGAAACTCAGTTCTGGATTAAAGAACATAAAACTGCAGCAACAAACATTTCCAATAGATGGTGTGATTTGTTGATATTTATTGAGTCTATTTTGGTTCTGTTACTTTGGCTATATAATATGACCAAAGTATTATATGGTGCAGTTTTAATATGTGAAAACTGCACAATGTCAGTTTTCACATATTAAACACAGCATTACAGTAAAAAAGGACAAAGCTGTATTTTTAGCTTTCTGTGTAGATACTTTGCAAAAAACACTTGTGTTTGAATAGTCATAAAAGATATTACCCAGTCAGTAGAAGTGGGCGTCAATCCAAAACTACTGATAATATCAATGTCAAGTTGGTATCAGTATCAGATCAATACAAGATCGACGCTTCAGTTTTAAAGTCCGTCATGAAATTTTATTTGATTTTTGTTATAAATTCTTAGCTCTACCTCAAAAAAAGACTTTGGTTTGATTTGCTCTCAAATTATAATTATTTGTATTTTATTTAGAAAATATGCACACAAATCATCTTAAGATACATTAAGATGATTTGTTTACGTTATTAAAGTGTTTTTGTAGAGACCTGTAAACTAAGTTTGACGATATATCAAAATATATTGAAATATTGATACGAACAAAAAAAAAATTATCGGAACTGTTATTGTTATTGGCGATACAGGGTTTTTATATACTTGGTATCGCATCGATACCAAAATGTGCAGGGTGACACATCTCTACTAGTCAGGACAAGATCCTTTCACGTGCATTTTATTTACATACAGTATCTTGTGTACGTTTTCAACATTTTTTGCAAACAAAATCTGAATTGGTGAATAATAAGAATCATGAACACACTAAACTAGCTAGTCAGGCAAGAAGAACCAGAAAAGAAGCCTTGTTTTCCAGCAGGGACAGTGAAGCTGGTCAGGCTTGATGGGGAGAAAGACGGAGCTAAAACATCCTGGAAGATTAAGAAAAACATATTCACATTTTGGAAATTTCATGCCCTTTTTCGCACTGTCTATTCCTGTTTGCAGCAGCCAATGAGAAGTGTGAGGCTGCAGTCTGCGAGTGCGACCGTGTGGCGGCTCATTGCTTTGCTCGGCACACATACGACCCTGACAACAAGCACCTGGATCCTCAGCTCTGTGTCAGCTGAGTCGCAGCAAAACACGGAGTACGACGTGCGCAACAGAGCCGACCTCCAAATCTGATGCGTTTCTAGTTAGTGAACGTAAAATAAAAGGTATTTGACCTGCTGACGTTGTCACTGCAGTTTTGACTTTCTGTTTTCAATCGCATGCTGGAGATTCACGTATTTTATGTCACATTATCATTATTTTGTAGTCATCGGTTTTCATTTTGACATAAATGTTTTGGGGTTTTTTGTTCATCGTAACTGATTGTTGAAGAATAAAAAGAGTAAAACATCCGAGGTCACAAGTCCACAAAACTAAAGACTCAGTTTGTGAATTCTTTATCTTATGTCATATTTAAGTATAAATATAGACGTTAAATACGAAGAGTGGTCAGGAACCTGCACAAAGCAAAGACAGAACTTTCAGACAAATGGCCTGAAAGCGACACAGTTTCTATATAATCCATTTCCACACTTACCCCAAACCTGGAAAATACTTTTAATCGAATCCCATTTTCTTCTCGACAGGGTAGGAACCTTGTGGTTTTACAGACTCCTGTGCAACCAGACCGTCTCCCATCGGCAACTTTCCAATCAACCCAGAGTCAAGATATAAAATGATTCAAAGCAGTCCCATAATCTTATGTGGCAAGGCAAGATTGGTTTATTCACACACTGACAGTATGAAACATTGTGAAAAATATTAAAAGAAAAAGAGCTTGGTATTAACAGGTTGATAAAACAAGAGATCGAAGAGTTCAGAACGCTTTTTTATAGAAATGTTGGTCCTGTTTCATCATCAATCGTCATTAGAAGTAGCAGCTGTGTGGAACATCAGGATGATGGTGATCCCTCTGGGTTATATGGGTTTGTAGAGGAGAGTGGTCACATATTTCTTTTTGTATCGGTGAGTAGCGCTGAGAACCATCACCCCGTCCTAAAACACAAAGACATTTCCGTTCCAATTTGCACTGAAATATTTGGTCTGGATTATAATCCTGGTGTGAACTTGAGTCAACAGGATGCTAGGTTTTCTGTTAGCATTAGGCCTGTTATGATCAATTTTGCTGGACAATAAATTGTCCCAGAAACTACTGCGATAAATGATAATATTGTCATTTTGAGACAATTTTTAACTAATAAAATCATAACAATAACAATGGCATGTTGTTGCATGTAGACCCTCTGAAAGATAAAAAAAAGACCTTCTAAAGAACATTTAACACAGAACTGGGAAGAATTTTAAATATCCAAGATAAATAAACAAAACAACTGAAACAATAGTAATTAAAATATATTATCAAGTCTCTTAAACCAAAGATGTGTTTCAAAAATTCTTAGCCATTTAGCTTAAACAGGGAAAACAGGAAAAAGTGCAAGTTAGGCTAATGCTATTCTAAAAATCCATTCGGTCGAATAACCGTAGACGTAAATGTTGAGTAGTGAGGGAAGCAGGACTACTTTCTGACCGTTACCTTGATGGAAAGGGCATACAGGTGATTCAGCATGACGTGGTTCGGCTCTGGAAGTAGTGTCGGGTCACACTGAAGGACGGTTCAAAAGAAATGTTTTTTTTTTTTTTAGATTATTTCTTACAAAGGGTGCAACTTCTAGACTTGAACTTGCGCCGGCATGAGTTGTGGACTTACAGAGACGCCCGTGTCCTTGTTGAGCAGCACTTGGAGCAGGTGGGGCGGCAAGATAGGAGGCTGCTTGATCTTGTCGTCTTGCTTGATGAGATATCCGTCCTGTTGGTAGGGCCCGGGTGGGGAACTGGACAGGTCTGACACACAACGATCACTTAAGTTAAAAAAGAATCATGTGCTGAAGACCGAGTCTCCAACTGTGAAGACTCGTTTAAACTGCACCGGTCAGAGTATGGTGGCCAACTTCTGACTTTTGTAGAGCGGTGGTGTCCGCAGTAACTGAGCGTTAATTGCTGGTCACAAAATCGAGATTTTGTTCCTTTTTAAGAAAAATGCAAAAAGCAATTTATTTCCAAAATGTTTCAGTTTTACCTAGAGATGCACTGGTCTTGACTAAAAGCTGTTTGTGGTTCTATTTGCTACTAAATTGAATTAAACCAAAAAATGGTTGATAAAAACGAAGTACTTTGTGATTACCTTTAACTTGTATGTGTATCTTTGGAGGCGTCACGCAAGTGAAAATTTCATTCTAAGATTTTTTTCCAAGCATCAACCTCCTGAGCAAGCAAAACATATTTGTGCCATTCTTGGGTTATAGTCGAGGGCCTAACGAAATCCTCTCTTTACGCTGCAAATGGCACCTGGTTGTAGAGCCTTCACAGTATGGATTTTAGCCACTTTTAAAGTGTAATTAGCATCTTGTAACAGTGATTAGCACTGTTAGCACAGGCATCAGCACTACATAATTTTAATACCCAAATTAACTGAGATTTCCAAAAGATATTTATACGCAAGACATTTATACGCAAGACAAAGGTTAAAAAACCTGAACCGAAACAAGTTCAAACATTCAAGCCCTCCTGTTGTCCTCTGTAAGTGTTGCTCTCTCTTGATCTCCTGCAGCCTGGCTAACAGCAGATATGTCTCTATATGTCATGTAAAATACAGTTTCCTTTAAAAGAGGCCGTCATTCACCTCACTTCAGGTTTGAAACATTTTAAAACAATTTTTTCCCCACTCAAAAACAACAGTCTTGATGTTATTATAACTTGCCAGCACTGAGGGTTGCTACGTTTCTGACTGCACAGGGCCGGTCAAGAAACATAGCTAGTTACCCCGTACATTTCTTGTTTAAATACACATTGCTTCAAATGTTCAGTTTCAAATGACATTTAGTGGAGCTAAAAGCATTTCAGTAACGCAGCAGCCATTTACCAGACATGTCCGTTGAATCCTGTGAGTCGATCTTGAGGGCATCGAAGACTTCGAAGTCAGTCTGATTCACTTGAATGATGTTGTTGACTGTGCCAGTCTTGCTTGTTGTCACGGGCTGTTGGCGCACAATCAGAACTTTGGTACAAGAACTTAAGAGAACAGACAAGACTGATGTACGATGAGGAAAAACGAGTCACCCTTAGTGGTGAGGTGAAATCGGAAACCTTAAACTCTTACTCACCCCTGTCGGATCCAAAGTCCACTGTCCGTCAACGCAAAACTTGTACTGGTGCTCCCCCTCTGGCAGGTCCACAATAGCCACAAAGTTATTCTGACTGTGTTTGAGAAGCAACGTGTCAAATGTATATGAAAGGATTAAGCACCTATTGTGTCAGAAGAGAACGACTAGCACGGCTCGAGTCGTAGTTTGGGTACCTCTTGTTAAGAGGGATTTTGGTGGCCCAGTTGTTAAAAGAACCAGACACAAAGACTTCCTTGGCTGACCCGGCCCATCTGAAGACGGTCGGTCTGGCCTGCGCCGGGTCCTTATTGTCGCAGTCGAGGTCCTGCTGCCAGGCCAGAAACTCCTGTATGTCTGGGGAAGCCTGGGCCCGAAAGACATCAACAGTACAAGCTTGGCATCAATCAGAGGCAACTTCTCTGACACCAAACACTTCCTGTCTGAACAGCAGGGAACACAGCGGCTCCTGATCATCTTCTCTTGTCATCTACTTGAAGTTACTTATACTGATGCTGCTCATGTCGTCCAGAGGTAAACTCATACAACAAGCGAATGACCCTACAGAGTCACCAGACCATTTGATTTCCAGCAGAATATGCCGTGTGGCAAAATCTGAACCTAAATTTGTCTGAACCTAAATTTGAAAGCGCGACACACCGCTGATTGGCATGGTGTTGGACTATAAGACAATGTTAAAAATATTGTTGTTTGTTAAGCTTCTGAACGCTGCATTGTTTGTAGGACGACCACAGGAGGGCGGTATACATCGGCGTGCTTAATGTGCTTCAAACAAAGACACTTTTACTGGGAGTGACAGCTTACAGCGTCATCACCAGCATAACTCATGTAAATGGCCCCTGATGCTGCCATCCCTCCGTCTTCGCTGGTGACTGATCTTGAAGGGAAACCTGTGGCTGAACGTACCTTCGGATCTTCCCTGTTGAACAGCTCCGCGTCGTCGTTGCTGTCCATCATGATGTTGGGTCGAGCCTCCTTCCCTCCGGACGGTCCATCTCTGAATGACCTCTCGCTGCTGGAGCGATCGCTGCTGCTGTTGCCCATCCTGACGCCGCCCGCATCAAGCACTGAAACGCACAGAGACGCACGGAAAGCTGCAGCTTTCAGAGACAATAAATAAATAAATGCGATAACAACCTGAGCGCAACACACAGGGGGAGGAACAAAAACCCCACCAGTTTGATCTCAGGGTGATATCCGGTTTGCCTGCTGTGGTCTGTCTGGTCGGACGGAGGAGGTTTTTCAGCCTGCATGTGTTGGTGCTGCTTTCAGCTTGCGCACAGGTCAAAAGTCTCTTGTTTGGTCGCTGTTTCCGTCTTTGGAGCGGAGAAGTTTCTGTCAAAATAAAGAAAACCTCCCTGAAAACCCCTCTGGCTAGATGGAGACCGGACCGTGACAGTATTACGAATTGTTCCCAGAATTGCTTCTCCTCCCTATTTGTGTCCTTATCCTGTTGTTTTCGCTGCTTTCGCCATTTGGAGGAAACTTGAGTTTGTCTGCGAGAGAGGACACGCCCCTTCCGCCCCTCTACGCACGTTAACCCTGTCATTTCCGGTTCTTGTCTTGTGGAGTCAGTTTTTAGCAGAAAATGTGCCAACTCGGACTTATTGAGCCAATTTTTTTTTTTTTTTTTTGTTATACAATTTCCTGAGCTGCCTGAGTGCCACATCATTTTTTTTCAATTCCTCCTGATGTTGGTTCACGTCATGGGCAGGAAAAAAAAAATGTGTATAATATTTCATGAAAGTATTACGTATTCTTGATCGTACAAAACAAATTTCAGTCTACATGGTTTTTTAATTTGGTACACAGTTTTATTATTATAATTTATTGTTCTGACCTGTAAACGTGGTCCAATATACTCAAGGCCGGCCCAAGATTAAATGGGGCCTTGAGCAGCATTATGTTTGGGGCCCGTCTTCATGCTAACAACATGCTGAGCAGAAATATGCGAGCAACCCGAAGTTCAAACACACAAGAAACAAATAACTTGTAGCATCATAGCGTAACCATGGTAACACAACTATCAAACTTTTATTATACACTTTTACCAAATAAATCTGATTTTATCTTGATCATCTTTGCTGAAACAGTCCAATCAAATTTACTGGTATTCTCATTTTCAATAAAATAAAGAAAAAGAAAAAAAAACTTATATGGTATATACTGTATGGTGTGTGATAAAATTTTAAATATTTATGCGAGGCCCCTGTTGGTTTCGGGGGCCTAAACAGCAACTTAGGCTTTTATCAGTAGACGTTTAGTGTAGCGTTATCAACTAACAATCAGAGTAAGGCTTAATGAGACAAGGCTTTACGTTCCTGTTGTTGATTTTCAAATGATCACTGTCAACGAATTGAAATCCATGAAGATCTGAATAACACGCGACAACACTCACAGATCACGATCCTTAAGGTGGTTTTTAAAGCATTTGTCTCATCGCCACTTTGAGGCACAAATTGAAGTATTTTATGTCCAGAATGACAAAGAAGACCCGAATGCTGAAACATTACGCGTCAGTTTAAACACAATCAAATCGTTTGTTATATTCACGATTTTTTTCCTCTAGTTTGCTGTCAACAGCAATAAGTTGGAGCAGCTGGTTTCTACGTCTTAACACGTCTGACTCCCGTGTTTCCCACGGCTCGGCAGTTTCCAGGGTGGGACTGTATACACTCCAAATAACCATAAACAGAGTCGTCAGCGGCTCAGTGAAGACCAGGTCACCCCTTTCCTTCCTGTCCGGGTTTGTAATTATTTGCCGAGTTGCGTGCATCACTATTCTGAACGCAGAATGCCTGTCAACAGAGTCTTTGTCCTCAAGCTGTGCCACCGCCGTCACATTTTAGCTGATTGTTGTAAATATTTACGGCTTGGTTCCACCACGCACTGGTAAATTCCCTCCAGTGTGTGGAAATGACATTCAAATCTTATAAAATCTCACCTTGAGGACGACGAATCTTCCACTTTTAATTTACGCCTGCATCTATGAAATGCATAAAGGTCAGGATCAAGTCAGATTGATTGTGATTTCTACAATATACACAATGCGTAGTGGAGCAAAACGACAATCTTCCGGGACTGTGGTGTTACAGATCATCACATCAACTAAAAATACAAGTAAACATAAACTAAAATCCAAACTGAGGTTAAAATGCAAACTTAAGGCAGTAAAAGTGCAGCACAACAGCAAAACAACAAAACATAGAGCTGACTTAATCTACATGCTGATGAGAAAATAGCATTGTGATCAAAGTCTGAGTGGATAGAGAGGTTACAGGACACCGAAGCAAGCTCATTTATATTTCATATGCAAGGATGAAACCAAGGGCTTCAAATAAAAATGGAGAGAATTATTTAATAAAAACATATATTAATAAAGTACTGAGTTGAATAAACAAAAAAAAGCAAATGTGTTTGTTAGAGTAAAACTAATTTAAATGTACAAAACCAGTATTTCTAAAATAAAAAAAAAATCTGTTTGCTTCCAGCAGAGGGCAGCAAAGTAACTCAAAGTCCTTTCACCTTGTTTGAATTTATCTGCTGTTCTGCGCATGTCTGTTACAGCTTTGTTTTCTCAAACAGCTTGGACACAAACTAACACTGAAGTTTGTGACCGTAACATGACAAAATGTGGAAAAGGTCAAAGGGTACGGATACTTATACAAGACCAAGGTGCAAATGTTTGTGTTTCTGCTGCAGGCTGTTTTGTGGGAAATAATTTTGGAGCTGTCTAGTCCTGCTAAAAGACCACATTCTTAATAAATCCCAAAAATGTCTCAGGACAATCTCCAACACGATCTCCTCTGACCATGGAGTCTTCTTGGGTCAGGACTCATAAAGCAGTTTATGACCTAATCTTGCTATAAATGTTTGCGTAGCTTCTGTCTTTTGCAGCCTTTATTAAAAATGCTGCATTGGTTTAAATCGTAACAATAAGCTCTGAAGGTTCCCCTCCACTCAGACTCAACCAGGTTTGTATTCACATTTCCGATTCTTCTCGGCGGAAATGGATTTCCAGGGTCAAAACCAAATCCCTGAGACTTTATGTTCAGCTCATTTGAAGCAGAAAAAAAACATTTGACGTAGTTTATTTGAGAATAACCCCGTGTGAGAAAGTTCTCCAGCGGATAATTGACACATCCCATGGATATAATAGTGATTACGCTTTATTTTTTCTGAATCACCTCGGCTGAACTGACACATTTGTTGTGAATCTTCAAGGCATAAAAAAATTAATTGTAAATCAAGTGTAATGTATACATATAACTACTTTTAAACTAAAACACAAATAGATTTTATTGTTTTGATCTCCATAAATTGCACACACTAATTGCTTAACCTGGAAAAAAAAGGTCAAGTTTAGACAATTTTAATGATGAAATCAGCGTTAGCTCCGCCCACTAGCTTCAAAGGACAGAAAATGAAATATGCTGCAGTGCATCATCATGAAGCAACTTAAAAACTGAAATGATTCTGTGTTTTTTATAGAAATAAGGAAAACATTTTCATCAACCACATATTTCAATAAGTTATGCATTGTGAAATATAATTAGGCTGAGCGTCCAGGTTAAATCAAGCTTCAATGTAATAAATACATGCTTTTATTTTAAATCGGAATCAAATACACATATTCAAGTAATCATTTCACGTAATTATTAATCAAATTGTGGCACTTTTGGATCTCCATAAGGCAGAGCCACCCAGTGTTTCATTGAACAGATTTCTCAGGCTAAACTGCTTGTTAGCCACTCCTGCTCTCACCAATCTGTAACAGTTTTGCACGTTTCAAATCCTCCCTCCACCATCTTGTCCACCAAGGGCCTAGAAGGAATAGTTAAAGTTTCATCCTTTTGCGAGAGATTGCTGTAAAAGCTCGAGCTCGAGCTGAACGGTCCTCGTCAATAAGGCAACAATATCTTCCTGTAGCGGCGAGCGGCAGCCAAGGCCAAGAGAATAAACAAATCATTTGCTCCCTTCTTTTGCATCCAGCTGCATTTCCTCCACCTGCACATGTGCTCGCCCTTCTTATTATCTCTAAATCATATCTGCGGACTGCCAGCATGCCTCATCTTGTTACTCAAAACAACAGCTGCTGTTTGGATGTCAACTTCACACAAACTCGACCGTCTCCGGCAGCCAAAAGACGAATACGATGTGTCAAGTCATAACTAATACTTTGAGGTCTTAAAACCCTGCCGGCGGTGAACGCTAACCAGGAGGCTGAAAGGAGCCGGATTTACTGGAGTTATGGACGTATTATGATGTAACAGGAGATGGAGCGCTTGTCTTTGAGCGGTGGACCTGGCCGGACTCTTGGGGTGGCTCATAAATTGGAAGCATATTTGATGCTATTATACGCCAGCTGGTTGTGGAAATTCAGTTGGCGAGAAGAAAATACATTTCGGATTTTTCCTCATTTGAGGACAGCACTTTAAAACGATCTTCTGGGGATTTATTGTATTGTTTATCGTTTGTCGTGATGATTTTTTTGATCGATTTGTCGTTGTCATGAGAAATTGCAATTGGTGATGTTTTTGAAAAAACTAAAATGTCCATATTTATTATTTTCTCCACAGTTTGTTCCTCATTAAGTATCAATAAATGTATTAAATGATGCTACTGAATGCAGTTTAGTGACTCAAATCCCTCTGCTTTGACCTAAAGAAGCATATTACCAATGGGAATGTTTTTCCAAGAGCATTACTTGTTTTGTGGGGGTGTGATTAGTGTGTCATGCAGACAGCGCCATACAATTACTTAAAAAGAAGCAATAAATAGTTCGTATCACTTTAATTATTACAACGGCACCACAAAATATCGTGATAAAATTTTAAATCCATATCGCCCACCCTACTACGCAAAAAAAGTGATATTGCAACAATTTCGTCCAACCTTTTGCACTCAAAAATCCATTCGCGTTGACAACAAAAATCATATAATTGTTGCTTAAAATGAGTTCATTAAACTAAAATATAAATAAAGAATAAAAGCTGCCTTTTAGTCCGAGCTGTAACTCCACGAGAATAAGGATACCCAGAGCCACAGTGCTAATGGCCCAGAGGCAGAAAGAGGCGAACACACTGAGATGGAGGGATGTCCTCACGAGGAGGGATCCCCTGAGCTCCTCGTGCTTCAGGAAGAGGAGGGCGTGGCCTTCATGTCCATCTGCGAACATCCCACAAGACCGGAAGAGCAGAGGGTCAAAGCCGCAGCACTGAGATGCAGGGAGGCGGTGAAGGTGGAGGCAGCGGAGCAGTGATGATGGAAGAGAGGAATCAGCCGGCGGAGGAATACGACAGGGAGGCGGAGGCAGACTAACCCGAGGCTCAGAGGGTTCGCGGGAAATAAGATGTGTAAATGGAACAGAACCTGTTTCACCGCTTCATGATGCGATGTGAAAATTGCTTCACTATTACTGTATCAGTGGTCTGTGACACTTACAGTTTAAATGAAAGTTATAATTAGGAAAATGGCGAAGAAACAAAGACGATGGTCAGAAAAGCACAAAGCAGCTGAGAGATGAAGAACAAAAGTGGATAAATAAAGTTAATGTTCTACAATGGAAGGCCTTGCAAAAGTATTATTTTAACTCTGTATTTTTTCACTCTTTATTTTGGCTACCATTACAAACATGAATATGTTTTATTGGGACTTAATGTGATAGATGAAGTTGTGTGCATGGAGGAAGATGAAAACAAAAACTGAAAAGTGTGAACGTCTGCTGCTTCATCTGGACCAGAAAAACTTCTTCCACGTTTACTGCGTCCCGCTTGGCTGCCGTCTTTCCATAAAAGCCAGTTTTGTGCACAGCTAACAATTGTCACATTCACCTGAGCTGAGGATATATTCCACTGTGAAATAACATTTAACAAATCATACTCTGAAATACACTGCCTATAAAAATTGTGCACCCCCTCGGCCCGTTTTCACCTTTGTATTGCTCTTACATCTATGTAGTCACAATATGTTAACTACTTTTGTCTTTGTGTAGTTTTCACTTTGACATTAAGTTTATTTTTTGTCAAAAAGCCAAATTTTGTTAATAACTAATTTTTAAAAGTAATAAAACAGCAAAATGTCAAGAGTAATTTGTTTATATAGGTATTGGAAAGTAGAATGAGCCAGAAATAACTTCAGTCCCTCTGATTTTTTGTCTTACTCAAAAAGAAAATAATCAATCTAAAAATGTTCGAATGGAGCTTTTTTTCATAAATCAGCAACCCAAATCGGCCAATGAATATCAGTGATGAGCTTCAGCCCAGTGACTTTCTGAGATTCTGAATTCTGCGTTTTAGCCACATTCATCAAGTACATAAGAAATAAATGAATGTACATACATGGAAAGGATGTAGAAAGAAAAGATAAAGAGTAAACTAGACACCAAGGTGGAATGTTTTAAAATAATTTATTAGGAATATTAAAAAGTTCTTTTCCCCCCCCCCAAAAGGAATAAAATGACAGGGGGAAAAAAAATCAGAAAGTTACAGTGTTGACAAGAAAGTTTTTTTTTTTTTTTTCAATGGAACATTTAAAATTTCCGCAGCAGGTACAGCGAGCGTATCGAAATGTAAAACCTGGTTATTTTGTAGATCAAGAGTGCTCTTTTTTTTTTTTCTTCAGCTAACATTTAAAGGAAAACGTAAGTTTATGGTGAACGGCCAGTGCAGCGTCCTAGTAGCTCTCGTTTTGGTCTACAGACAAAAAAGAAAAAGAAAAGAAGAAAAGATGTCACGTTGCTACGGACTGAGACCTCCAGTGGATATGCAGTGCTGGAAGGTGCGGACGGCGCGGTTTACTATCCGCACCCTGATATAGATGTTAATGTACTACTAATAATAAAAAAACAACAAACAAAACAGAAAATCAGATTAATATTTCACATTTTGCAAATGCCCCCCAAGAAATACAGCACATGGCACACTGGAGACCAATGTGTATCAAACCACATGACACATTCACATGAAAATCACGGAGCGGTCCCCGACTCACGACAGCTCCTGCATGCAAAGTCCTTAATTTTCCTTCACAAAACAAATTATTGGATATTAAAAATCAGGTAAAACATGATAACATAAGAAAACGGCACGTTTCCTGACAGAGGAGTGTTTTCACACCCTCACCTCCCAAAAGCGGAAGGTGTTGTTCCAGACTCAGGCTCTTTTCCTGCTGAACTCAAAGTAAAAGCGTCTCATCTCCAAGGAAGTTGTCGTCGACCTGACACACAATTTTTACAAATGTCTGGAGAGAAACGCCGTGCAGTGGCTGGTCTCACGTTGACAGACGAACTGAAATGTTCTTGACCTCCAGGCGGGCATAAAACACGTAACAGGTAAGATTCCCCCCCACACACACACTTTCTCCAAAAGCCTCCAACCTCCCGGACACTAAAGTCGGCAGAGCCCTGCTACCTGGAAATTAGTCGTATTTACAATATTTTACAAAATATTACAGTTCCTGAAGGCTAAAGAGAGTACAGATGTAGCCATGTTTTTGGCAACCCAGGTAAAAAATATGTAGAAATCCTTAAAATAAATTCATCTGTTGTGGCAGAAAAATATTCTCACGCTGAAGAACAGAGAAAAATCCAAAAACAAAGAATGTTTTGAATGAAACTGACGGAAACATACGTAATTACTTCTAAATCTGAAAATGCCATTTAATAAATGTATCAGAAACATTTTGAATGAATATTAATTAAAAAAAAAAAAAAAGAAAAGTTGATCAGTGCTTTTTTTTGTTTTTGTAAATATTTTGTGACAGAGTTTTGTTCCTCTATGCCACTCTTCAAAATGGGAAAGACAAAAGATAAAGTACACTCGGAGTAGGGCGGATGTGTGGCGACACGAGTCAGGAAAAAGAGATAAGAAAATGTTTAAACAGGAATTGTTGTTTAAGACTAAAATTCAGAGCATCTTGGCATCACCAAGTCTCCATAGCAACCACTAGACCAGGGGTCGGCGACCTTTAAAATCAACCTAAGAGCCATTTCTGCCCTCAGTCCAGCTGAATACATCGGGTTTAGATATTACCTGACCTTATTTAATAAACACATTTGGCAGCTTATGATAAATATCTACTAAAGAAAATTTGTAGTAATTCCTAAAGAGAAACCATTTAATTCCTGTTTTTTAGTTTTAATATAAAGAAAAACATCAAACTTTGTCAAAAAGAGAATGGCTACATTTTCTTACATGGAATGTTGATATTTTGCAGTTTCCAGCTCAACAATACGAAAAATGAATCTAAATGAAAATAAGTACGAACTTCAGTCATTCTGTTGAGGGAATCAAATGTAATTATTCCATGAAAAGAAAATGAAAACTCGCTAAAACCTGCATTTGTTTACATATATTTTTTAAAACTTCAGTTGTTTCTTTACCCTGAACTAGACGCTGTCGACATGCGTCCTGCTTGTTTGGTCGATGCCCTTTTTATTCCCCACCCAACAAATAGACGTACTCAAATTACAAGTTGGATTTTTCTACATTCTTCAGTGTGAGATGATACCACCGCAATAAAAGATGACTATAATTTAAAGCTTTTTAAATACTTTCACTGGGGCCCAATAAGTCTGTCGGCGCTGTTCGACGGTAATTAGTGTAACAACTCATGGTTAAAACCTACCAAGATATACAATTCCTGGCGTTATTTCAAAAATTAGTATTACGTGTTGACATTCAGTGTAAAATAGAGAAATGTAAAATCATTTTACAGCTTCAAAACAAGCAGGTTGGAGACCTAACTAGCCTTCTCTCAGAGAGATCACTGTTTGGAGAGGACAAATAGCTAAATAAAATACAGCTAAAACATAAAAACAGCATGACAAAAACAACAACAAAAATACAGCATTCGAATGTGTTGCTATAATATGTAGTGATAAGTTTCTTTTTTTTCTTTAGTTTGCTTCATTTGCAAAAAAGGTGGAGTTTAGTGAGGTGTCAGTAAGGTGGGCAGGATGCGGCTGACACCAGGCGAGGCGGGGCGAATGTCCGGCCGCCCGAACGCAGCAGAGGAGACGCGGACTGGACAGAGACGGACCAGATCAGCTCCGACGTAGCTTCAACTCCGTCCAGCTGTCAGTCTACGGCTCTGCACTGACACACAAAGCAGCCGGATTACTCACAGGTCGGCCGAACCGCAGCCGTGTAATGTGCTGCGCCTCGAGAGGCGGAAGCCAGCGCGGCGGACCGACTCACACTCTCAGTGATAGCCGTTCGTGAAGGCGGTGGCAATCAGAGGGCCCTGTGGGAGCAAGCAGGCCAGGTTAGAGTTTGCTGTTAGACAAAATGCGCACTTTGATTTTAATCTCTTCTAATGTGTCAGATTATTAAAACAGCTGCTGCACCGGAACAAAAGACAACCCGCGCTCTTTGGTTGAAGAGGTGGTGGTGTTAAACAGAAAACCAGGGGTGCACCGATTGCAGCTGTCAGGCCGATCACCAATCTCTAAAAAGCCTCACCTGCCGATTGAGATTCTGGCAAATTTATTTGTCTGAAATATTGTAGATATAGCAACAAAGTTGGTAAATTGGCAACTGTAGGGTGACAGTTGTTAACCATGCATATAGTAGAGCTGGACGATGTGACTGAGAAACATATCACGATGTAAGGGTTTCATATCAGTCAATATCGATGATTATTGGTTAATATTTGTTTTAAATATCTAAAAGGCTGCCAGACCATTATTTATTTTTAGGTAATTTTGAGGGGCAGTAACAAAATCTTAAACTGCTGCTGCGCAAGTTACTCTACAAGCTGTTGCTAGGTAACCAAAGAGTGACTTAGCCGATACCACCAAGCTTGCTTAGTTAGCCACGAGAGGTTGAGCGGCTAAAGTTTTTCCCCCCGGCCAGCACATTAGTCAACAGCTATGCTAAGAGAAAAGTTCTGGAGTAGTTTAAAACGGGTTAGGTTATCAAACAATATCCTAAGCCAGTGGTTCCCAAAGAGTGGGGGGTGCCCCCTGGGGGGGCGCAGTGCCATTGCAGGGGTGGGGGGAGTGGGGACCAGTATGGATGAATGAAAAAAAAACAACAAAAAAAAACAGATACACAAAACTGTTTCACTGTAAAGATGGTTTGTAGTTTTGTTGCAACCTGAAGTGTGAAATAAACCTCAATGGAGTTTGACAACAAAATATGTGTTTAGGTTAATGTCTGGTTGATTTTGTTTTCTTTTTGGGGGGGTAGGGGGTATTGTAATCCATACGGGGGCCCAGAAAATCTTTGGGAACCATTGTTCTAAGCTAACTCGCAGAGCAAAATGAAAAAGGTTTGGCACAACTGCAAGCCTGCCAAGATATGGACATCCATCCAAGAACTGCATCAATCAGAGAAGCGGCTAAAAGGCCCACGGTGATCCTGGAACAGCTGGAGAGGTCCATGTGGAATGGTCCACTCCAAGTCCAGACTCTGGGTTACCACAGTTTTCTGATACTCTAAATTCAACCCGATTTGAGTTTGAGCTATTTTTGCAATGAAGAATTGGCAAAAAGTTTGGGTATGCAAAGCTGGTCAAGACATACCCTGAAAGACTGGCAGAGAAAGGTGGAGAGGAGACGCATGTTTTCACTTTTGTTTCTTTTTGAATTGAAAACCGTATGCTACTTCCTTCCACTTCGCCTTCACACACCACTTTCCATTGGTCTGTCAAGTAAGATCCCAATAAAATACACTGATGTTGGAGATTTTGCTGTAATAAAAAATACAAAACATTTCACAGGACATGAATGCGCTGCAGGGGCTTCTATTTCTGTCGAGCCTTTTCCAAAACGCACCTATCTATTTTTATGGCAGAACTTAGCAACCAGTGCTTCTGTAATTTCAGTCCATTCGCCAGCAAACAATTTGCTCGGCAGCAGTCGACCCGTTTGGTCTGTCGAGCGAAGCAGCACCCTGCAGGGCTGAAAAGTGATGCAACCTCAGAGCCAAGGACTATGGCTTCTCAAAAAAAGGCCACTTGAATCTGTCTCACCACACCCTTCCAACAATAGCAGTGGACAAGTCCGACCGATTACACGTTTGAACTCATAATAGGCAATTAAAAAAAAAAAATTAAATGTCCACAAGTCATGCATTTGGATAGATATTTTTTAACTTTTTAGCATAACTGTGTCCAATTATTGTGGCTTTAGTTTGGTATTTAATGGTTTTGGGTTGGACGTGTTAAACAGGTCACAACAATGATGTCGCACCGTGAAACAAAGAAACTGTAAACGGTGTGGATTTTCGGAAGTTTACCAAGTTATGTTTGGTACCTCTGAGCCACTTTCACAGCATGCTGAGCAGAAATTGACCAGTGAGTCGTGGTAACTCACCCCCAAACTGTGGCTGAAGCCGGTGCTCGGGGCCGGGCTCGCAGCGCTGAGGTAGCTGCTGACAGCCGACTCCTGGCTGGCCGTCCCGTAGAGGTCGGCCATCGGACCCGGGCTGCTCGTTCCTAAAAATCCTGCGGTGCGAGAAGGGGTGGAACCTGGAAGGGAAAGAAAGCAGCTTCACTGACGGACGATCCGCTGATCACTGCAATCGTCGTTCAATGTTAAAAAAACGGAAAGAGTGAAATAAATGCTCTGCCGTCTTAACCAGAGCTGAGCGAGAGTTCTGACGAGAGACGGTTGTTCAGATGAGGAGAATTTATAACTCAGTGCCTTGAAAATGTTATTACAGCCCTTGAACCTACTTCACATAAATTCGTATTCAGCCTCTCTAGCAGGAAATCCAGTTTAGCTATTTGACTCCACCCTATTATTTTGCTCTTTGTTCTTTACAGATAAGGTCAAGCTCAATCAGACAGGACGGAGAGCATCTGAGAACATCAATTTTTATGCATTTTGTATTGGGTGGAAGTCTGGACTTTGACTAGGCCATTGTCACCGTTTTTAAGTCTTTTGCAGCATCTGCCAGGTTTTCTTTCATGACTGTAATGCATTTAGCGCCACCTATCTTCCCATCAACACTGATCAGTTTTACTTTTCCTGCTGTAGAAAAGCATCACCACAGCATGACGCTGGCATCACCGTGTTTAGCTGAGGGGTTGCTTGTTCAGGTGGATGTAAAGTGCTGGCTTTCTGCCACTGAAAGGTTAGAAGTTAAATTTTGGTCTCATCCTACCTGAGCACCTTCTCCCACATGTTTCACACACAGGTGGAGTGTGTTTAGCAATTTATTAATTAAAGTTAATCAATAACTTGCATATGCACGATTGCTTTTCTAATATCTCTCTACAAAAGACTGAACGACTAACGTTTTCTGTGTGGGGTTTTGTTCTCAATTGGCCACTTTTTCGAAGAGCAATTTTGTTCAGAAACCTCAGTACCCATTTTATTTGGTGTTTTGTTTATTTATTTTATCCCTCCATCTATTTTCTAACACCCTTGTCCCTAGTGGGGTCGGGAGGTGCTGGTGCCTCTCCAGCTAACGTTCCGGGCGAGAGGCGGGTTCACCCTGGACAGGTCGCCAGTCTGTCGCAGGGCAGGATAAACCACCATACACACACTCACACCTAGGGAGAATTTAGAGAGACCAATTAACCTGACAGTCATGGTTTTGGACTGTGGGCGGAAGCCGGAGTTTATTTATTTTAGATATTTAAAATGTCTCCCAGTTTCAATGTCAAATATTCAATAGAAATTAAAGTTTATTGGTCTTTAAGAGGGTGCACTTGCATTGTTATGCCATAACTATTATATTATTTGAAAATAGTCTCAAAACAGTAACATTATCATTACCTCTGGTACAATTTATCATCCACAAAATGTGTCATCCTGACAGGCCATTGCAGTGGTTTGTGCTTAGGGGGCCACTGGGTACAAATGAACACTACGCCTTGAAAGTTTCTACTTGCACAAACTTTTGAAAACCTTGAATCTTTTTTTCCCACTTCATAATTAAGCACAACTTAGCATTGGTCTATCGCATAAAACCTCCATAAAACACGCTGAAGTTTATTGCTGTAACATGAAAGAATGTGAAAAATTTCAATGGGTGTAAAGTCTTTTACAAGGCACTTTATTTGGACTTCTGTGTTCTAGGAAATACAATGTTGTACCTCTAACGACTGCCGCTGCCGCCGCCGCCGCCATTGGTCCGTACGCTGTGAGAGGAATGGCTGAAAAGGCAGAGGTGGGAAAAAAAAAAAAACAACAACAAGAAAATCAAGGTTATACATCCCTGGTTCTGAAGAACCTGACGTGCAACTGCAGCATTGCCCACGGATCTCACTCCAGTGACCACAACATGTCATTTAGTCACACAATACATCATTTTAGCAGAGAACAATGGAGGCCATCTCGGTAACTGTCACCAATCCTGCCTTCAGATGGAAACCGAGGAGGATCGACAAACACAAACATGCAAACCAGAAGTGATGAGGTGATGTGCCGACATGTGGAGTAGCAGACTGAGAAGATGCTGCTTGTAAAGTCCAGAGGAGGGACTGACTGACCTGTGAGCTCAGGGGGGTGGGGTGAAGTCAGAAGGGGAGTCCTCTCTAAGTGGAACTCTAAAACAGAAACATCAGAGTGCTGTTGAGACACACACCGTCAACAACACGCCAGCAAGGACAACACACACACACACGTACGCACGTTAAAGGCGAGGGAGAAGCCTCGGAGGTGAGGAGCTGAATAAACAGGACGTCAGGAACAAACGCACAAAGCAACTGAAGGACAGAACTGAACCCCCCCCCAAAAATGAAAATAAAATTTCTCCCAGTAATTATTCTGAAACGGCAGGTAATAAAATAAGTGTCACAAACGCCGTCACCCAAACTAGCGACTCCAATCGGAGTGAGTGATTTCATATTTAAAAAGCAAGAGTTCTAATTTTCTTTGGTGGAAATCTAATTTTTAGGGTTATTTCCCAGATGATCAGCACACATTCTACTGTAACACAAAGCCACGCCGTCTTGAACACACACACACACACACACACACACACACACACACACACACACACACACACACACACACACACACGCCCACACACACACACACACACTCACGCACACACAGATCCACAGAGCTAAGCAACGCCACTCCCTGATATTTACAAGCAGCCATTTACACTCACAGTGTTTCATCTGTGGAGACATGTTTGTATTTGTGACAGTGCGTCTGCTGCCGGTTGCGATATGAAGAATTTAAAATGTGATCACGCAGCGCTAACACCTGGGATGAGGTGTGAAAAAACATTCAACTTGCTCTTACTGAATCACATGCAGAAGGTATAGCAATTATTAGGAGTGCACCGATTGCAGTTTTCCAGCCGATCAATCACCAATCTTCTAAAAGCCTGGAACGCCGATTCCGAATTTGATCGATTACATTTTTCCTGAAAAGTTGCTAAATGTAGCAACAGTGGGATGACTATTGTTAACCGCGTAGAAGTGACCCAGTGGTAAACCCTTTCTCACAGCAGAGCACAATGGGGCTGATTTTACAATCTTTGCGTAGATGGATAGGAGTCAGATGTCAGCCGATCTCTCAAAATGAAGGAAATCGCGACCGATTTCTCAACCGGCCGACTTATCGGAGCACCCCTAGAAAGTATTTTCCGAAAAGCTGATTTTTTTTTCTTAGCATCTGGTATTAAGGACTAAGAATTCCCTCATGTATGATTTTAAAAGCTAATCACACTGTGTGTGTAAATAAAACATGATCCTATAGCAGGGCTCTGCAGCCTGCAGCTCCAGAGCCAAGAGTCTCTTTGGACCTCCTTCAATCGCTCTTTAAAAGTTAAAAATGATAAATATCTAGCTAATGTTTTGGTTTTTGATGTAGATACTAGCAAGTGCTGGTTTTAGTAGTTTTTCAACTTTTTTAATGAAATAAGTGCATTACACTACAACAGAATGACACTCAAGGCATCGAGTGTCATTCAAAATAAAGATATTTTTTATATCTATTTTTCTTATCACGAGGTTGATAAGACCTCTTATATACTTTTATTTTTACATAGTTATATCAACATCAAATGCATCCATCCTCTTTTTGCAAAGAGTTTCACATTTTAATTTGTTTTAAAATCCAAAAATAGGAAACTAAATTGTGGCGCTTTAAGAATAACAACAAATTTCCTGCAGCAGTGAATGTTTATCACAAATGAAAGCTGTCTTTTTGCGACTAAAGACGAGTTTTATTTAGTTGGAATGAGGGCAAAAAAAATTGCCCTTTTGATTGTTAAGATTGCAGACTCCTGTCCTAAAGTCATGTTGTAGTAATAATGCAGGATATATAAATATACAGACACTCTGGGAGCAATGTTAGCAAAACAAAATGTGTTTGTGTTGTCTTACACTTATAAATCAGGACTATAGTTGCTCTACTGCTGGAAATAAGCTACACCTTAGTGATGCACTGAGAAATCAGCTGGTGGCTGGGATCGGGTGATTTTCCGCTAGATTGATCCTGAGCAGATGTTTTTCTGATCAGTGAACGCCCCGGGCTAACAGGTCAACAACGTTATTCATGCTACTGAGAGAAGAAGAGTCAAATTATCCAAATGCACAAAGATATATGAACAAAAACCATATTTTTCCATGACCTATTTGCGGTTTATTCTGGCTGTGACAGAGTGAGTTTACGATTTAAGGCAGATAACAGGAAGGCTGAACATATTACAACCAGTTTGCTGTTCATCCTTTGAGCTGTGTGGTCGCTGATCACGTCAAAAATATCGGAAGCCTTTTTGAAATTAAGTAACAATCTGCAGCCTTTACAACACACACAGCTATTAACATAAGATGCTAATTCCAGTTTAACGTGTCAGATCTGTAATCATTTGGTTTGTATTTTAATAAAACAGATTTACAGCAACTGCTCTGTGACACACACACACCCACACACACACACAGCTTTACTAACATGAATAATTAATGACTGCCAACAGCAGCAAGGCCACAAGAACTGTTTTAAATGCAGTTCTTGTATGTTATAGTTTTTAAAGAGGTCAAATAATTAAAAAACGTGAAAATCACCACTAATCTGATCAGTGCCTCTCTATACATTTGTCTGTTTTAAACAACTGCTGAAACAGACAAAATATGACAATTTTCACTGGATTCTTTTAAATGACAACAATTTTTACTGATTACCTAGGAAACATAATGAAGCCACAGCCTGGTGTCTGGTAGCATTAACTAAATGATGTCTCTCACGTTCACATATTCAGTAAAGTGAATCTAGTTGCTTGACATTTCTTCCCTTCTTTCACTTTTGTCCAAATGACTGCACATCTCCTTTGTAGTGGTAAACACTGGGAAATGTTACGCCTTTGTTCTGCACCAGGTGTTTATATTGTCATTATATATACAATGAATCACAATAATCTGAGTTTTTGAGCAGCAAATTACATAATAATTTACATATACACAGCAACGTAGCAGCTATCTTACTGTTATTTCTCTTTTAGATTTTACATAAACCAATTTTCTGAGTACTGTTTTTTTTTTTGGCTTGGATTCTCCAAACTATGCACCGCTGTTTCTTTGATTTATTTTATTTCTGAGTTATTACGAGATGGAAACGTGTGTGAGCGTGCTGTGATTACCAGGGAACTGATAGGTGTATCCAGGAGTGATGCCCGCGTAGCTCCGGCTGGTGTAAGTGGCAGTCTGGAAGCCGGGATAACCTGCAGGGCGCAGAAAAACCAGCGTAAATATCCGGATCCCTCCACAAAACAATGAAACGCACCGGAAACATTAGCACTGGCGTTAAAGACTCAGAGGACGCATTGACTCAACGCTGACGCCTTCATGAGTCTGTGGATGTAATTCCACTCTTGTGCTCCGGATTTCTTTACAAGAACTGGAACGGCGAGCTCACCGGTTTAGGCTTCGGTTTCACTCTCAGCTGAACTCACAAAGCGGAGATTTTCACTGGAGGCAACCTGAACTCAACGCCTTGGCTACAAGAAACACCAGTAGGCACAAGAAGGTGTTATTTATTTTTCTCCAAACTGTGACTAAGCGTAACTTCTTTTAATGTTCACTTGCTAATTAATGAATGAGCTGAAAGACAGAAAGCACTTCTTAGTCTGAACAGCAGGTGGTGGCATTGGCATGGTAACTTAAGTTTCTGGTGCTGTACTATAAAAGAGGAAAATTCTAAGATTAGAAAAGAATATTTGAATGAAGACGTGACAAAAAGTCTTAAAGAGCATCAGCAACAATAGAGAGGTTTTAGGGAAAATTCCTTCAGTCTGACGCTTAAGTTGAACTAAAAGTCAATCGGAGCTCTTAATAAGTGGCATTTCAACATGAAAAAAGTGAAAAGCAGGTGACATGACAGCAACATATACAAGTGGAGGGGAAAAAAATATAGCTTTTGACATTTATTTTTAGAAAAGTACTGCAAGCACATGTAGATACTTTCCTGGTGTTTAGTTGCCCCGTTTCTAATTTTCTTAAGCTTCTGACAAGTTTTATTTCAGGATCGTCCTGTATTTACCACCATTTAGCTTCCTCTTCCACTCTGACTAGCTGCCATCGCCCTACTGAAGAAAAAAATCCCCACAGCATCATGCTGCCACTACCGTGTTGTACTGCAGCGACAGTGTGTTCAAAGCGATAAGCAGTTAGTTTCCTGCCACTGTAACAATTCCCACATGTTTTGTTGAAACACATTTTGAAAATCATTAGATCACCTTCGTGCTAGCTTGGGACTTTCCACAATGGCTCTTTGGCTAAAAACGATACTAACTAACGTTTTTAAATACAGATATATTAGTATATGCAAGTTTAAGTAGATTTTTTTCCATTTAGCAGACTCCTACAATTGGAGTGACACTAAAATTCCCAGTTATATCCTTTATATGTTTTTTTCTTGTCATTTGGTTGGAAACTATGTGCTTTTTAAAACGATTTTTTACATAGATTTATCAATATCCAATAGAAGAAACTGTGTCCATCCTCTTTTTGAAAAGATTTTCAAGTTTTAGTTTCTCTTCAAATTTAAAAACAGAAACAAAATTGTTGTTCTTTAAAAATGACAGCAAATATTTATAAAAAATAAAAGTGGAGGGTTTTTCTAAACTTCATTTTAACATTTGTAGCTCTAAGCTAGTTTTATTTAGCAGGACTCCGGATTGTTACGTTTCTATTCCATAGAAGTTCAAACAAATTACCCTGGAGATGATTGCTGCTGTGGCTAATTTCAAGGAAAGTGAATACTTATACAGCAAGGTTGTGTTACTTTTATTTCTTTTCCACTGGTGGGCACAATTAAATGTAGTGCACACAGCTACAAGCTGCTGAAGGCAGCGGCGGACATCATCGCTCAGCTCCCGCAGAGACGTCATGTGACCTTTAAGGCCGCGGAAACGGTCAGCCTCACGTGAGCCGCCACCACGTCTTTCCTGTCCCGATCGATAGCAACTCACCCAGCATACCGATTCCTAGCATGAAGGCGTCCATCCCGTAGGGCATCACCCGAGAGCGCCCCCTGGCCGAGCCGGTGGGAGACATCACCTCCTTGGGCTGAGCTTTCTTACACTCCACCTGTTTTGTTGGGGATGGATGGGGGCAGAGGGGGGCGCAGGATTTAATCGGCGCCGCTCGTTTCTCTGACCGCCGCGGGGCGAGCCGCTCACCATTTTGTTGTTGATCTCGTGGAAGTGGATCTCGCAGACCTTCTCGACCACATCCTCGTTCTCGAATGTCACGAATCCGAACCCTGACGAGAGGAGGAACAAGAACTTGTAAAAACACACTCTCACAGACACACTAGGCCTCGCTAGTACAGTAGCGAGGCCTCCTGTACAGTAGGAGAGCTAATAGCTTGCAGTAATTAGCGCTGTAATAGCCGCTTAACACATTGGCCCCCCTCCCCCACTTTCAATGCTGCTATTTTGCACTCATCCTTGACCCCCATCTCCCCCCCTTCCTGAGCCAGAAGGACTGGGCAAAGCTGGTAGGTTGTCATAATCGATCAATCCCAGGGTGGGGAGGAGGTGCTTAAGGAGGCTTTATCCTGATCCCGATTAACAGACTGGCTAATTAGACTAGCCCCGTTTGTCTCCTCCAGCTCAGCCCACAGGAAGGAGACACTTGTGGGGGGAGGGAGGGGGATCAATAGCCACCCAGGAAGGGCTTGGAGGAAGAGCGGTAAATATGGAGAGCAAGAAAGGAGCACAGGAGAAACGAGCGAGCGGATAAGGTCGGCCTCGTCTCACCTCTGTGCCTGTTTGTGGTCTTGTCGAACATGAGCATGGCGTCGTCGACCTGGGTGGGAGACAAACAACACAGGGTTTTTTTAGCGAGGCTCTCCGTCCTGCCACGCGGCATATTGCCTGACCTCAGCCCTTCTCAAGTTCTGCAGGGAGGCTCAGCAACAGATGGACAGAGAGGAGGAAGACGGGTGGGGGGAGGAGGAGAAGAAACAGGTTACAAAGTGGTGGTCCGGGGTGGGAGGGAAAAGACGGGAAAATATGTTCCCAACAGTTCCCAAAACGTATGGTTAAAAAGTTGGAAGTGGCGTCGTGAAGGCCCCCCCCACAAGTGCCTCTCTTCTCCCTGCTAAAGTTTTAGATCTCCATAGAAACTGTAACAACAAGGTCCTGTAGAGAAGAACTGAATAAAAACAAAATCCCCTTCAACCAACATCAAATATGCTTTTATGAATGTCGGGAGAGAGCCAGAGAGACGATGAGGGCCGCAGAGAGAGAGAGAGAGAATCGATGCAAACAAGTAGCCAGTCACAGACAGAAAGGTGAATCCGGCAGGTGGAGACTCGATGAGAGCAGAGAGAGCTGATAGCAAGAGGAATGGCAACAGGTGGAGATACGGTGAAAGAGAGTACAGAGAGTCCTGTAAGAGGGAGAAAGATTGGGTCAAAGAGGGAAAAAAAGAGTGAAGAGACAAAGGCAGAGGGAGAACAAAGAGGCCTGCAGGCTTTGTTTGTTGGCACAGTCAGCCAAAAGTCCTCCTCCTCTTCTCCCTTTGACCTCTCCCTTCGGCCCGGCCTCCCTTTATGGAGCAAAGACACAGGTGTCTATTCAATACACACACACCCCTGCACACACACAGAATCTTATGTCAGAGTTGACCCAATCTTTCTGCTGACAGGTCTATGCTTCATGCTGGACGCAGAGGTACTTGTAAACATTTGGTAAATTCATTTGCGCTCCTGCTCTATATTAAGTTTACTGGATAAGTTCCCCCAGAATAATCTGTCACAGTCACATAAGAGTGTTAGTGATAGGACACTGTGTATGTGTGCGCGAACCCCTGAGGACATTTTGCCCACAGAAAGGTCAGAGGTGAGTGAAGAGTGTGGTTGTGAAAGGGGACCTTTCAAGCAGCCTCTCAAGTCAGTGTTTGCCTCCATCCTGATGGTTGCTCATTACATCCAGGTCCTCCTGTTTCGTCTGGTTTTGATTCAGCGGGGAGAAAAATCATCAGAATTTGGAGCAATCAAAACTGGCCCAGAGAGTGCTGACTAATGCACACTTGCTGCTTAATAGGGAGAGATAACGTAGCTAGAATAAATCCAAGCCTAACAAGGTTTCTCCTGTCTCCTGTGAAGTAAGAACTTGAGCTGAGGCCTCACACAAATCCCCCTGAAGGACGTAAACAACAACATTAAAAAGCCGCAAATAGAGTCGATTCCACCTCCCCGGCTATACTTTTTATTCTTCAAATGGCGTACGGCCAAACAATATTCCCTCTCATCCCCTTTTCTTTTTTCCCTCCCCACCTCTCATCTTCCCTGCCCATCCCTCTCCGCGCTCCTTTGTCCTCACCAGGACGGGACACAAAAGGTCCAGTGAGGCAGTCTAATCAGGAACTTCCATGGATGGCTGCAGCCCACATTTCACCGGCCATCCCTCGATATCCCTCTCGGCGAAAATTCATCTCGATGTTATGATTGAGGAGGGAGCGGCGAGGAGCTTGAGGCCGTATAGCTTCTGGCAGGGAAAATAAGGTGGCGCAACAAGCCGTGCTGCCTAAAAGCGGCCCCTGCGTCTAGGCGTTTAAAAAGTTTGGATGACTTTTTCAGTCAGGTTTAGTAGCGTATCATCAGCGTGGAAGAGTATCCCATCACCATCGACTAATCTGTTGATGGTCATGCTCGATGTAGGAGGGAGAACGATTAGGAAAGTGGCGTCCCGTACGCAGATAACTTCTGAACAAACTAGCAAAATACTTGCATTGCTTTGTTTAGAGGTATAATAGCCCTAGCTGCACCCCCCACCCCCGAACCCCACCAACACACAGTCGCCCCATCTTTGCCCCAGTTCCCTCTCCTACGCCTCTCCAAAGTAAGGCCCTCCCTCCCCGGAGCCTTTGTGAGTCCATCATCCATTCTCTGCCTTGCACAGTTGAACTGAATTTCGATGTGAAGTTCAGAAAAAGTTCAACTAAAACCCAGATTTCCAAAAGCATAAATTTGGAATCTTAAGAGAAGTTTGTTGAGGTCAATTCAACTTGGTTTTTTTTTGTTTTTTATATATATATACATATAAATATAAATATGTTAAAAGCCCACCCCTAACTCAGCCAGCGGACTGATCCTAACACCCACCTCATCCCTTCTCCTTCAGAACAAAAAGCCCCTTACCCACAGAATTACTTGGGGACAATGGGCGAGCCAGGTCACCACGGTAACGGGCCAGAAGGGGGTTGTGGGTAGTAGCAGCTGTTACATCAGATTAATTCAGATTCTGATAATCCCCCCACTTCTTCTTCACCATCACCACACGCTCTGTACAAAACTTTCCAAGCCCCCCCGTCCCCGTCCAACTCCCTCTGCTGTTGCCTCTTTCAGCCCCCTAACCCCCCGCCTACCCCTACATTTGCCCGTCGCCTCATTATTTCTTCCTTTCCCCATCCTTTCGCGCCCTCCTCGTACTCGCAGTAACTCTTTCCTCTCCAGGCACCTGCTTGATTCGAAGTGAAGTTTTTCTCAGAGCAAACTGCCAAATTGCTGTGATGTGCTTCGACTTTCTAAGCTGTTGATTTGTTTCTGTGCTGATGCCACAGAGAAACACTTGGAAAATGTTTGGGGGTTTTTTTTCCTGGTATTTGAAACAACTATGGCTTTCAAGACCTAAAAAGAAAAATTAAATAAATGTCCTTCACCTTGCCAAACTGATCAAAGTATTGCTTCACGTCTTCGATGGTTGTGTTCACTGACAGGCCGCCCACAAAGATCTTCTTGGTTCGAGTCACCAGCTGAAGAGAAAAAGAACAACAAATCACAAGTTAGGATTGTTAAGAGTACATGGATTTCTACATAAATTTACATATTTCATTTTGAGATTGCATATTCTTCCATACATCTGGTAGTTCCTCTAACATTAAAGCTGCAGGATGGAACTTTTGCAAAAATATGTTTTGTCCCATATTTCTAAAAATTGTCACCATGTCAAGACAGAATGATACGAGACATTTGAGTAGAAACTTGACAAGACTTTCACAGCTGTCAGCTTTTTTAATAGAGTTATTCTGCGTCTTCAAACCAAGTCCTAATTAAGACTCAACACCAGCTCTTGAAAGTATATTTTTTAATCTTTAATAATAAAAACAGTAGCAGTTGTAAAATTTTGGTTGCTGGCATTTAAACTAGACCTAGTTTTAAAAACTAATGGTGCTGTTGCTGTCTCAAGAACCCCAGTTTTTTTGCACTTTTTTGATTTGAGTGTGCACATAGCCTGTTGCATATTATCACAAAATATCAATGGTTAATATATTAAACTCAAATTGTGATAAAAATCTAAAAAAGTGAACTCATTGATGTAAAATTGTTCTACAATCGATGCGCAGTGTTTTTAGAAGAAAAAAATATATGTTTTATAAATAGAATAGAATAGGAAAACTCAAAACTTTTTCCACATTTGGGTTTAAAACATTTTTATGAAGACTTCCAAAATTATAAACTTTTCCAGACAGCATAGGAACGCTTTATAAGAATGTTTTATTGGACTCTGCTGGACTTGGATATTTTGGTAGTCTGTAAAACATGTGGCGTTCCTTCTATGTCCACGGATCTTCAAAACAGACTAAAACAAAAGAGAAAGTTTGTTTATCCAATTTAAACTTATGGGTAGACCAAAGAGTTCTATATTCTTTTATAAAAGACTGACTAAACAAGCCAACAATTCAGAATATGTAATAGAGAAATTTTTATTTGATAGAAAAAACAACAACATTTTAACAAGACAGAGACCAAAGATGTGACAAACACTGCAGCAATAACTTTGAAAGTGTCATTCTTCTTTTTTGAGTTGTTTTACGTGTAATGCACCAACCTACACTCCCATGTTGGACTGGACATTAGCAGGTCCGTTTTTGGCTGATTTTTTAATCTGGAATGTTTTGATTTAAAGCCCAAAAATTGTTGCACATTTGATGAGTAAAATCCGGGTGACATAAAGTGGAAACGCGCTCGTTGAGCTGGGTCAGTGGGTCTGTTAGCTATAGAGACAGAGCAGTCTGCCACTCAGTGGCACCTTCTGTTGGATAGTTTAATGAAAGATGAGTTTTATGTACACAAAACAACTTTTGGATGATTGTTGCAGGAATACTAACCGAACAGAGCACTCTATATACCCGACACTCTACAGAGGACGAAAAAGGAGTTTCTCCTTCAGCAGAAACAGGAAGGCTAACTGCAGTACAGGAAGTTACATTATATTTAACTTTCAACCTCCATCTGTCAATCCGTGTATAGGATCTGGAAATGTTGGCAGCCTGTTGAAACACTCACGCAAAGTAGAAATAATTATATGCTAGAAAATACTCTGTTGCGTTTAGCAATGCTAATTGTGCTAACAGGGCTAGTTGCTGACCAACATTGTAATAGTTTTAAAAAATGTTCACCTCAAATGTTCTTGACTTGATAACAATGTTACTGAACATTTTTATTGCTGGATGTAGTGACTTTCCACCATTGTATACATTAATAAAACCACAGAGTGGACAACAAAAATGTTTAATTTTAACTGTTGTTTTGAAAAATTCCAGTTTACTTTATAGTTCACTTATAACTAAAGTTGAGCTGTTATTCCATTTCTGTTTCCATCATTGTAAACCCCAAAAACAGTCAAAGAATAACCAAAAAGATTACGCCTGACACAGTTTCGGCTCGACTACGAGTTACAAAATTATGAGTTACGATTAAGAAAAAAATTGTTGCCGTGAACAGAACACAGCTGACAAAAGATTACAGACGAGCATTTAAAACAGGAGTTGAGAAGGTTTTTGTTCAGATAAACTGTTGTGCGAAGGCAGCGGTGCTCATGTTGGTCAGATTATGCCGCATTAGCTCTGGTAAGACACTTGAAGTACTCAACACACGCTAACCTGCTGGAAACTATTCGCAACAGGAGGAGACATTTCAACTCACCTTGGGCTGAGCTCTCCGAGGGAACGCCACCTTTGGATCGATCTATCGGAGAAGATACAGAAAAACAGGGAATTGCTTAACCATGGCCCACAATACAGAATCCTCTGGCATCAGAACGCCGCATTCCCGTCTTTATAAACAATTCTACATAAAATTGTAATCCATCTTATCCCTTTTGCTTTAATTTCTGATTTGTCTTTGGTCAAAAGCACCTGATTTTTTGGACTCATCATGCGCTCCATTAAAAATTACGCCATGAGTGGATCTTGATTTACAGCATTTAAGATCATTTTAACAAATTAAGTTGTTGGGAATATTATTTGAAATATGTCTGTGACACACTGCCTGGTTAATTCTGAGTTCTTAGCTCAAGAACAAAGCAAACGATTGAAGCAAGAAGCATTTTCTCGACATATTAAAGAGAGTAACTCCTCCTGTCAAAGTAATACTTTCTGACACATGAATAAAAACAATTAAGAAACGTGTGTGTGGTTAATGCCCCTTTGAAACACATTATTAATGATTGAAAACATGTAAATAGTGCAAATCTCTTCTTAATTTGAAGTGATTACAGATCTGTAGTAATTTGTGATTTTTTTTTTGTCTTTAATCTTTTCTCCCTCTATCATCAGAAAATGCACCATAACATCAAAAAATTAGCCCAGAGTTTATTTTAGGGCTTATGAAAGACTTTTTTTAATGCAAGCTTGGAAGCAGCTCAATTCAAACTTGACTGCTTAAATTATTGTGAAAATTATAAAATGCTTGAAATAAAGTTTTTCTTGATAAATTCCTGGAGTGTGTTTCTATTATTTTTATTTATTTGATAAATAAATCAAATCGGACGGTGAAACCTATCTGAGATTGTTTGCTTCATTAAGCCTACACATGTTAATTTCCCCTTTAAATATTCATAATTTTGGAGAATTTGTGCACACATGTGGGCGCTCAGGTGGATTGCTGGGAATGTCGGCCTCTCTCATCGCCACCGTGTGACATGTGATCTCATGGAATCTCACACGGGCGCCACAAACACAAACGCGCCTCACCTCCTCGGCGAGGAGGGCCCAAAGCGTGTCAGAGGGAGGGGGCTGGGAGGAGAAGACGGGAGCTGCCAATCACGCCACGCTGACAGTAGAGCAACGAAGTTTTGGGGTTTGTTCGATTTTTCGCAACAACAACATTATTATTGATTATTCTGCTCATTTTCAGGTGATCCAGATCCTCCTCTGTCTTGTAGTTCCTACTCATTACTCCCAGAACAGTGGACAATTAAAGCTGCAGTATGTAACTTTTATAAAAATGCATATTTTTTTACATATTTGTTCAAATTGTCAACATGTCGTGAGAGTATAGTATGGGATAGGTAATCGGTGAAAGAACCGAGCTCCTCTGGCTTCTCCCAATCCTAAATACAGAAATACACAGCTCAGACAGAAACAACCAATCACAGCCAGAAGGAGGGTCTTAACGCTGTCAATCATGCTTAGCCCTTGCAGCCTGCTACGCTACAATTTCTCCCCGTCAGCAGAGCCTGTCGTGAATGCTAAGACCAGTTAGCATGGCCACCAATGATGGCAGATAAAACAGTTTTCCTGTAACAGTGAGTTAGTTGTTTATCCTCCTTTAACAGAGAGCGTACACGAGTTTGATTGACAGCGCTAAGATCTTCCTCCTGGCTTTGATTGGTTGTTTCTGACCAAGAGCGGCACATTTCTTCAGACGGCATTAGTAGAACTGGGAAGAGATTATCTGTCTCATATTATACTATCACAACAAAGGGACATTTTTAGCATATATATAAATATACAGTACAGACCAAAAGTTTGGACACACTTTCTCATTGAATTCAATGAGAAGGTGGCTTCTCATTGAATTCTCCCCTGTGGCTTCTCATTGAATTCTCATTGAATTCAATGAGAAGGTGTGTCCAAACTTTTGGTCTGTACTGTATATATATAGATATAAAATAAAAGTTGCATAATTTTTATGTCACTTATCTAAACATTTCAATCTTAAAGTCACAACAAGCAGCAGAGAGGCCCACTGATTGGAGAGAAAACCACACCATGCCTTGAAGATGCAATCACAGACAGTCTGTAAAACTGAAATTTGAGACCTCTATATTAGTCTATGCTGGTCTAATAGAGCTAGAGAACAACTAGACTACGCCACACTGTACTGCTGTTACACTAACAGACGGTACAGTACAGTGCTATGATTAGTCCTTAACCATGAAGAGGGTAGAGTTGAACTACAACAGACTGCTAGAGCCTCTATGGTAAACCGCATGCGTTTACCAGAGTGAGGGGCATCGGTGATGCTTCTAACCAGAGCTGACGACACCGCGAGTTGTCAAACAAACAAAACAAAAGATTTTCTCTTTTCTTACTTTTGTTCTAGACAGCAGAGTGAAAACCACTAGATGCTAATTACTTTAGGATCAGATGCAGAGTCTACTGTTTAGTCTCTATTGGTGTCTAAACTAGTCTGATAGTCACCTCCGGTCACCAACCCTTCCCGATGTCCAACACTCCTGTGCGCACACACACACACACACACACACAAACAGAAGTCAAACAGGTGGCAGCGCACAACACATCCGAGGGCTGGGGATAATGGTGGACATGAAACAGATACAATAAACTCCTGAAGGATATCGGTTTGTTGTGTAGAGAAAAAAAAAAGACATGATTGTCTGCATATCTGTCTTCTTAGAGCCGCATTTAACCCTTATCATCGTCTGCATTTGTACTTACCAACAATGTTTACATGCAAACAATTAACATCAACTTGCTTTAGTTGTTTGTGAAAATATGTTTTCATGTATTTGTTAAAGCTGCCACTATGTCCTGATGGTATTATATGAAAATTACTGAGGTAACCTTGTTTCCTCCCTGTTTTCCTACTGCCATCTGCAGAAATACACCACTCGGTCAGAAACAACCAATCAGAGCCAGGAGGAGGCTATTAGCATTGTCAATCAGTTCGTAAATGTGCTGCTCACACCCTCGCCCTTGCTCTTTGCTATGCTAGAGCTCCTTCCCTACACCAGAGCCCAGTGTGAATGCTAAGGCTGGTTAGCATGGCCACGAATGACGGCGGATAAACAGCTCCAATGAACTGGCAATTGTGAGCAGCACGTACATGAGCGTGATTGACAGCACAAAGATTTGTCCTTAGTGCTCTGAGTGGTTCTTTCTGACTGGGTGTGGTGTATTTATGCAGATTGCAGAGGGACCACAGAGCGGAGGAGCTTGAATTTTTTCATTAATCCTCTGTATCGTGTGACACTATCACAACATTCACTGTTTTAACAAATATGTAAAAAACATTTTTACAAAAGATAGCTGCTGCAGCTTTAAGAAAAATAAACAAAATATATTCAACTTCTTGAATACTTGAATGTTCCCACAATTTATCATCTGTCGCCAAACGTTTGTGCATTTTATTGGGATTATATATGACACATAAATAATCACTGAATAAAATAAAAACATGTTGAATGCATTGATATTCTTTTATGCCGATTCAACTACAAAAAAAATTAATTGCCTTCAGAAGTCACATAATTATGAAGCAGAATCCATCAGTGAGTGAGTTAATCTGAGTAATAATATTAAATATGGCTTTTCTGTGAAGCCCTTCAAGGCTTGTTGGAGAACATTAGAGAACAAAAAAGCATCAAGAAGACCAAGGAACCCAGCAGAAGGTTATGGATGAGCTTAAAGCAAGATTTTGGTCAAAGACCAAAACAGAATTTTCTTTGGGCCCAAAAGCAAAATGTTAGGTTTGGCAAAAAAAAAACCCAACAAGAAACACACTATTCCCACAGTGAAAATGTGGTGGTAGCATTATGCAAGCATGCAAAGGGACGCTAATCAGAGTTGATGGAGCTAAATGCAGGTTAATCCTGGAAGAAAACCTGTTAGAGACTGCTAAAGACTTTCAGACTCACCAGCTACAATGAACCTAAACCTTCAACAAAGCCTATAGCGGAAAGATTTAGATCAGTGGTGTCCAAACTTTTTTCCCCTGTGGCCAAAACTGGTTAAATCAAACCACAAAATTCAGTAAATTTAAAGTTTATGACGTAGTGATATTTCTTTCTTTTTTTATTTACTTGCACAATAATACAATTTTCATGAAATCTATTACTGCTGCTCCCAATGATTAGTTTAGTGATGAATTATTCTATCAGTTATTCTCATAATCAAATAATTGAAAAAAAAAATTGACAGATTTTTCATTTAATCTGAAATAAAAAATTCTGATTTTTCACTTAATAATAATAATAGTTAAGCTTATTTTATTAACTATAAAAAACAAATAAAATGACATTAAAACAAATAATTAAATGTCATTAAAAAAACATTGTATTACCTAAAATGTAATAACGGTATGCATTGAGTGAACTCCTGACCATTTGAAGCAAAGGAGATATATTTACATATAGATTTTTCATCTGAAATGAAAACTGTATATTTTTGTACAGTTTTGGTTTAATTACGACTCTGAGTCTGTTGCTTTAGGAAATGTCCTGTGTCAGTTCACTTCAGTTAATGATTCATCGATTATGACATTATTTCAATAATCAATTAATCACAATTAATCTGATTAATCGTCTCAGTCCTAAAATCCATTAATCCTTGAAGATCCAAAACATAAAAAAAGCCTTGCAAAAACAAAAAAAATTATTAAAAATTCACATTTTGGTGGTCATCAGTTGTTTTTCATTTCGTTGACAAAATTGTTGCTGTTGTTGATTTGTGGTGAAGGGGAAGAGTTGGGTGGGGAGCGATCATCAAAATCATTTCAAGGGGCCACAAATGGCCCCCTGGCCATTAGATAAAAGGGTTGTAATGGCCTAGTCAAAGTCCAAACCTAAAATCTATTCAGAGTTTGTGTTTAGAGACGATAATTTTACAAATGAGAATGGGCACAAAAACAAAAGAAAGAAAGTTTTTTTCCAGATACGCAGAACAAATCAGTTGCAGTACACTTGCTAAAAGAAAATTGGGGGGTTGGAAGCAGCATAATATCCCCTCCACTTTGTCAGTAGTGCTTTGTTCCTGAAGTAAACAGAAGTTTTACTGAAAACTAAATGTTCACAGCATAACGTCATGAAGACCTTACTGCGTTTAAACCTGTGTGCCAAGTTAGCAGAGAAGGAGCTGAAGCTAAGTCCAAGAGAGGTTTATGAAATCAGGGCAATCCCCTCTGACAGGCTACATCCCGGCTATATGCAACAGTTGGCCCGCGGTGTCGCCTGCCACGGCCCGGGCTGGGAACGCACTCCGCGCAACCTGCCGATTGGGCAGCAGCACTCAACATCTCCGAGGAACAACTCGAGCTTGATGACTCCAATCCTATTAGTGAGGAGAGCTATAGTAATCACAGATGGGGTCATCCCACTCATCCACCCCCACTAGCAGCACTTTTTTTTTTTTCTCCTGCTCAGCTCGGTATGGGAACAGACTGGGGGGTTGGTTGTTACAGAGACACTGATGTGTCTTTGTGCTAAACTCTTAACTGCGCAGGAAACTTTGTCCTACAAAGATTTAACTCTGCAACGGTCGTCTCTGACTTTACAAACAGCGGGAAGCTGCAAGGACGCCCCCCCCCCCAACCTCCCAAAAGGGCAACAAGTTAGTTGCATAAATCACAGCAGACCCGGCCCGCCGTATAGCACACTGGTCAGAACCGGTCCGCATCTGTCCTCCAACACAATAAGCCCCAATAAATTCCTGTGCAGCACTGTACTTGCTCTTTAGCCTCGCGGCTGTGCAAAGCTCTTTTAATTCCAGCGCCGGAGTGGTTCACTCGGTCACAGCGTGGCACATTCTTTCTGTTGCCACTGGAGAACTTTTCTCTCTCTCCTCCCTAACAGGATAACCTGCCTGCATTGGGAGTGTGGGGCGGGGGGGCAGCGCAGGGTGAGCGGTCTAAAAAGACCTACTCTACTCACCATCCAACCCCTGTGATTGATCACTGAGCCTTCTCCTCGCCCAGCTAACGGAGGCCACTGCAGACCTCCCGGCACACTTGAAACACAAAGCGGTCAAACTTCTTTTCCCCCCACATTTTGTCAGGTTATAACCACAAACTTTGACGAACTTTGTTGGAATTGTGTGCAACTGACTAACACACGCGGTAAATTTATGCATTTCTTTACAAGCAAAGACTAAATAGAGACGCTTTCGCTCGAATACATCCAAACAAAACGAGTTGTCTGGATGAAAAAGATTGTCCTGCTCAGATGGAACTAACACTTTTTTACATGTATCGAAAATTACAATGGATTTTACCGCCATCTCGCCATCCTCACTAGGAGCTGGACTGGGCAATTATCGTATCGTTTATCATTTATCGTGATAAATTTCTTGCTGTGATAAGATTTTTTATCGTTTTATCGATAAGATTTATCGTTGTCACGATAAATTCGGCTAATGTCAAAAAAACAGACTAAGATGTTATTGTTAGCATTTTCTCCACTACTTTTTCCACCAGAGGATCAATAAATATTGATTTATTGATAAATTCAAAAATATGACTAAATGAAGTCTCTATAAGCAGTTTAGTGACATAAACCACACTTCTTTAAGTATGTGGTGTCCTATTTTAAATAGGAATGTTTTTCACAAAACAAAATGAAATAACATGCATTATTTTTCTTTAATTACACATTTATGCACTAGTTTGTGTTGGGATAAAACAGTGGTGTCCAAACCTTCTGGTACATGACCTAAAATTGAAACTACTTGTGGGCCGGCATTTGTGTTTAATTAATTTTGTTGTATTTTCACCTGCACAACAATAAACTAAACATGAAATATGTTAATGTAAGGAACCACAGATCCATTTTTTATGGAAAAGGAGCAATAAATCATTATTGATCCAAAACTTTAACAATGTCTTGAATACAAGTTCCCAAATTATTTGGGTGGACTATTTTCTTTTTTGTAGAAAATCTTTGGTTTATTTTCAGCAACAACAACTGAGTATGGAATCACTTTTTCTCTAAAAAAAAAAAGAAAAAAAAGAAAAGAAAAGCTGTGCCTTTAACTCCTTTTCAGTAAAAGTTGCTGACAGTTTATGGTCATACTTATTACGAACTTAGAATAAGAGCAAAAAGCATGTTCAATAAAAGATAAACACTAACATTTTTCATTAAAAAAAGCAATTGAGATGACGGTAATATCCCGAACCCCCCCCCCCAAAAAAAACAGTAAAACTTGCCCATTTACATGAATTACTAACTTAGCAGACGCACGTTTGGGTCACACTTTGACGTACACTGAAGTTTGTGATTGTCATGCAGCAAAATGTGGAAAAGTGCAAAAAGAATGAAATATACAACACACTACAGGTGGGAGACGTCCTGGCACAGAGATGGAAGTTTTTGTTGCATCTCTGTGATTTAACTCAACATGGCGAGAGGATAAACTTTCAGCAGCGTGGCCTCCAGTGTTTAGGGACTCAGTTCCTAGTTCCCAAGAAATGACTGTAAATCATGCGTATTGGTATCTTTTGTCTTTGGTGACAGAGCTGTTCTTCAACTGGAAGTGGGAGCGAGAGGAGGGGGTGGGGGCATCACTATGGTAATGAGCCCCATGGTGAGTTAGTGGCGTCCAAACATGATGGCGCTACTTGTCAGAGCTGTCGCGCCTAAAGTAATACTTAGCAGCTAGAATCAGTCAGAGCTCTCAATCAAACTGCTTCTGCTCCCCTCACTTTTAAACCCGACAGACGCAATCGCTCGTCTTTTGTTAAGTTTGCCACTGTCGCCTTCTTTTGTGGCTCGCACTTATCTCCCAAAGACTCATGAAGGTGAGTCGCCCAAAGCACAAAAGGGCAAAGCAGAAACTAGCCTGCGCTCATTTCAATACAGTGACCAACCCGCGACCAATCACCACTCCCAACTCAGGCAGGGAGGCGGGGGCTGTGGTCCCTATGGTGACCAACAGGCCACATTGTTCCCAGGCCAGCCCACATTCATTACTGACAAAAAAGACACACACACACACACACACACACACTCACAATCAGTCTGCAACACAGTCCATTAATACATTTTAAGTTGCAGTTTGTGCGGGTTGAAAAGAGCCCTGAATGAGCGGCGGTGACTTTTTTTTCCCCCCTCCATCGCTAAACTCGCAGCTTTACTCCGGCTGAGACCAATGGGAAGCTCGCAGGAGTTTTGATTGTCGCTGCTTTCACACCTTGATGGTTTCAGGTTGCATTCACTTGTTCCATTGAGAAACTTTTTGTTAGGTCAATTCCACCCCTTGGGGACAGGAAAAGGGAAAAAAAAATACAAGTCTTGGTTTAGTGTTCTGAGAGGCTCAAAATCAAAGAGTGGCAGAGAATGCAACCCTGTCCCGGTTCCCTTGTTTCTATGGAAATTGACACTGGGTGACATTTTCTTGCCTTGTTTGGCAGAAGAGAGACGAGAGAGCACTTTCTCCCATGTGTCGGCTAATGACTTTATCATGTAAAGTGCTCCCATCTGAGGTGCGGCAGCAGATGCAAGCATGGGACCCGGACTGTGTATTAATGGCACAGGAGGAGGAGAAGAAAAAAAATAAACCTCATCAGAACACTGGAATCCCACAGTGAACACACCAATATTGTAGGAAAAGTTGCACCTTTCAGGAAGATTACTGGAAAAATCCACTAATCAAACATTGAGCCATGGGATTAGCCAGTGCTGGGAAGGAAACACACAGAGAACTCACTGTTTTGGAGTCCAGTTCATGTCTGCTTTGGGCCAAAACTTTGTCCACGCCGGCCTGATCGACGAAGGTGACAAATCCGAAACCCCTGCAGAGATCACGGAGGGAAGAAAGCCGTTACTGACGCAGGGACCCGATGTGGCTGTCTGATGGTGCTTTTATGAGCAGAGAGGAATCAGATAAACTTTCAGCTCTTTCGGCGGGTTGAAGCCGGGGCTCCCTCACCTCGAGCGCTTAGTAACCGGATCTCGCATCACCATACACTCTTTCACCTCGCCGTACTTGCAGAAGTACTCCTTCAGGCCCTCTGAGACAGAAACAGAAACAGGACGAGTTTGGGAAGGAGCAGACATGCTGCGAATGAGGTCAACAAGTAGGAGGAGAAGTTTGGGAAATTCAGAAGAGCGAGTCGTACGTCTCTCGAGCCCTCGCATGCTTCCTGATCGGATTGCTCTCGAGCTGCAGATGCGATAATCTCCGGTATCCGGCTGATACGCATTTTTTATTTGTTTTCTTTTCTTTCAAGTCTGACCTGCCAAGTCTCTTATTTTCTTAAAAGCAAAAACACGTAAATATGTGTGACCTGAGAGATGTGGCAGTTTCGAATCCTTTGGAAAATGAAAGAAGTTACTAGATTCTCTTAAGTTGTGAATCAAAGCATATTTCCTCAACAGGAGGTGCACCGATCACAGTTTTCTAGGCCAATAACAACTGTTGATTTTCCCCCCCATCCCCAGATCTGACCTGCCAAATTCATGAGTGATTACTTACATTTATTTTTTATTTTACACATATAAGAGAGAAAGTGTTTCAATGGAAAATGACAGCATTTTGAAAGTTATTTCCATTCGTAAATCAAGGCATCCATCCTTAACTCTCATCTGATTTTTAATTCAACTCAAAAATGTGACTATAGTTTATAGGCCAAAAAAAGTAGAAGTTTTTAACTTTGACGCACTAAATGAATGGCACAAACATTTTAAATCACCAATAATAAAACCACATTTTAGTAAATCAATGCTTTTGGTTAAGGCATTTATAGACTGAATATAGCGGGAGAGCTTAGTTTTTGTGCATTCATTAAAAAGGGAAAGAAATTATATTTTTTAGAATTTGATGTGATAATTACCAGTCAGAGCTGATCAAGGAAACAATGGCTGATTCCAGTTTCCAGCTGAGTAATCGGTGCATCTCTGCTTTAAATAAAACTTTCTAATGACCTTTATGAATCATGCAGCCTTTGCTAACTCTGAACGGGAGTATTCATTCAAGAGAAAATATGAAATGTAAAATTCATTGTAAACACAACTATAAGCACATCCCGCTTTCGAAAACAAAAATACACTGCATTGACTTAATCAAACCTGCGCAGTAACTTAAACAAAAAAAAAAAAAAAAAAAAAAAACAGAAAACACAGTGACTTTTGAGCAGACGTGGAGGCAGAAAAAGATTTACCTTGTGTAGTTTGCCAGCTGAGTCCACCTATAAACATTTTGCTGTGGAAAAAGTGAGAAAATATGCAGATTAACAGGGTCAACAAAGCAGCATTCAGAGATCTCAGGGCGCCGCTGCTGCTTTCACAGCACCGACAAAGTTGTTGCTGGGCTTTTCAGAGGGATCCCGGAGCTGCAGATGGATTTTCAGAGAGAAACATCTCATTTAGCACGGATCCTCTCTGCGTGGAGGTGTGCGAGTCTAACTCCGCACCTCGGAGCTCTCACGGAAAGCCGCGCTTGTTTTCACAAAGTTTGAAAAACAAAGTTGTCGGGTTTTGTTTTTTGTGTTTTGTTTGTTTTTTGATTTTTTCTTTTTTTTCTCCGTTACCAGGGGTCGTGAGGGGAGTCCGCGGCGGACAGGCTGCTCTGGCTCCCTTCCGTGTCCATTCCGAGTCCTCTCGGTGTGTGTGAGCCTGCCGGTGTGGGTGGATGGGTGGGTGGGTGGGTGTGTGTGACCGGGCCGAGCCGTGCGGGAGGACAGGCGGAGAGCGAGTGAGAGGAGCTGGGCGGGTTTGGCCCGGGGTGACAGAGAGGGGAGCGGGCCAGATGCAGGCTGGGACAGACTCCACCTCCTTCCCTCAGTCCCCGCTGCGGTCCCTCTCTCATCCCACCACCGCTGCCGTCGAGGCACGCGGCTCCGGCGTCAAGTTAGAGGGAACTAACCCCGTCACTTCCGGCGACGCTTTTCAAAGTTAAAGCAAAGTTGCAAAAGTCTTACCACTTACAATGTATTTGTTCTGCTCAGATGCTTTATTTTATGGAGATTGATGCCATTTTACAGCTTAAGAGGAAAAGATTAGTCACTCCTCACAAAAACCTGCTTGTCGATAATATCTCCAGTTGGGTATTAACTAGTTACATTTATCCAGTTAAAATTACTTGAACTTTTTGGAAAATAAATACTTTTAGGTTTATACACCGTACTTTTTACTTGCATCATTTTATTATGAAGTATTTTTACTTGCATCATTTTATTATGAAGTATTTTTACTTGCATCATTTTATTATGAAGTATCGCTCTTATTTGAGTAAAATGTCTGGATGGTCGACCCACTGCGAGTAACTTCACTGAATTAAAAAACGAGCTCATTTTAAACCAAAATTCACCTGATACAGACATACACCTGAAGTTTTTGTCAAAGTTGCAAAAGTTTTATAATGAAAGAAATTGATTTGGAAATATATATATAAATTCCATGCTTTTGTTATATTATATGAATAATTTAATTTTTTATCCTTAAGCTACCAAAGCTTAACATAACTTTGTATGTTGTTCCGTCTGGGGAAGTCATTTTTAAATATTAAATGATTGATGTTTTGATCAGTTACGTGCGTGAGTATACCTTTTTACCAAATACTCTTCTTACTCAAGTCATTTTTGGATGGCTAGGTTTTACTTGAGTAAAATGTGTTAAAGTAGTGCTACTCTTACTTCAGTACAATTTTGGGGTATTCTACCCACCTCTGGTATCCAATGTTATGAGACAAGGGGCGCTGCACTAGAGAGGGCGCCATATTGATGGTGAAAAAGATGTTGACCGCATTTTACATCTGTTTGTGTGCGCCCATACTGTGTACACCTCACTTGTGCCCTGTCTGCACATATGGCAACGAAATGAATGGCCAGCATCACGTTTTCGTCAAATGTTGTCAGAGGAGATGCAAAATTTAAACAAACATGTACATGACCTAGTTGCATTTATACAAAAACTTAAAAGCCACACTTGTTCCTGTTCCTGCTGAAATAATAGAAATTTCTTTAATGTGCCACAGAGAGAAAAAGTAGGTGCAACAACAACCAAGTGAAAGGCGATCACAGTACGTTCACACCAACATAAAAAGTATAAAAAGAATAGAATGCAGTATAGTAAGAGCAAAATTTTAATATAAATATACTCTGCAGTATTTTTATTGCTTTGTATACTCCGGTCCAAAGAAATGTGCAATTGGATAGGTTAACTAAAAATCAATATACAAAATTTGCATGTGGATAATAAAAGAAAGGAAGGAATCTATCTGTAAACATAGCATTGATGTTATGTTTTACAGGAAGCCTTCTAAGTCAAGGAAGTTGGGCCATTAATTTGAAGAGACGGTTTCCTAGCTTCCTGTCACTATCTTGCTAATGCTGACCACTTTGCCCAAAACCCACTTCAGTTAAGATAAAGAGTTATCAGAAATGATTTGAAGATAAAGTAACTGATTTATGATAGAGTCTTCACTTGGTCTTTAATGTTGCAGAAACAGGAAGGGAAACGGCTCACAGTTTAGAGGAAAAACCTCAGGACTGCATGAACACGTAGTTTAAAACACACCTGAAAAGCTTGAAATACACCTCACAGCTCACTATGTACTTATTCAATGATATCCTTGATTTTTACTTGTGTAATAGCTGGTGTTTAAGCTCTACATGCCGTCTAACTGCATCAGTTTAGCGCTCTGTGAAGGGTAGACGTGTTTCAGAGTCCATTATTGCGCTGTCTGCCTCCACATTGCAAACCGGTTTACGCAGTGTGGGACAACAGAAGGTTTGTGTGCTGCGTGCTCATTCATTGCTGAGGTTTAAGCATTTAATTAGTAGCTACTAAAGCCAGCTCCCGCTAATCTTCTCAACACTGACTCAACATGTGACCTGGTAACTAATGTTAAGGCCGATCAATAGCCCGTCCAACTCAAACAAAGGGAATGACAGCTTTGACTTAAGGTGGGTGTAAAACTCATTGCTGCCTTACAAGAGGCTTGGAGTTCGAAGAAAGTTTGGAGGTGCTTTTTTAAAAAAAAAAAAAGAGTATGTTACCGCTGCCATTTATTACAGAGGGGAACAATACAGGGACAGATTGTGCCCCCACAATGGTAACTTACAGTGTGCTCCATCCTCATTGAGCGACGCAGTCAGTGTCCTGACTGCAAGCAGGTCTACTGACTGATGATGGAGCTCTGGAAGTGGGACAGGGGGCCATTTGGACGGGAATTGAGGGGTGTGTTAAGTTTCTGCATGCATGATCAATGGGATTGAATAGGTTGGGATGGGGTAGAGTGAGGAGGGCAAAAAAAAAAGGCAGGCCAGACCAAAGCGGCGATGGAGTGAGAGAGGTGTTTGCAATGGAAACACACACACACACACACACACACACAGAGGTGGTGAGCAATGGTTTGTTAATGAGATGGGCAGTGCGGATTGTGTCTCATTACCAATCAGCACAGCTTTGAGTTCTCTTCGGAGAGGACCAAAAACATGCACGCTCCAGTGTGTGCCGCATGTGTTTCTTTTCGATAAAACCTGGCTGTGTGGCGCGGCATTAGTCACAGCGGTATCTGAGCTGTTGGAAGTCCACACACACTGCCTTCTGTCCGTTTGCGTGAGGAGTTTCCTCTCGGTAGTACAATGAGTCTTAATTACAGGTCAGTGGCATGTCTTAGGGAGATAGAGGGAGCTCTGTTACCCTTCCAAATACTGTATAATGCCATCATCCCAAGGGTGGGGTGGGGTAACAAGAGCTGGACACAAAAAGGTGCTGATAGGCTGAACATGAGAACGGTATAATGCGATCGGGGTGGAGAAAATGAGCGTTTTACACTGAAAAGAGAGTGGAGGGGGGGAGCTAAGATGGCACATTACCTCTCAAAGGATTTTGCCCATTTCGTTTGCTTTACAGTTACCCCACAACTAATTCCAGCCAACTTTCTTTGACAAAAAAAAACAAGAGATGGATTAAGGACAAAGACAAGCTGGATTGGGGTGAAACAAATCTGCAAAGGGAAAATCTGTGGTTACAGTTACAGCGACGCATTTTCTACCACCTGTTGATGCTGCAAGTTCAAACCTGCTCACTGTGCCTGATGAATACCTAAATAAGTCTTACACGTCTCTACTCTGAGATACCGTGATGTACGTAGTTTGTGAAGCAGATCTTTTTTATGCTATTTTATTTCAAATAGAAGCTAAATGCATGCATCCAAGACCAATGCTTATAGGTCTTCTGAAAGAAAGAAATTGTATCACCCTATCTGAAAAGTGCGGCCTTTTTAATCTCATCTTACTCTGACACCACTAATTAAAATTTCACACAACCGTGCCTTCACAGGTCACCTGTATATAATTTAATCTCAGCCAAAGGTGAAGGGTTAGGTAGTTTTTTTAACATCGCACCTCACCATGAACTCATCACCCCAATGGTGAAACACGGTGGTGGAAGCATCATGGTGTGGCAATGTTTTTCCCAAGCAGGAGCAGGGAAGCTAAACAGAGCTAAATATTGGAGAATCCAGGAAGGAAACCTGCTGGAGGTTGCAAAAGAAGCTTAATATCCCAGCAGGATTACCTTTAACATACAACCAGAAAAACATTATGTTGCAGTGGTCCAGTCAAAGTCTAGAAATCTAACAGAAAATCTGCAGCAAGGCTTGGAAATTGATGTTTTACACTCTCCACTAAATGTCACTGAGCTTGAGCTGTTTTGAAAAGAATTGGAAAAGACTTCAGTCCCTGGAAGTGAAAAGTTTGTTTTCGAGTGCCTCTTTCAACAATACAAGTTTAGACATTTTATAGTAAATAAATCCAAAATAATTAATTCAAAAATAACAGATATATATATATATATATATATATATATATATCCACCTCACCTCATATATACCTCACCTTTTTGTTGTTGTTGTTGTTTTGGTTTTGAAGAGACCCGAGTCACTGAAATACATTTCTACAGAACTGGGTCAATTCAAAGCATAGATGGCACAACAGCGCCCTCTACTGGCACAGGTTACTCATCAAGCTGTGCTTGACCTACAGTAACTTATAGCGCTTTGAATCACTAGAAGCTCACTAAATAATCAAGAGTCTGGTATGCAGGCATTCTGAAATAAAAAGAAGAAAATCTCTACTGTGAAAAAAAACCCTGATTTAAAAATAGATTATCTGTCCTTAAAGTGAGTTTTACATTAAAAATAAGAAATGCATGTGATCTGCAATCACATCTTCTCATTTATTGGCTCGTTCCCTGACTTGGCAGACAGCTTTTGTCAGAAGTCTCAGCAAATGCAACTTTGCTCATGTTTGGTTATTGTTCTTAAATTGTACTTTGGTCACTGTTGGGGACTGAGGGAGAGGGGACAAAGTTCACAGGGCGCTCGTAAGGAGGAGGGGGTGAAAAGGAGGAAGGTTAAAAAAAAGAAAAAAGAAAAATTGACCTTTGAAAGGAAAACAGCAGGTGGAGTGCAAAAACCAGGCAGCTGAGGACGCATCGGGAGGAAAATCAGTGGAGGAAAATTAAAGCGCTCTGGTTTTTCATTTAAAGAAGAGCAGCTCGTATGAAAAAAAAAGAATGAGGCCCAACGCAGGCCGTCCGGCTGCTATTTGAATGCGACAGGAAGAGCACATGCGAGCAGTGTTTGTTTGTGAGGCAGCAGCACGATAAGACACCAGACCAATGGAGGGAGAGGAGAGGGCAGCCATGGCGAGGCCAAGTCGTCTGACCGCCCTTCAGGAGCAGCTCATCTGGGCCCTGCTGGAATCCGGACTGTCCCGGGATGTCCTAGTCCAAGCCGTGGGCGAGCTGGAGCGCAGCAGGGCCGGAGCAGAGAGGGGAGACAAGGGCGATGGAGAGAGCTCCGAGGAGGGAGAAATGGATTTCCCTCCGCCTATATTCCGAGAGCTGGAGAAGCTTCCTCCGGAAGACGCGTCCAAGCTGAGGGCCGAGGTCGACCGGCTGCTGCAGTGAGTACATCCCAAGGTTTTCTGGAGATTCCATGGCAATGGCAAACTCATCTTGATGTCTCGTTGAAGTCGTTATTCCAGCAAATTTTTCTACCCTAAAGGAAGTAGGTTAATTTTTTGTAAATTTAGAACCTCCTCATCAAATGAGTCTGTTCCTCCGTGTTCTGGCCAAATCTATTTTTCTGTCTAAAACATTATTCCTCACTTCGGTTCTCCTCTCTTTCCTAAATCCTCCCTCCTTCACATGCTTCTCTGTTTCTCTCTCTGCAATCTGGCTTCTGAGGCAAATTTAAAGAGGGTTCCTCCTTTGCTAGTTACTAATTACCCACCCCCATCATTATTCCCTTGCCATTTCTTAATAAATAAGCTCCATGCATACAGGTAGGTGAAGATTAATGGAGTGGGGCTGGTAACAGGAGACCGTGTTTGCATAACGCTTAAGCAATATTTCGGAGCGCGCCTTTAAGAGCAGATTTAGAGAATTTAAAAGACAAGCATTCCCTACAGACACACTTGATACATAAAAACGTGATAAAGCATCCGTCATTAAAAAGGTTTTCATTTAGTGCTTCATTTAATTGAACTTATATTTGAATATTTGCTGCTCCAAATGGAGTCTTTTAAGGTATCGTGTATTTTCAAGCTTTCACACAGAGTCCAAACGTTAAATCAGGCCTCATAAACCTTTTACACGTTTCTTCCCCTCCAGTGATCCGAAAGGGCTGGACTTTGCTCCCGTGTGCTTTCTCTTATCTCTCTCTGTCAATAGGCCTCTATGCGACTTCCCGGTGTGTGGAAACACATTAAGTCCAATGTTTTCACTGCCTGTACCTGCTTGACACTTCTATAGAAACTATAGTAGCTGTCGCAATTCTCACATTCTATGGAGAAAAAGAAAAAATGAGTAAATGAAAACTATTTGGACGTGGCTAACAAATTTTCAGCAAATTAAGAAAAGGGAAAATGATGGAAACAATATGCGTTTGGTATTGATGGTCACGTGTGCAGGTCATCAAACCCGTTTTGATTACCTGTATATTTGTACAGAAATTTGCATTTATGGAGGTAAAAGTTACAAACGTGAACGATAACATGGAGTGAAGAGTGCCAAATTACAATAAATAACTTATAAAATATTTTTTTAATGTGTAATGAATTTAATAAAACTGGAACTACAGAGAATTTATTCAATATAGAAATAACTATAGTCAATAAAATCATTTAAATGTAATGATTTTTATTGTAAAAACATAGTTATTTCATGATTTAATAAATAATTTCATGCTCCAAACTGTCAACTTCACCCATCAAACTCAGTGGGTGGGGTTAGAGGAGATTCTGAAAGTCTGATTGGCCGGTGCAAACTGCAAGTTAAGACAACTTCTTCTAACTCTGAAATGACACTCGGACAATATTTTAACTAGAACTGTGAAAATATTTTGGAGGCACATATAATTAATTTTATATTTTATCAAAAATATCGGACAGGGATAGGAAAACACTGCAATAAAGGTTCCATTGATGAGATGAAATGTTTTATCATGAAATGGTAATGTTGAAATGAATAAAAATGCGAGCGGATTAGCTTGTGTATGTTAGCTACTTAAACATTAGTCTCTGTAACTAAATTTTTACTTTCATGAAATATTTATATCTTTGTACTCCATTAGATACAACTGATATTTTTAACAACCATGTGTTCAAGCCTCAAATGCAACTTTGCAAAATATCGCCTCCGTCATCCCTCTGTCTTGTTACAATTTGACTGAAATTTTAATCCAAGTCTTTCTTTTCTAATCAGAAAAATCAGCCAAAACTCTCCCCAAAATCAGACTCCCAAATCAATCTCAGACCTGAATCATACAAAGACAAAAAGTGAGGGCCCAGCCAACAAAGGCTGGATGATCTAGCAGGGGTGTCAAACTCCAGTCCTCAAGGGCTGCTGTCCTGCAGTTTTTAGATGTGCCACTGGAATGAAATGAATTAATTACCTCCTCCTTGTGTAGATCAGTTCTCCAGAGCCTTGCTAATGACCTAATTATTCTATTCAGGTGTGGTGCAGCAGAGGCACATCTAAAGGTTGCAGGGCAGCGGCCCTTGAGGACTGGAGTTTGACACTTGTGATCTAGAGAGATAAGCAAAGAGGAACATTTAAATGTCCTCTCTTATGTTCTCTAACTTTTTAATACACTAGGAATGCCAAAAATATAGTGGTAAACGTTAGTTCTCATAATAAATGTCATTTTGTGGGAGCTCTTCCCACTTCATAAACAGCTTTTGGAAAAAATAAATAAATAAAATGGTTGAAGTTAGATTTCATGCATGTCATGTTCTGTGACCAGACCAATTACTATTAGCAATACTGTCAGATAGCAGTTTTTATATGTGTAACCAATAAATTCACATGTTAAGCAACAGATTTCTCTTAACTATGTGACTAATTTTACAAGACACAATTCAATAAACGTGTAAACAAACACAAGTTTTAGTAGCTCTACAGCTATATTGGATTGCTCACAGGAGTCGAACTCATACAAGACATGATTCTGACTTCAGCTGACATTCCAGTAGATTTTTCCTGGAACCCAAAAGTCATGACTTCTGAATACAAATGGTATTTACAAAGAAAATCCCAAGACTTTTACTGCAATCAAAGTGCTTTATAAACTAAGTAGCTGTGTGGTGTTAAGCCTGTGTAACCAGTTAAGTGTTTTGCCCTCTCTGCTGAACAGGGAGGACCCCTGGCAGGTTGCAAAAATGGTGAAAAGCTACATGCAGCAGCACAACCTACCTCAGAGAGAGGTGGTAGAGTCCACAGGCCTCAACCAGTCCCATCTCTCCCAGCACCTCAACAAAGGCACACCCATGAAGAACCAAAAGAGAGCCGCTCTCTACAGCTGGTATGTCAAGAAGCAGTGCGAGATCAGTCAGCGTGAGTACAAAACCTGCACAGAAGCACCAACCTCTGCTTGATTTAAACCCAAAGCTAGCAGCAGTCCTAGGAGATGGAGACACATTGGTAATAGAAACTATGTTTTTTTCATCTAGAATTTACCAATGCCAAACATGGCCTTGCACCGGTGGAGGAACAAGGAGAAGACACCAAAAAAGGACGGAGGAACAGGTTCAAGTGGGGCCCAGCATCCCTACAGATTCTCTTCAATGCCTATGAACGTCAGAAGAACCCCAGCAAGGAGGAAAGAGAGGGATTGGTAGAGGAATGCAACAGGTGTGGCAAGATTTTAGATGATCCATTTTTTATTTTGCAGATATGCAACGATAGGGCAAAACGTGATCGTCACAGACAGATGACGTGAATAACACTGCTTCCCTCCTTTTCATGGCACCTTTTCATGGATGGAGTACGTTAGGAAGAAAACTGAACATTTTATCATCAAAGTTGAAATGTTAACAGCACAAAAATGGGAACGAATAAAAACTTGAGGAAATCTAACAAGGGTTGAATTGTCAAGGATAGAAGATTGGGCCAGAGTATCTCCAGAAATATGGGTTGGTGTCTATCAAAGATGGTCAAGTAAGTGAACTAGCAGTAGCTATATTGGATTGCTCACCAGACTCATAGGCAACAAAGGCTCATAAATGCATGTGGGCAGCAAAGGCTGGTTCCTTTCATCGGATTCAACAGCTGAGCCACTCTTACTCATATAGCAAAAGAACTTAACGGTCTTTCTGATGGGGAAAAAAAATTACACGCACTGCCTGTAGATTAGTCTGAATTGGAACAGTATTGCCTGATGGCTGTATACTCTTTCAACAGAACAAGTCATGCTGCCACAAAGCAAAATTCCTTCAGGAATGGTTAGAGAAGCTTTGTGTTAGCTTCAAAAATGTTCATCTCTCAATCCAGTCAAGCATCAGTAGGGTGTACTGGACAAACAAGTCCAATCCATGTAGTTTTGCAACTTACAGGACTTAAGATGGCCTGTCACGATCTTGGTATTTAGTACGTAAGCAAACCGTCAAGGGTTTACTGGAGGTCATTACTTCAACAAGTCAGAGCTGCTTTGGGAACCAACAAACATGATGTTATGCCACATGCTATGAGAATCTCATGATATCCTATTGGGAAATGAAGCACCACTAATTTTATTATTGCATTTGCTTCTTATTTAGTCAATGACTTCAGTTCATATCTTTCATTTGTTAACTCATCTGTAAGTGTATTTCTTATTTTTCAGAGCCGAGTGCCTCCAGAGAGGGGTGTCCCCTTCCCAGCTTGCTGGTCTGGGTTCAAACCTAGTTACTGAAGTCAGGGTGTACAACTGGTTTGCCAACCGGCGAAAAGAGGAGGCTTTTCGTCACAAGTTGGCCCTTGACACATCTTTCAACAGCCAGTCAGCTTCCTCCTCTAATGCCACCCTTCCAACAAGTCCTGAGCATGGTAATGCGCCACAACTGGTTAAGCAAACCTACAGTTTCTATTCTTTGTAGATAAAGTTAAAAACAGGACATTTCTTGTAAACTGAGATTAGGGATTAAGCTGTTACGACTAAGGTGGTCTTGCAAGTACCACAGATTTTGGTAGACATGACTGTGCAGGTTCGGAGACTGATGTGTGTAAACTAATCACCCTGGATATTGTCCTGAAACCTGATTCACACTGCTTTCCTAGGTGTGAAGTACAGCCAGCAAATCTCCTGTGACACAGGGAGCACAGCAAGAAGCAGCATAGGGGACCGTGTGGGACGTCTCGTGGTCAGCCCTATGCAACTAGAACCCAGCCATACACTCCTTGAGTCTCATAACCCCAAGCTGGTGAGTGTTTGTCCTGGTGTTTCACTAGTCCACTCTGAGAATTCCTACCATTGTGACTATACTTTCCCCCTAGCTGCAGGTGTCTGGCAGTGGACCACTGCCCCCAGTAAGCACGCTGACATCCCTGCACAGTCTTTCAGCGTCTCCAGCCTCCTCACAGAGCCTCATCATGGCCTCGGTGCCCAGCGTCATGAGTTTGGGCGAGTCCTCGCTTCTAATAGGTACCCCAGTCTCTCGATTTACTCTCCATACTCTTGAATGGAAAATATAAAAATACAAAGCGTGAGGTCTATCCCTGATGTTTTTTACAGGTTTGGCCCCTACGCAATCACAGACCGTCCCCGTCATTAACAACATGGGGGCTGGTTTCACCACTCTCCAGCCAATTTCATTCCAGCAGCAGCTTCACACACCCCACCAGCAGGCAATACAACAGCAGCTTCAGGGTCACATGGCTGCCAGTCCGTTCATGGCAACCATGACACAGCTGCCATGTCACAGTAAGGCTACAACAGCATATAAGTTTAACATCACACAGAAGGCAAACACTCATTCATCTCTTCCCCCATGACAGTGTACAACAAGTCAGAGTCGCCTCAGTACCATTCGTCCAGTTTGCTGTCTCAAGCCATGGTCATCACTGACAGCAGCAGTCTGGGGACCCTGACCAGCCTCGCTGCGGTCCGACAGGTATGCCTCTGATGACTTTATTGGGCTGGTAGATCTTCAGTAAGATTTTAAACCTCAACCTTAAACTTTGTTTCGAGTAGATCCTCACAGCAGATCCTGAGGAAGAGACGGAGTCCCCTTTGCAGGAAGATTCTTTACACCTGCAGCCACACACACCTGTCCCAGGTAGAGTACCAGAGCAAGCAAAGCCTCACCACTCATTGTCCAAATATATTTGAGAATCTCCATGAATAGTGATTTTGAAAATACAAAAGCTGAATTGTTACAAGCATGACTAAGATTAGGCCTAAAATGATATTCGATTAGATGATGTAAACACAAATTCTGCCAAGCTTTAGTTGTCAGACAGATGGCTTGATTTGGCACTAGAAAGCTCTGATCTTAAAAGTGCATGTTGGACTAATGTTCAGTGGCTGCAATACAAGTCTAAACCATCACTCTGCCACCAACGTGTTTGGAAATCAGCTTGGGGTGAGGCTCTCTTAAATGTCTTTGTAGTTTTGGTCTCGTCATAACCACGGTTTTTTTTTTATATAAAATGGGAACGGTTTGCTGAAGAACGTTTTCCATTGGCCATGCTAAATTCCTATCCATCCAGGAGGTGGTTTCACTTGACAACCAACAATTTAAAGTTTACTCTGTGACAATTGATTACAGTACCTAACTATAGAAATAAATGAAGACACACACAGGTATGAATTGGAAGGGTTCAAAACTGTTTGGAAACTATCCCATAATTCTCTTCAGACTTATTGGCAGAGGCGATTCTTAGCCAATCTGTTGTTGATCTCTATCCTTCTGGGCAGTGTTAGGATTGTCCTTCATGCTCCAGACCAATAAACTGCCTAAACTCCTGCTCATACACACTGAGTCAGATTTACTCATGATCAGCTAATCAAGTCCATTTAAATCTCATAGAGCATTTCTCTTGCTTCCGTTTTTCACTCACCATCATAAAGATGCAATAAGCCATTATAAAATGGGTTTTATTTCTGTACTGCCAATATTTTTCACATTAATTACTGAGTATGCATAAATGCTGTTTTAAAAAAAAAAGTATAAATAAAAACAAATTGCATTTTCTAATGTGATGCTCGTGTGGGTGGGTGGTTGAGTAGAAGAAACTAATTTTGCCAGAAACTTCTAAGCTGAGTCTAAACTGATTTTATCACTCTTCTGAACAGCGTCTTCTGAGAGCCTGGAGCTGTATCCTTCCTCCCAGACGACAGAACGCCATCAGTCTCACCTCCTCTCCCCTTCACCCACAGACATCGGCTCCTATATGCCTACACAAATGGTGTCCACAGCCCAGTAACACCTCCCTGGCTATGTAGCGGCTCCGGCCTGTCAGCTGGACTAAGGAGGTGTGGGGATGGACAGCTAACACTGGGAGGAGAACCAGGAGACCGGAACCAGTGATGTCTGAGAGTAAAAACTGACTCAGCACAGCTTTTACAGCTTTTACCTAGAACTAATATTAGAGGGGGAAAAAAATCACAACTTAAATAGCAGAAATATCTCTCAAGATCAACACCAAAAATATTTTTATTAAAATATTTAGTTTTTCTTGGAAATTGTAACTTCAGATGAAACTTGGCAAACCAATGTTACCTGCACTGTTTTTAATTTGCTTTCCTTAAATGCTTTTTTTCCCTTTTGATGAGAAGTTTTTAAAAAAAAATATGTATAACCATCAACAACGGATGTAAAGTTATTTTATAAACAAACTAGATGCCTTGTCTTATCGGAGAAATAATTGAGTGCTCCACACCACTTGATCAGTTCAACACAAAACACAGACAGCCCGAATGAGTAAACACTAGATTAAAAACTCAGTTCAAAGCTTCTTCTTCTGCATTTCTTTTACGCTTCTTTTTCTTTTTTTGTTTTATGTTGACTACAGAGTGTTCCTGCTCACCATTGCCTTGGTGATGAGCAGAGGATACAGAGTCCTGCTTGTTCTCTTCTTTTTTCCGTTTCGTCTTTTTCTTGACGACACAATGCTCTTCTTCCTCTTCCACCTTCTTCTTTTTTGCTCCAACTTCTGAGCCGAGAGGCTCTCCTGAGGAAGATGAGCGCATGGCTAAAGGTAACAGGTCACTGATGGACACCGCTGCCTCCTTCAGTCTGGTTTCCATCTCGCTGTCGCTGTCACTGCAAGCAGCACAGAAAGGTAGAATGTTCTGTGGAAGGTGAAAAACTGCCAATCAAGTGTTTGAAATGAAAGGGAAGGAGAAAAAAAAGAGAAAACCTTGAGCTGGGAGGAGGCCGACGCCTGGGTGCTGACGAAGGCTTGGCATCTTCCTGTCCTGGGACGGATGTAGAAAACAAACGAAATCCTGCAAAAATAAAAAATAAAAAATTATAACATTAAAAGAGGTCAAGTCAGTTCCTCTAATAGCGAATCTGCTTAAAGAAAGAGCAGACATTTACCCTCATCTTGACCGTCATCACATTTTGATTCCAGACATTTTGAGGCTATGTGCTGCGTTTCTGAAATGCAACTGAAGAACAAAATGCTGCTTAAAAATTGGAGCCCAGAAGAAATAATGAGACTCTTCTGTAAATGACAACTTTTCCCTACCTGTCCAGAAGATTCTCCAGCTTTCTAGCGACATGTTTCCGAAATCCTTGGGTGACCTGGAGCTCATTTCCGTCATGCTCATGGTCAGCGACCACAACGCTGTTGCACAACAGAATGTATACACTTTGCCCCTCAGTTTTAATTAAGTGTCTGCAAGATGCATAAATTTTCATTTTCTCCACAGCATAACGATTATAGTATAAAAACCATTAATCTACATCTAAAATTAGTTATTTAGAAATTGACCAGTTTAAAGTGTTGGGCTGTTTTGGAGTAAAAAATCTTGTTTTGCAATAAACATTTTTATCATAAAGATGGTTGGTCAGAGCTTTACAGCATTCAGAGATCAACCACAACGTCTCTGATTGGTGCGTGATGCATCCCAGATTCAGACTTCCTCCCTTATGGCTCTGTAAAATTAAAAAATAAACGTCCACACTTTCTTTAATTTAATGTGGAAGACTTCAGCTCTGCACAAAGTCCATTGAGTTTAACTGCTGTGAAATTGGTAAATGTGACAACACTTACCGCTTAGACTCCTGTTTAACACTGCCATCCCCATCTGAAATAAGAAACAGAAGTGTCAGCCTCCTGATGTGCACGGCGACCGTCAAACTCACGAAAATCTAGGGAACTAAAAATTATTAGTCGTCCAACGTATTTCACATGAACACACAAGTCCTAGCTCTGTCGGTATGTGTATTCAGGATTAATTACTAAAACGGTTGCAAATGTAAAAATGGCGCATAAATACTAGCATCCTTTACCTTTTGCGTTAAATGTTTGGCTTTCCCAAACGGCCTCCCGGCACTTTTTAAGCTCTTCGTCGTCACTGCTGCTGGAGTCCTTAGAAACTCTCCTTCCAGCGCGGGACGCCATCTTAACACCACGTGCTGCTTGAGTTTCTCTGTTTTCAACTGAGAATGCTGGGTAATGTAGTCCCTTGTTTCATTGCACACAAAAAAGAAATGACTGCCACTTTTATTATTTCGGTAGGCGAGAAATATATAAGCCTAACAAAAAAAATACTATTTATCTAATAGTAGAGTAATTAAACACCATATTGCTATTTCTTTAAATTGTAATAAATTGTAATAATTGACACTGCACGATTAGTTGATGGCGTTTAAACCTGAATTTCAGTTTCACTCTTAAATTGATTGATTTTTTTTTTTTTGTTGCTTTTAATTGTATTAACAGAACCGTCACTCTGAAGTCTGGATAAAAATGGCAGAGCTGAAGGTTTCATACCAGCCCAGATTTTTAAAAGCCGGCATGGGAAACTTGATCTGAAACATGTTGATACCAGAAGTGCTCTTCAGATGATGTGAATCTTATCAACCATTCACAAAATGCAGAAAAACGCATTTTAATTAGCTTGAATTGCTAAAAGTGGTTAGCCGGCTGAATTTGCAAAGATCCAAGTTTGTAAATTCAACTGGTTTTCCAATGTGGAACTGGTACACGGTTAAGTTGAGTTTTGTGCCATTCTAACTCTTAGGTCAATGATAAAAATAAGTAGTAGTAGATGTCACGCTCCTTTTAATGTAGTCATATGTACAAAACGAGCCAGACGAAGTGCTGAGCGCAGGTACTGTTTAATACATGACAATATGTTTTGGAAGATGGAGATTTCTGTACTGAAAATGCTATTTTTTAATTGTATGAATTTTTCAATTTGTTGAAAAACTCAGATATGGCGTTTGGCTGTAATATATTCCTCAAAATTAACTGTAGCACATGCTTAAAATATATATTTCTATTTGGGTAATGAATCCAAATAGGTTTCACTTTCTGAATTAAATTAACATTTTGCTAATATTCTAAATATGCAGACGCACCTTATTAATTGATTCAAAATGTCTTCTAAACAGAAGAAATTTTGGCTATGGTTTAAGAATGATAAAATTAGACAACAATGAGAAACAAGATGCCGATGAGAAAGCATCTTGCAGTCTGTCTTTCTTTTATTTATTACAATATTAATCTAATTTAAAAAGTGGATATTATGCAACAGTGTAAAGAGATACAATCAAAACTGAGAGTGCTCCTGCACTTCTCAATGCATTTGAGCAAAACAACAACTCCCATACTGGATGACAAAGAAAGCAGGACAGGTCTCCGCGGCAACCACAGTAGTGCTGCTCCTGTGTGTAGAAACCTTAAATGCATCGAACACCAAAGGCCAGACACAAAGGGTCAGAATGAGACGGTGCTAAAGGCATCGCATGGACAAAACTATTAACGGCTTTCTTCATAATCCCCTAATAGCTTCTAAAAATGAACGACTGCATGAACTGTAACACGCTAGAAAACAAGACGGCAGTAGAAAAGGTTTTTGTGGAGAATAATAAAAAGACAGTAGAGCAAAATTAACTTCCATTATTCTTGCTGAATTGTTCAAATCTTTCTTATACAAGTTTTTTTTTTTTTTCCACTGACACCAGATTCTAAGGCACTTTCCTGCTCTACAGGTGGGAGTTTAGTTTGTCACAACCTAATAATTTATAGGCACCCTAAATTTTTAAAAGGCCACCAATAGTTTCACAATAAGCACAATCAAACAAATGTTTCTCTTTTAAGGTACAAACCGAGGAGAAATGACATGGCTGTTGAGTAAAAACGTAAGGGATGTCCAAGCATTTCTACACCGAGTTGTACATGGAGGGGTTCTTGCTTTGTTCCCTTTAAGTTTTTAATGGAAATTAATTAAATTAATCCTCCTTGTTGAACCAGAAGGATGGATTTCAAGGAACTAAACAGGTAGAACCACATCAGAGTGAATTTAAACGTGCAACTAAGCGGTAATTGATGTATTATGTGCGAGTGACCGGAAATGTAGTCTATCACCATCTCACCTTCTTCGATTCTGCCAGTTTTCATAGAACAAAAGGAAACTTGGTGACACAGTTTCACAGGACGTAATCATGAGAAGTTCATGTTTTTCCTCAAATGGAGTGAAAGTTGACCAAAAAAACAAACAAAAAAAACACTAATCTACTCTGAATCAGGAAGAAATGATCCCTAAACAGACACAAACAGTTCAAATAACTCAGAACATTTCAAGCCACAAGTCGATAACAAAAATCAACACAATTCATGCTATCTCTTCAACAAACGGCAGGTTAAAAACGCTTGAGAAATATTAAGCTTGCTTTTCCCACTCGGGAAATCCAACTGTCAGTAGAAACGTGTCATTTAAATAAACATGAGTGTTTAAGTGAATTACATTGCTAACAATCTGCTACACAAAGCGTCCCCTTCCAGCAGAGACAGCGTGAACTCTTATGGTTGAAGGGTTCAAGCAGAAACGTGACACCTGGCTGACAAACCAAAACACAGAACAGAACAAACACTTCAGTCAGATATACAGAATTCATGAGCAAAGTTATTGTGAGTCCACGAAGCTGAGCTTCCCCGAGGTACTTCCGTATGGATCCGTGTTTTTCTAGTAAGGCAGAGTTGGTCCAGTTTCTAACAATTTCAACAACAACAACGACGACAACAAAAAACCACTTCTGCACCCTGTTTTGGAAGGAGTTTTAGAAATGTATAATCTAGGAAATTTTTCAGCTAAGAGATCCTAGACCCATTTCTTCTGTCAGGTTTTAAAGCCCACCGTTGTAGGCATAGTCTGCCTTGTTGTGCATGATCAGTTTGTTGTCCACAAAATAGAAACTGTCTGATTTGGTCTCATATGGGTGCTCCACCATTTGGCGAACTGAAACAGGAGAAAAGAGACACAAAGAGAGTCAACGTGGTGATAAGTGTAGGAAGGGCTGTGATCTGCTATTTCTGAAGATGGGACGTAAACTCACTCAGGTCTTCGGGAAGCTGTGGGAACTCGTAAATGTGTTCGCACGTGTTGCGGCTGTTGGGTATACAGAAGCCAAAGTCGAAGTCGAAGTTCTTGAGGAGCCGTCCCTGGAAGTAATGCCTCTCGATCATACGGAAGCTGTTGATGGGTCGGTCCCCCACTGTAAACTCAACGCTGCAGTTGGACAAAGAGACAGCAGAGATCCGTTTTTAAGCGGTGAGGAATGATGACTGTTTTAGGCCGAGAGTCCAGGCACTTACGTCGCCCCAACAGTGCGCAGTTTTAGGAAGGCTGGTGTGAACTGGTATCTGACGAAACGCCCCGCGCTGGAGTCTGCATCCCCGCTCTCTTCGTCTTTCTCCACATTACCTAAAGCAGAGAATGAATTCACTGGAGGCCATGCAAACATCATTCACATCGCAGAGTGGAACTGGTCAGATATACGGGGGAAAAGGACGGAGTTAAATGCAGGGCAACCCTGGGGGAGAACCTGAAAGAGGTCACTTTCAAGTAGCACAACAACCCTGCACACTCAGCCAGAGCTTAATTACATTAAAACATATGAATTTATTAAAATAGGCTGTCGTATAAAAATTGGGCACCTCCAGATGTCCAACTCTGGCAGGTATTAAAAATCTGGTGTTATTGCAGCAAAAGGTGGTTCAACAAAGTATACACACAAATAAATGCCGTCTTTTTGTTATTTGAGGGAATAATAATCTGAAATTATTCCATAACCGATTCACAATTGTGAACTAATCTGTGTCAGCCTGTCACGTAAAATTTAAGGGACAATTCTGGAAAGTGTACACTCGTTCTGTTCTAAGGTTCTACATTTCACCATATAATGGACCAAAAAATAAGAAAATATCAAACCTTATGTGCAAAAACTAAGTACATCCCCGAAAAGAAACAAAAAAACAATAGGTGTCTGTAGTTCGTTGATGGAAAAAAACAAACACTGAAAAACTTTTATGCAACATTTAACAGGGAACACTGCTGTTTTCATGTTTGTTGACCTCATAGAGACACATGTAGATGCAGCTCGCTCTGTAGGAAAGCCCCTCAAAACGACTCCATAACCTTTGGTTGTAACTTGCACCTAGCATTTAGGAGTAACAAGCTGTCCATGGTGGGTAAACTGAATGCACCACTTACCACTGTTTGGAGGTTTGGCTATCTCAAAAAGAACCGTTCCGGTTTCGAGGTCTCTGATTTTGAACCGTGTGAAGTCAACGCTGTAGATGTTATCCTCAGGTCTGCACAGGTAGTCTGAAACACAGGAGAAAAGCTGAATCAGAACCACAGTTGGGAAATCCCATTTTGTCCTTAGGAATTAGCTTTATTTTTTTTCCTTTCTTGAGAAACCCACAAACAAAATGTTCAATCATGTTTTTACTTTGAATATTGAGATAGTGGTTAAAGACCTCTGCACCTGCTCCCGCAGGGCAGAGAGACTATGCAACACCTCCAAAGTGCAGAAAGAGAGGAGGAAAGCAACTCGTTGTGTGGTCCGGGAAAAGCCCCCAGATAACAAGAAATGCCGGATTAAAATCCAGTCCAATGAGCACCTGATGACTAATGGAAGGATTTACCGTAACTTGGAGGGTTCTTGCAAAGACTCATGATGTGACAGGGTGGTCGCTGCTTGAGGAGGAGATTGGAATAAATCCAAGCAAATCTTTCCCATTTTTGTAGTTCATTTTAACCATGTTTTAAAAGATTTGAAGCAGATGGGCTGTAATTCATATGAGATGCTAAATAGAATTATGCAGGAAAGACAACGTAGAGCACAATAACTAACTAAATAAATAAAGGCGTTTTATGGGGTCCCTGGTGAGGATGAGTTAAAAAAAAACATTAAAATAAACTTTGTTTTAGAAAACTAAAGATTTCTGTCTCCTGAGGAACCACTTCTTCTGGTCACTGAACTGTAAATTGGACAAGGACCCATAATTATCTGGCTTGTCAAAAATAAACTGTAAAATAAACCTAAAGCTAATGTTAGAAAAAGCCATACTTGGGTCAGCAAGTCTTCATAACAACCACCAGACATCAAATGACTGCATATGATGCAGGAAACCCCCCCCCCCCCCAAAAAAAACAAACTTTTTCTGTCTTCATGTCAAATACTCTGACCACAAAGACGTTCAGTCTGATGCTGCGGAGACTATTGGAATATATATCTGCTGCGGAGAATATTAACCTTAATATTGGTTAATATTAATCAATATTAATAGTTTCAGCAAAACAAAAAAACTCTTCAAGTGGGTTTGCCGTGAAAGATAAGCACTTCATACACAGTGTTCAGCATGGTGGAGGATCTATGAGGCTGTGGGACTGTTTTGCCAGAGGCTCAGATGGGAAAAAAAAAAAAAAGTCCAAACCCCATACTAGCAGTAGTTATAAAACTCCTAATTACTACATTACCTTCTGGCAATTTTAAGCGAATAACAAGATTGTGCCCAATACAAATTGTTAATATGTCTACGCTTTCAGAGACGACCAGAGGTTCACTTAACATTAGCAAGTAACAATTAGCACATTTTTTTTATAAGCCTACTATTATCAAACTTTATAAAAACCACGTTTATTGGGCTCATAGGATACCTTCCGTGACAACCCGCAGACCCAGGACATGGTCCGGGGAGATATCTGTTCCTAAAGCCCGGAGCTCATCCTCTGTGACCGAAGGCCACTTATCCGTGTGGCTGCGCCTCGACTTCAGCTTCCTCAGCATTCCTCCGCCGGCCTTTCTGTCCCGGTTGCTGCTCTCCACCGCTTTGCCTCCGTCCTTCTGCCCCTTCCCGGCTGCCTGTGACGGTTTGTTTCGAGAACTGCTCATATCGCCCACGGAGGCGACAAAAGGAGCAGTTTTGTTGTATTTCAGGCACTTTACAAACCGAAGCCGTAATTTCAAGATGGCGTAAAGCGTGAGGGAGATGGAAAAGTCGAGGCTGGGATTGGCTGGAAGCGATTGAGGCTGCCATGGTTACCAAAAGGGGTGTGAATGGTTTTAATGTTCAGATCGCCCCGCTTGTATTTTGACTCTGTATACTGAGAGTTGAGATAACTAATCATATTCTACATGTTTTGACACAAGTTTAGCGTTCGCTTCTCGTCTGAATATGAGCTCAGACGGTTTTTAGACTCCTGGCCGCCTATGAATGGTCTCAAAGGCATCCGACATTTCCCAATGATGTCCACATGGTGGCGCTCGCGCGACGGCTTGACGCAAACGTTTTGTTGACGGAAGTTCCTGCGGAAAAAATAGAAGCAACGATGGTGCGGGTGAAGTCGAGGTAAAACACGTGCTTTTGGTTGCCTTTGTGTGTTTGAGATACGTCTCTGATGTTCTCTGTTTATACCGGCAGGCATTTGTTGTGTGAGATAAATGTATCTGACAGGCGCGACCTGCTGAAGCTGGACGATCGAGCTGTAAAGGGGACCGTGAAGGCAGCGGTGGCCCGCACTCATGGTGACTATGGGGCAGCTCTTTGCAGCATCCGATTCTGCGGTAAGCTGTCAGTGCATGGAGGGGTCGGACTATTTCCTTGATTTAGACCGCGTACTGCAGTAAAATAGCACTTAACAGTGACCGTTCATTGTAAATGTGAAATCCTCGTCAGTAGGGATTGGTAGGTCAGTGCGACGGGATAAAATTGACACAATTGAAATCAGGATTCGTATCTTGCTCTTAACAGGAGCTGTTCAGCTTAAGAGCATCAAAATGAGCAGAGACAAAATAGAGCTCAGGGGCTCTGACCAGCATGTGGTTTTTACTGTGCAACTAAAATCCACGAACTGTTTGAGATCATCTGTTTCTTCGCCAGAATCAAAAGTGAAAACAGAATTAATGAAAGTACCTAAACCAATTGAAACGGTTAGACAAGGATACTTGGAAGGCAATGTTTGGTCAGATTACTGAAAGGATGAACAGATCAAAATGGAGCTCACCACAGCATTTATATGCCATCAAATTTAACACTGCAACATGTAGCATTGTATTCTTTAAAGCATTGAACAAACAAGACATTACAAAAGGTCAAAAAGTTCAAATCAGCAATAAAAGAAGTCCAACCAATAAACCATTCCATATGGAGGTATAGACAAGAATTGGACTTGTTAAGTATTAAAGAAAACATTAAACTTTGTGTCTGATGAGTTGGGGCACTGTGCACAGCGATCACAGCAAAAGTAAAACCGGTTGACTGGTGAAAAGGGCCAGCATCTGGTGGGTAATATTTTTCCAGTATCAGAATGAACTAAATTGTCTTTCAAATTGTGATTTAATGTCATTAAAGGGGATATACAGATGATATAACTGAAGAATGGCTTTCTTTTAAGGGTGCTAGTGTTTTTTAGCACTAGCACGAATTTTCTGCAATTCTGAAAATGTACAAAAACATCTGCAGATGATTTTAAGTTTCCTTGAGATTTTTTTTAAAGACTTTGCAAAACACTTTGACAGTGTGCTTTGCATAATGAATTTGAACTACACACATCTCTCTCTGCTGTCAGACAAGAGTGAACAAAAGAGGAACAGCTTGTTCATCCAGAAGAGTTGGAACATTTGCTTGCCTTAATGCTTTTTTCGCCTTTGATATATGAAGGCACTCCTGAACTCGAAACATTGCGTGTGTATTGTCACCGGTCTAAATTTGAGATGGTAGTTTAATTTCCTGGTGCTGGAATTTGATTCACTGACACTTTAATCATTTCTCTCTGTCTTTTGTTTGTTTGTTTTTTTTTCTTCAGTGAAATATCTGAATGCCCACACTGGAATTGTATTTCTCCGTTTCCCGAAAGACTGTTACAAACTCCTCTGGTCTGCTCTGCCATTCATTACAAGTATTGAATGTCGTGGACGAATAATCCCATGTTTCTTCAATTGTTTGCACGTTGGAGGTGAGGTGTAAAAAAACAACACAAAATAGCACTGAAATACATTAAAATCTCCATCGACTTTAGAGTGGTTACTTTTCTACAGGGACAATCAGAACATGTCAGAAGTTTTTGATCCGATACAACACCCGGCAGCTCCATCGAATGCTCCCTAAATGTAAAAATGAAGGTAATGAATTAATGAAATTGATCAATTTTTTCTGGAAAATGTTGGTTTGATCCGATGTCTTTCTTTTTTTTTTTCAGAGGAAAAAAGACAGATTCAAAAAGCAATTCTAAGCTGCTCTCTAACAGGTAGAGGCGACGAAGCGTTGGAGGATGAGCTTGAGAGTGAAGAGGAGGATGGAGAATAAGAAACCAAGAATCTCTCTTTTATTTCGTTTTGTAGGATTTCTCAGTGGCTATGTAAACATCGAACTTTGAATAATTATGGAGACCTAACAGCAGCACGGCTAATATTCTACAATTTCTCTTGAAAGTATGTCAGCATAAAAATATCAGTTTTGTGGCATGTTAAAAATAATATTGTAATCTAATTTGAAGATTGACATTTTTAAGTAATAAAGGTATTTATGTTTTGTCTATGACATTTTTTTTTTCTTTAAAGAAGAGGCTTGTCATAGTATGTAATTATTTATTTTTTACATTATTTTTTGCACAAACTCACAAAAAACAGCTGTAGATTCAGTGGTGTTTACTGGTAAATACATCAGTAAAAGCAAACGGCTAGATTTTGTTATACCAATAGAAAACAACATAATATTTATTATTACTGGCTTTTGTTCAGAAGGACAGTACACTTCAGATTTTGGCATTCCTGGACAAAAATTACAAAAGTCTTAACGCGGATTTTACATAGATTTATTATGCCTTTGTACACATTCAGATCTGGGACATGGCCGGTTTCTTTCTAGAACAGCATAATGGCTGGAGATTCCCACTGTGTTTGCATTTACAGTCATTTAAAATAATTGATTTTAATTGTAGATAGATGAAAGAAAAAACAAATCAAATCAGTGTGAGGACGTGTATTTACTGAGGAGAAACTACCATGACTTCTTTTTAAAATTCTATTTATTTATTTTTTACACAAAATCCCACATACTGCTGTAATTATTAACGCTACATCTGGTAGTAGAAGTAGTTTGTAGCAGTTCAAGTTGTTTGAACTTTTTTTGTTATTACACAGTAGATTCTGGCTTGTCTGAATGAGCTATTTTCCAGTGGAGATTTCCTGATAGGTTAATCAACATCTGCCCTAAAAAGCATATTCTCTTATCCTTAAAATTTTGCATAGGGGTAATTAAGAAACCTGACCTTCGTCATGCTAAATTTGTTAAAGCAACAGGAAGACATGCATTAGTGAAACTAGGTCTCCAGATGGTAATCACCTTAAAAAAGTAACACTGAAATTTACGAGACTATTCATTTTACAGGAATATTTATGGTTGCCATTAACATAGTGACAACTGTGGTTGTGCTAAAAACTATTCATTGATGTTTTATGTATTTATTTTTTTTACCTGTACTGAGTAAACGGACCCTGAATTAGGAGTTTTTAGGGGTTTGATTTAAATTTCCAGGCTAAAACTGTTCATACATATTTAACCAGTTATAACGGTGGAGGCGGTGTGTACAAATATTAACCAATCAAATCAAATTGTATTTGTATAGCACATTTCAGCAGCAAGACGTTTCAAAGTGCTTTACATCATATCAAACACAGAAAATGACAGAGAATTACAGTTCCTATGGGGGTCCGGAAGGTTAGGAAGTTTCTAAGCCTAACAGGTTTGTCATTTCTAAATTTTCTCAAAGACTGGGGGGCTTTCAGATCGTTAGTGGAGTTCTACTACATTTCCCAGAGTTGCTCGCTCTTATCTTTGCTAACTAGGCTGGCAGCGTTACAAGAAACATCCGGGTCTCTCAGGTTCCTGTCTGGCGACCCGTCGCCATTAGTGCACGCTCTTTACTACGGACCTCGTTTTTAGGCTAAAATTCCCAAATTGGGTTGTTTTCCAGCTTCTGGAAGACATTTAGCGCCTTGTTAGGGGCACGTTGTTTTCCTTAACGAGCAAAAACCCGACAGTCAGAGGGGGTTTTGGCCCCGTTTGGCGAGCTTTCGTCCTCTCCTCTGCCAGGCTTCACGACTTGAGACGCCATAACCGTGTCTCTTTATTTTTTCTCTGGTTTGTTTTATGGTCAAGATGTCGCCGTGATGGGGTCTCCGCGTTTGACAGAAATGAATCAGGGCCTTCGCCGCCTGACCCGCACTCACTGCAACCCGTTATTGTCCCCCGTTTCCCCGTTTAATGCTAGAGAGCTCGGCGGCTCTCTGCCAGAAGCTCGGCCCGAACAGCGCTCACTGCACGGAGACAAACATGGAGAAAAACCCCAGCAGCAGCACCAGCAACAAGGTTCCGCCCCGTTCCAGCTCCACAGGCCCGCCGCCTGGAGAATCTAAGCCCAAAACAGGTACAAATACACTCAAAAATTCGTCCTTGTGTTTGTAAAGCAGTTGGATGTTTTGCAGCTAAACCCCATCGCTCCCCGCGGCCTGTTGGGGCCTAGCAGCAGCAGCAGCAGCAGCAGCAGCAGCAGCGCTGCACAGCTTGTTTATCCGGAGCGACTGACGTCGCCATCAAAACATTTGAGCCAACAGCAGCAGTCAGAGCTGCAGCTGACACAAGCAGACAGCTTTTCTACATGTAATATCATATACCCCGGATTAATATACCACAACTCTCCCACACGTGACGGCTAAAACTCACCAGTTCAACTTATTAATCACTGAAAGTTCATTTTATTTTGAATGGAAGCCAGTATAAATTAACCTTTATTCACGGTGCACTTTACACACCCAAGTGACCTGAAGGGCTGTACAGGTCCATAAAATAAAACATAACCAATAAAACACAAACACCTAGAATAAAACAGACAAAAAAAGAGAGAAAAAAATTTTTTTTTACCTTATATATTAATATTTATTTATTTTAGTTGAACATTTTTTAGCCAATCTTTGCTTCATTAAATGATTAGCGGCTTACAGTTACCTGGAAAAAAAAATCCAAAGTACTGTAGGTCAGCAGCTTCCTTAATTAGCTACATTAAAAATAAATACATTTGAGCAACAATGACACGACTTAATTTATTTTAGAACAGTGACAGCAAATTGCATGTTGCTCGTGCTAAAATATTGATTATTACAGTTAACTTTTTTAAAATGGTGTTTGTTATCCCAGCATTATTGTATTCAATATTGATATGTATTAAGCTACTGCAGCTTAGTTGTAGTAGCTTTTTTCAGTAAAGCCTCTTTGTTGACACAAAAATAATGATTTTATTTTTAATTTTTCATTTTTATTTACTCACTATTTTGGATCTGTTATTTTAAAGGAACCCAAAACAGAAAGATATTAACTCAGTTCTGTTAAGTGTTTGTCTCAAATCACATTGTCACGACAATGCTCAGCCACATTTTTGTATTTTGGACATTTTGCTGATTTTGTGAAGTGGTTATAAATTTTTTTGTAATTTTCTAGATTGGTAATTTGTTTGCCATTCAGCTCTTTAGAGAGAAACAAGTGTAACTACCTTGTAATAGCTGTAAAATGATCTGCTTTTGTTGGTTGAGTGGTAGGGCTATCTGCTCCTGCAGTCGGAAAATGTTTAAAAAAAGAGATTAACTTAATAAGACTGATTGGTGGTGCTCTTTTAATTTCAATGCTAAAACTTGACATTTTTAGCATTGAAAAATTCTTATCGTACATTAAGGAACCAGCTGAGCAGTGTGCAGCAAGAGGTGGGGAAGGAGCAGGTTGACGAGAGCGTCTCAATTTTTTATTTTATTTAGTTTTCTTTCGTTTCTGCAGACATTGAGGTCCTCTAAATTGATGATGCCACCAGGAGTCCAAGCAAAAAGCAAAAAGGGAGCTTGAGACATTAAGTCGCCCCAGGGTCAAAATGTACTGCGGCTATGAAAATAACTCTTTACATTGCCTCATCTAACCTATTTTATTATTTCTGTCTCAGAAGGTAAAAATAATGGGGGCTCTAAGCGCTACAACCGGAAGCGAGAGCCCTCCTTTCCCAAAGCTGAAAATTTCCCCGGCCCTCGCCGCACCAATTCACAGAAAAGCAAGAATTTCGACAAGAGACCTCCTCAGAGAGGCGGAGGACGACAGTATGGAGTCATGGGCGGAGGACGACGTGAGGAGGTTCGTGTTCTCCATCCTCATCTTCTCTTTGTTGGGGAGAAAACCCCCCCCCCAAAAAAACGCAGATTCTTTGAGCCTAACTTTCTCATTTGCGCGTCTGCAGGTAGCAGAGACCCGCCGGGCCGAGTTTAGCCCGGCTCAATTTGCTGGACCCAAAAAAATCAGCCTGAATCACCTGCTAAATTTCACCTTCGAGCCTCGCGGAGGCAACGACGGCGTCGGAGACGGCGGCCACTCCTACTGGGGCCGCAGGAACAAGTGGGGCCACAAGAACAAGCCCTTCAACAAGGAGCTTTTCCTCCAGGCCAAGTAAGCAGACCTTGAAGTAGTCAAGTAGAGTTGAAAATTATTTTAGTTATCGATTAATCACAATTAATCAGATTAAACGTTTCAGCCCTGCAGTCAAGAGGTTAGAACTAGAAAACTAATGTTGAACTTGTGATGTATTTGTGTTTCAGCTGCCAGTTTGTGGTGACTGATGACCAGGACTACAAGGCTCACTTCACTGACCCAGACACTCTGGTCAACTGGGACTGTGTACAGCAAGTGGTAAGTATGGATCCATCCAAGCGTTTTGTTTACATCAAACTCATAATGTCGGCCGCTTATGTCCACAAGAGGTAAAGTGCGTAACGGCGGATATTTTCTGTGCGTCGGCAGCGCATCTACAGCCATGAGATGCCGTCTTGCCCCATCTGCCTCTACCCTCCTGTGGCAGCTCGCATCACACGGTGCGGACACATCTTCTGCTGGCCGTGCATGCTCCACTACTTGTCTCTTAGCGACAAGAGCTGGTCCAAGTGCCCCATCTGCTACGAGGCCGTGCACACCGCTGACCTGAAGAGGTAAACGAGGAGAGAGAAGCTGCAGAAGGGATGCAGTTAATGTTACTTTTGAAACAATTAAGTAGTTGTTAAATCACAGAAGTAGCTTAGCGTGTTCAGACAGTGTCGATATGTAAGCTGTTTTTGGGGCCTGCCATGCAAAGCAATGGCAGGAACCTATTGCTATTCTCCCAAGAAAAGTTTCTTTATTATTATTATTCTTTATTTTTCATCCGTAACCGTTAATGCGGCTCATACCGCTGCGTGCACACCTACAAAAGAGGTATCAAAACGTGCAGAAAATTCACGCCATTCCAGCTATTACTTTTGGTGGGATTCGGGATTAACATGGCGACATAATTCGCAAAAAACTACGAAAAAAACCCCATTATAACTCAATGGGAAAAATCCTAGAAATACCCTATTTTTGAGGATTTGCTGTGTCGTCACAAATTCACCTAGAAATGCCATTCAAATTTCATTTTGTAGATACGTCTGTGATCTCTTCGAAAGTGAAGACGGCTCGTCGATACCAGTTATGGTTTGTCCACAATTTGCCTCTAAGCGACCCAAAGTTTCTCATTTTTGCTCATATTAGAGTGACAGCCGACCTCGGTTCATATCTGGGCACAACATTTCTTTCTCTCATCACTGTAAATGCTCTGAGTGAGGTACAGATATGAATCTCGGGACTATCGCAGAAGACACATTGAACTGTCATACGCTTAAAACGCTTTTCGAATATGTATTACGGTTCCCGAACAAGAAGGATTTGTTTCCAATGCTTTTTTTCAGTAAAGTGTGTTTGCTCAAACACACTTGTGTGTTTGAGAGCTCACAGCTCAGAGCTCACACCTGCTGAGACCATTATTTGCCATAGCAACGGAACTCAAGAGGCTATTGGCTGCTGGTTAGGACTACGAATACGCATCGTTGTAGTTCTATCTATCCTCAGTTGAAACAGATCAGGACTGAGAACTGGCCTTTACAACTACTTGCTGCTTTGGGCTGTATATAACTGATTTAACTCAGTAACTGTTACACATGGGATTAGTTTTACACTTTAAAATTAAGCATATTGAAAATTTCACAATAAAAGCCCTGAATATTTTTACATGACGTAATTGCTCTTTTTTGGCTTTATTTGACTTTTTCATCCAAAGCACTGTTACACATGGTATTAGTTTGGCCCTTTAAAATGAAGCTTAACAAAAATTTCAAAATAAAAGCCTTGAATATTTTTACATCAGCTACTTGTGTTTTGAGCATTATATAACTATTTTAACCGAAGGACTATTACGCATGGGATTAGTTTGGCCCTTTGAAATGAAGCATCCTGCAAATTTCAAAATAAAAGCCTTGAATATTTTTACATGACGTAATTGCTCTTTTTGGCTTTATTTGACTTTTTCATCCAAAGCACTGTTACACATGGTATTAGTTTGGCCCTTTGAAATGAATATTAACAAAAATTTCAAAATTAAAGCCTTGAATATTTTTACATCATGTAATTGCTCTTTTTGGCTTTATTTGACTTTTTCATCCAAAGCACTGTTACACGTGGTATTAGTTTGGCCCTTTGAAATGAAGCTTAACAAAAGTTTCAAAATAAAAGCCTTGAATATTTTTACATGACGTAATTGCTCTTTTTGGCTTTATTTGACTTTTTCATCCAAAGCACTCTTACACGTGGTATTAGTTCAGAACTTTAAAATGAAGCATACTGAAAATTTCAAAATAAAAGCCTTGAATATTTTACATGAAGTAATTGCTCTTTTTGGCCGTATATGACTTTTTCATCCAAAGCAATGTTACACATGGGATTAGTTCGGAACTTTAAAATGGAGCATAATAATAATTTCAAAATAAAAGCCTTGAATATTTTTACATCAGGTAATTGCTGTTTTTGGCTTTATTTGACGTTTTCATCCAAAGCACTGTTACACATGGGATTACTTTGGAACTTTAAAATGGAGAATAATAATAATTTCAAAATAAAAGCCTTGAATATTTTTACATCAGGTAATTGCTGTTTTTGGCTTTATATGACTTTTCATCCAAAGCACTGTTACACATGGGATTAGTTTGGAACTTTAAAATGGAGCATAATAATAATTTCAAAATAAAAGCCTTGAATATTTTTACATCAGGTAATTGCTCTTTTTGGCTTTATTTGACTTTTTCATCCAAAGCACTGTTACACGTGGTATTAGTTTGGCCCTTTGAAATGAAGCATTCTGAAAATTTCAAAATAAAAGCCTTGAATAATTTTACATGACGTAATTGCTCTTTTTGGCTTTATTTGACTTTTTCATCCAAAGCACTGTTACACGTGGTATTAGTTTGGCCCTTTGAAATGAAGCATACTGAAAATTTCAAAATAAAAGCCTTGAATATTTTTACATCAGCTACTTGTGTTTTGAGCATTATATAACTATTTTAACCCAAGGACTATTACGCATGGGATTAGTTTGGCCCTTTGAAATGAAGGTTAACAAAACTTCCAAAATAAAAGCCTCGACAACATTTTAAATCGTACTGAATGGTGCACGTCCGCCTCGCTTAACGTTCTTGCGGTTCTCCGCGTGCCACTGATCACGTCGCGGCGTCCTTTGGCGTCGACGCCGATTTGTGGCGCGACGACGCCGGGCCCATGCCCGACGGGCGCGCCTTGGCAGGCCCCGGCTAAATTTCTTCCGAAATTTTCTAGTTTTTTGTTGTTGTTGTTTGTTGCAGTGTGGTTGCCATGGAAACCAAGCAGTATGTGGTTGGGGACGAAATCACCATGCGTCTGATGCGGAGAGAAAAGGGGGCTCTGGTGGCTATGCCAAGCTCCCAGTGGGTGAAGGTGGAGGAGCCTGTCCGCTTTGGAGGCAAGTGGCTTTTCTTAGGGTGTTTTCACTCTTGATAGTCCCGTAGACTCGGTCCAGTTGGGGATCAAAGTTGCAACATTTGTTGCATTTTCAGCTGGTGGGATCTGCTTTCACTCTGCTCTGTGTCAAACAAACCAAAACCCTTTGAAAAACTTGTTCATCTCCTCACCTGTGGTGGCGCTGCACCGAGAGCTACTGAAGGAAACGACATAAAAACCTTGTTAGAAAATATAAGTGCAACTTCCTTCATCATTAAATGTAAACAAAACTGGAGTAGCATCAGATTTTAGCAGTTGTAGGATTTCTCTTTTGTCTTTGTTAAAAGATCTCAAGACATTTCTCCCGCTCATGCTAGAGCATGGGTTTGTTTTGGCAGCATTTACCCAGAATGCTCTGCGCTGTAGTCCGCCTCCTGCTTTTGGAGCGGCCTCCGGTCCTCCTGGCGATCACATATGCATTTTAACCGCGCTGGAGTTCACTTCAACCAAACCGAGACCAAGGTTTTTATGTTCGCTGTTCTGACCCGCGTCAGAGCACGATTACACATCCACTCCTTCCCAGACGAATCGGACTTAATAAATAGTTTAAATTTCATTCTTAGTGCAGTCTGGACTGAGAGAAACTCTTCTATTGTCACTAACTTCATAGCAACACTTGTGATGATTGAACAGGTTGGAATGTTTCTTATTTGTCATCAGAGAATGATGGTAACGTCTTTTTATCTTTTTCTTTGTAGATGCTTCTTTGAGTCAGTATTCCAAGCTGCTGCTGACGTCCCCGTCGCAGGTCCTGAATTTGGTAACCGAGGAGAAGGGAATCCTCCAGGCTCAGCTCAGCCTGGAGGAGGAACCTGAGGGCTGCTTCATCCAGAGCGCCCTCTGCCTTTTGCAGGTAGAACCGTTTTCCTGCCCGTACCGCCAAGGACTTTGTAAAAAGCTGTATTAGGGATTGCATGAAACAAACAGATGATGCGTTTCAAGGAGCAGCAACTAAAGGATATAAAATTCTAAAAGCACACACGCACATAATTGTTTGAATGTTCTTGATGATAGGAACAAGAGGAAACTCTGCTGAAGCATCAAGTGGCTAATGCAGAAACCCCTGACCTGTCCTCACTGATTCTGAACGATCCTCCTTCCCCTCTGGAGGAGGTGGTGACCACTACCATCAGCGCCAAGGTAGCTCTAGAAACGCCTGTCTTGTGATAGATCAGAATATGTGCCTTACATTTTAACTTTCTTTTATCTACAGTTCTTAGTCGGGTTGCAAGTTATCGATAAATGAGTTAATCTAAAGTCGGTCTTATCGATCGACTAATGATGAAATGAAACCTGAGTTTTGTCCTGCATCAACAGAAGGGTTACATTTTTCTTAATATGCGTAATTTAAAACAATAATAATTAAATGTTATTTTGTATCAGCTGTATTAAATACTAAAACAATTTTATATTTTCTCACATTATTAAGCTTTTACATTTATAAAATGTAACAAAAAAGGAACTTATTTGGGTGCTGAATAGAAAAATAAAAGATGAAAAGAATAAAAGGTGAAACACTTAATTCCCCAACAAGCGAGAGATGTTCATAGAGAAGTACTGTCTGTGGTTCTTCCAGGAATGTTAAAACTTCGCTCCATGAAAAGTTTTAATGGACTAATTCACGACAGTCCTCAGAATCACCTGTGCTCATTGCCGCAATGGGTTTTTTTCCCCAGCAATTTTTCATGCAGAAGTTGAGCTGCTCTGGCTTGCAGCTTGCCTGAATAAAGCGTTATTCAAGAGAAACTTCAAAAGCTTATCAAGTTTTTATTTGGACTCTGTTTGTACCGTTTCTCTTTCCCGTTCTGATACGGTTTGCCATCTTTAATCCTGTGTCAACGGCTCCGCTTAAAGATGACCAGCATTGCCCTCTGCTGGATGTCAGCCAGAGGACGTTATTAGTTATTTGATTGGAACTAATTTTAATCTAATAAACCCTTAACTGACAATTAATCACAAGTTGATTAATTGTTTGCGTCTGTAAATTCTACATTAAGACTCCATCCCTCATTTCTCTTGCAGCCTGTGCTGCAGTACTCCTCAGCGTTTGACGAAGAGGTGGCAGAGTTCCCAGAGGACACAGCTGCAGAGCTGCCAGGCTGTCCCGACGCCATCCAGGAGAGCGTCCTGGAGGAGCCCGCCGAGGCTGAGCCGGAGCCCCAGCTGGAGGAAGAGAGCCCAGCCAATCAGGCGGAGTCCGGTCGCCCCTCTGCTGCTGTGGTGCACGGACCGTACTACTATTTCTACCAAGGTGTGCAATTCCCTCTCCTGTCCAACAGCATATGTGTAGAGATTATCGTCATCATTTGTTATCATTGTTTTTCAAAATTTTGTAAAAAAAAAAAATCACAGGAAATTAGATTGTGTGTTTTAAAGTTTGGTTTTAACTAATTGCGTTTTTTTTGTGTGTTTTTTTCTGCCTCTTCCAGCTGACGACTGCCAGCAGATGTTCCTGCATCCCATCAACGTGCGCTGCCTTCTGCGTGAGTACGGCAGCTTGGAGGCTTGTCCCGACTCCATCACCGCCACAGTGGTGGAGATAGTAGGACACACAGTCAATGAGGTCAGCAAAAAAAAAAAAATTAAGAAATACTTGTGGAAAATAAGTTGATTTAAAGCTCTTCTTTTCTATTTTCCGAAAAAGTGCATTTACTTTATGTCAACATGTTCCCTTTAGGTCTACAAATAAAACCGTTTCGTTGGTTTATTTCAGGAGATCCGTCGTCGGCATCGCTATCTGGCTCACCTGCCGCTCACCTGCGAATTCAGCATCTGCGAGTTGGCCCTGCAGCCGCCGATCCTGTCCAAAGAAACTCTGGACACGTTTGCTGGTTTGAACACTTCTTTTTTAAATTATTATTATTATTTACTGTTTTAACAGTCTTCACCCTCGGCTCTTTTTTTTTTTTTTTTACACCAAAGTTATCTGTCAAACTTTTAGATGACTTGGAGAAGAGAAGGCGCCTGAGGCAGAAGAAGGCGAGGGATGAAAAACGCAGGGAGAAGCGCATTGAAATGGAGGAGAACAAGAAGCAGGGGAAATGTAAGAGAAGCCACTTTAAGCCCGTAGAACTCGCTGCGTGATTCCGGGTTGATGTTTCTTTTTGTTCCTTCAGATCCCGAGGTACATATTGGACTGGAGAACCTTCATCATTTCCCGGCATTTGGCTCCCCCCCCCACTACAGCAGCCCACCAATCCAACCTGATTTTACTTTAGCTCCTTCATCCCCCCTCAGCACCAGCCCTTCCTCTGGTAAGATTCCCGTTTAGGTTTTATCCTTGTTATAAACGTTATAAAATTTCCTCTAAATTCCCCCTCCTCCTTCGTTTCAGATGGGACTAGATTCCCGAGTCTGAGTGTGTCTTCGCCCACTGTGGGTAGCGTGGAGGACGATTCCCACTGCATGTCCTTTGCACAGGTGTGTGTTCAGCGAACATTTGTAGATCAACCAATGACGATGAAGTACTTAACTCATGTGTTAATTCTGTGTAGATGCTGAAAGATGGGAAAGCCAGAGCTGATGCTGGGCTCAGGGTCACTCCAAAGAAAGGTGACACAAACCAAAGAATCATTTGTTAACCAATTATTGATGTTTTAAAAAAATAGTCATTTTAGCCCTTCAATTTTCCCAGTCAGCCATTTTGATTCAGGTGTGTTGGAGCAGAAGTGTATGAAAAGTTGCAGGAGTGGAGCTACAGACCCTCCCTGTGTTTACATTAATATAACCCAGTGCATAACTGTGAAGGTTTTGAACAAACTTTGCAGAACCAAGCAAACACTCCAACTCCAGTTGCAGTTAAAATTTTATTAAATAAAATTTAAGGCATATCTGTGTCAGTTTTTAGGTTTTCTTTTGTTTCTTTTTTAGAAAAATGTTATCGTTTTTCTAAAAAAAAATAATTAAAAAAAGATAATTATAAAATGATAAAATGTGATAATTTTTCTTCCAATTTGAAATGTTGCACTGCTTTTGATAGTTACTGTATCACATTCAATCCTAATGGAAATACATTGAAGTTTGCGGTTGGAAAAGGCAAAACATGAATCGGTCAAGGAGCTGAATTCATGTTTCGACTCATAGGATTGTTTCCAGCCAACGTTTTGTAATAATTTCACTAATATCTACGAATGGTAGGTCTGGATTTTTGTTGGTATAACTTATTTTAAATGCATCAAAAGTGGTTTTTCTTCAAGCCAAAACTTTTATACTTTAATTTTCTATAATAGATGGTTTGATGAGTTTGAGTTGAAGCACATCGGTGAAAGCAAAACGTCATGAGCTTTATATATGTTGTTTGTACATATCCTTTTAAGAGAATTTTTGCGTTTTCTCCCATGCAGACAAGCTGCTTGCCCCCCCAGCGGCAGACAGCGACGGTGAGAGCGACGGCTCGGATCGCGTTCCCGTGCCCAGCTTCCAGAATTCCTTCAGTCAGGCTTTCGAGAAGGCCCTTCTGCAGCTGGACAGCGGTCCCCCTGCCCCGCCACAGCCTGTGGTAGAACCAGGTCAGCAACCGTGCCATCGCCCGACGATCCGATTGGCTGTCGGTTGACGCGCATTCCCTCACTCTCTCGTAATCTTGTGTTTCAGATGAAAAGGGAGGGAAGAAGAAAAAGAGGAAACAGAAACTTCTCTTCAGCACATCCATGGTTCACACAAAGTAGAAAAAAAAAAAAAGTTAATTTGATGATTTTGTTTCTTCGGATCTTCCCGCTGCTTGTGTTTTATTTTCCTCCCCAGACATGTTGGAAATCTAAGCTATGAAAGTAGGATTTACCGAGTAGCCAAAGCTCACATTACTTCAGATCCCGTTTCTGCTGCTTTAGTTGTCTTCCCATCAGTTTCATTTGCAGTTTGTCTTTTTTTGTCCAACCGGACCCATCACACTGAAAGCTTTCCGGGTAACCCTGCAGTTCCGATGCAAAGTAAACAAATCTAACAAGTTGCTGTCTTCTAATATTTGTTCGAGCTTTCAGGCTTTTCATATCTTCCAAGTACATAGTTTGACACAGCTTCCAGAGTATTGCACCTAGGGCGTATTACTAATAATAATATAGGCCAGGTCATGCGGAGGTGCTTCATACTAGAGTAGCAGTCAGCCAGCTGCAGGTATGTTGCACCTACACCACATCATCCTGGACGCCTGCCTTCCAAACAGTTTTGGGAAAGATGGAGCTGTTGTATTTTCTAGCTCTATCATAAGGACATGTTGTAGTACAAGAAAGAAAACAGTATTGTTAATTAAAATAATATAAGTTCTGTTCACTCTATAAAGCGTCTCTGCTTGTAGAAGGCTGAAACACGCACTTTGTTTTTCCTTCAGTTTGTCCTGCTTCATTTTCTGATTGGGAATGTTTACCCCAACTTTATCATTATCCCCAGTTGAAATTAGTTTGTGTGTGTCGGAGGTTGTGCGGAGCTGGAGGATTGCTGAGATTTGAACTCGTGCTAAAGGTGAAATGGATTTTGTTTTCTTTGAGGGTTCTTCAATTCACCTATATTTTTGAGCAGGTTTATGGGGTAGACAGCATAATTAGTATGTTGTAATAAATAAAGATTTATGCACAATCATAACCGTGTGCTGTAATTTCTGAAATCATATTGATGCAGTACTGCTCTTGTTCCACACGAGGGCAGTGCTGATAACGCCCGCCGTGTAGCAGGCAAAGTTGTCACTGGCCGTTCACCGGTGAGTGGTAAACTGCTGCAAAGTAGTAAATTAACATCCAAGTTATTCTTTGAGACTTAATTTTTTGCGTACCATTGATGATGATGATTTTTTTTTACCATAGTAGATTGTTGATTTGTATCAAGTTTATTATCCAAATGTATGTAAAGTTATTTATTTTCCGTTCGTTGGAAACCGGAAGTTAGAAGCTAACACGTCACATTATTGGATGCGTTTTATTCACCTTTCTTTTAAATTGGGTTCTCGGGCATTCTTACTGTTTTTAATTTTGCATCACTTCCAGTAATGTGTTGAAGTTCGCCATTTTGTGGGGAATTCTAAAATTTTCAGTCTTTTGTATGCCTTTGAAAGAGAGAGGTATCTGTGTCACTTAAGATTTTTTTTTTTTTGCCATTAATTAGCCTATTATTCAAAATACATTTTCTTTTAGAAATACGTTATCACAAATGATTTGTTTTTTAAATCTGCTCCCTCATGATACTATTAATGTTTCATCGTTTTCCAATTGGTTCAAGATGTTTTCCTCTGTTCTGTAAATGTATCAATTTGAATTTATGTGAAGGTTTTTTTTTGTTTGTTTGTTTTTAAAAAAAAATAAAAATCCTTTAACACACACCGACCAAAAACACAACAACCCTGAAATTAATCACAGTCTCTGCTCTCAGCTTTAGGCTCACATAAAGTACGATTCCAGTATGTGTACATTAGGTGGGTAGTGTTATCTTGGATATTTAATGACTAAAATTGTAATCTTTCTGAAATATAATCTTTCAAGTATAATTTTTGTGTTTCCAAAAGTTAAGGTCAGTGGTGCACTGAATAAAACATTACATTTGCTAACCATACCTTTCTGGAAAAACAGCACAACTCACAGCTATAGCTTGTCAGCTGTAGAACATTATAGTGTTTTAGGTTTGTTTTTAATTTTGCTACAAGTTAAGATGAATTATAGCCCTCAAAATAAGCCTCTTCACTCACCTGGTTCTATGCTGACATCATAAAAGGCTTATGTGAACAGAACTTTTTCCAGTACTTCTGTACATTTCTTGTTTGTCCATAGCTTTGCATATTTTTACTCAACTTCCACCTTCACATGTGGTTATTTGAATTCTGCACTCCTGCAGCAAAACCTTTTCAGGAAAATGAAGCAATAAAGAGCAGACATGAAAACTGCTCGTCACCCAGGACAGACAGGAATGTATAGATTTCCCTACCAGAAATGTTCAGACTTCATTTACAGTCAAGTTATTTTAAAAATCATATGGATTTGATGAAGACGGGTTTTGACATCACAATAACCTTTCTTTTTTTTGCAGAAATGCTCTACTTTCATGGTCCTTTATTTTGAAAGTATTGACCGGAAAGGCGGTAGCCCGTTTGACCAAATTGATGGATCTTTGTAGCTAACCAGTCAGACTGCTTGTTGGCTTCTCGGCGCTGTCTGGTCGGTCCTGTCAACAACACTGCAACCTGAGACGGGATAGCCAGTCATTTGGCTAGCTGAGTAAACCAGCTAAGTTAGCCACACTGCTAGCCTCTGTATTAACTAACCACCGCAGCTCCGGGACTACCGTGCAAAGTTGGCTGAATATAACCCAGTTTGGAGTTGATTCGACGGTGGCAGAGGGGGAAAAACCAATTTCTCCGCTTGGTAAGTTGTCTCCAGAATGGATAAACCAGGCAGAGAAAAAAAAGACAGGTTCAGTCAGTGTTTCCATTTTGAAAGTTCAGCTTCTTGAGTTGTTAGCCTTTCGGCTGCTAGCGAGCGATCTGCTGATGCGGTTTATAGGTCCTCCTGTTTTAAGTCTCCATGGTTGCTCATGAGTCCGAGCTCTTACTACATGTGAACAAGTTGTTGTTGTTTTTCAGTGAAACTCTGTCCTGTTCGGTGCACGGCCAAAATGTGTGTTTCGGTCAATTCGACCGGATACGGTCCCTGCTGATCCAGATGGTTGGGATGAGCTGGGAGGAAACAAGGAAGAGATAACACTTGTTGAAATGTTTGGACTAAAACAGCTTTGGCTGACTTGTGCGCCGGTATTGACCAAAATATGACTTAGTAGGAAAGGTTTCTGAACGCGTGTCTCATAAAATCTGCATTCACTGGCTTTTTACTTGGAGCTGCACCAATCGGACTTTTCCCGACCGATACCAATTTCCTTTTTCTTTCTCTTCCTATTTCCTCCTCCCCGGTGTTTTGAGTTTGACATGGGCAGATTTTTTTTGTGCTCCATTTCTGGAATTAATCACATTAAATTGGAAAAAAAAAATACAAATAAATCCACGTCTCTTGATTGATTTGTTTGTTTGATTGATTTAACTAGAATTAATTTGATTTATTGTCCAAAACTTATGTTCTTAAACCTCTCTGAAATTTAAGAATTGTCTATTTAAATGTCTGACAGATTGATTAATGCAATTAAATCAACCCGCAACTTGCTTTCTCTTGCTGTTACCATTATGAACAGGTTGTACGCCTGTATTTGTATGTGAACAAGCATCTTAACGCATAAAATTAGCCTCTGACTATTTATGACTATGACTTGTTTACAGGTACATTTATTTATGTTGAAACTTGACAAATTTTTCCTAAGTTGACTCTTTCTTTGATCAACAAGACCAAAAATGTAAAAATCATATTATTTACATTTATTTACAAAAAATGTAAATAAATTGATTTTATTTATTTATTTATTTTTTAACTTAGAATATACCAAATATTAACTCATTTGTGGAAATTTTGTGAAAATTTATTTTGGAAACGTTTAAAGTTCAAATGTACACCAATCAATAATTATCTGGAGATTGAAATTGGCCGGTTATTTCTTGATTGGCCTGGGATTGGTAATCAGTTGGACAAATACCAAAAAGTCTTTGCTGTTAATGTTTTCTTGTTCACCAAATGCATCAGAATAAACTACAACCGCCATTTTGGCTCTACAGACAACTTTAAAAAAAACAACAAAAACCAGATAAAAGTTATAAAAATATGCTGTGCACTGGTCAGACTTCTTGTCAATGCCGATTACTCAATGCAGTACAAGTTCTTTGGTAGAGTTAGTAGTTTTTATTTCAACAACAAATGGAAAATAAAAAAATTCCCCATTTGAGCTGCTGATCCCAAATGAGAGAAATTTGGTAAATTTAGCTGCAATCATTTGTGTGAAGTTGCATCTTCAATGACTCTTCAATGACACTGCACACCTACATCAGAGAAATTACGACCGTGCTGCACCGCTCAATCTGTCATTTACCAATTTTTTCTCAGTCCGTCTTGATCGGGGATTAGCAGCTGCAATACTGAGAAATCTGTGGGATAAATTCTTATGTCAGCAAACGTCGCAAGTCACATAAACCAGAGAGCGATGAAACAACTTGACTTTAACTTATTAGTTTAGTTCAAACGTAAAGACAGCTGTGTTTGACTTTTGTATTGTTTAGATTAAATATCAAGTAGTTTTTGGCTAAAACACATTTACAGAGAAAGGTTTTGTAATCGTCAGTGTAGAAGGCATATTGCTTTTTTTGTACAGTTTTAGCTCGTTTATTGCTCTGAAAAGGTTTTTCTTTTCGTCAAATGGCCCGTATTGAGTTTGCAAACTCCTAGTAGCAATTCATCGATTACTCAGTCAATTGAAAACTATTTAAATAATCAATGAATCACAATTAACCCAATGAATCACGATTGAACGGATTAATAATTTCAGCCTTAATGATACTCACCACCATAAGTGCATGTTTTCCTCATATTGTGCAGGTCTAATCTAATCGCCTGTACCCTAATCTGTACAGACAAATGGCAGCCGCCATCTTTATTAGTCCTTATGGATGTTTCGTTATTAAACCTGATGCCTGGTCAGCTTCTGAAACTCTTTCAACATAAACGTCTGAGGGAAATTCCTTTGTGTAACCTTTGAATAAACCGGCTGAGCCACGTTACTGACTTGACATCCTTTGGTGTCAAAACAAAACAGACTCCCTGCAGGTTTACCCTGTGGCCCACTGGCCCACAGGAACTGCCTGCTAAATACCAAAATGCATTTGTGATCTCCCTCAAACTTAATGCCAAATGTCTAGATGAAGCTAGCTTTTATTTAAAAACAAAAAAACCCAAGTTTGTTACTTTCATTTTGTCGTCTGCATGTTTCAGTCATGGCTTGTGTGCAGAATAGTTGTCTCAGCCTATGTAAGACAGAGACTGGTCTAATCCCTGCTGGGCTGCCCGACCCCACCATCAGAGTAAATGTTTAGCATTCCATCCTGGCAGAGGCGTTTCCTGTCAACATGAAAAGGTCACTTTTTAAACAAAAAATAAAACTAAATAAACAACAACTGTGTAACGTCTTTTTTCCACGGTGCTTTCTCAGCATTGCTCTCTTTTCCTCCTTCCTCGTGTCATTACTGACTCAGCAGAAAAAAGGGAGTGTTAATTCCACTTCTGATACCCGCAGATTGATTTTGCATAGACGTACACGGGGTTAAAAAAAAAAAGCGTGGGGTATTAGGAGTAGCGATCCAGGCGTCGATGCAAATATTCGTACTACCGAGAGTCAACGGAGAGCCGTGCGGAGTTCCTGAATTTCCTGGAGCACTCTTTTTTTTTTTTTACATCCCAACACAGTTTGCCACAGTCGACTCAAATGCAGAGGCGTGACTGTGTTTACTCAAGTCTCTGTGAGTGTGCATTTTATTATCTATTTGCTTCAGTAAGGAAGGCGTGAGAACACCACAGTGACGCCACAGTTGGACTAATCCTTCTGTGGCTCTGCAGTGATTTTGTTTTTTGTTCCTACTTTGCTGTCTTTAACTAATGAAAAACCTGTGTATTTCTCTTAAGCATCTTCAACCCGGTCCCCCTTGTGTGCTATGACATCGTGGCTTGGCTACAACAAAGACCCAAGCTCTTCCGCAGACGGTTAACATCTGCCAAGGTAGGAGCCCGTGGTGGGATTATTTGTTGCAACTCAAAGAATCTACCAAGTCTGTGCTACAAAGTCAACGAGCGCAGGAACATGTGGAACGCGTTATCAGATGTCAGAGCCTCTTAAAGGGCCGGGAAACGACAGTCTTCATTTCAGTTTTGGCTCAAGTTGTCACTCTGGCGATGGTAGATGAATTATATTTAATCATTAATTTCAGTTGTCTAATTGCTTCATTATCCTCAAATAAGGGTCAAAGGTCTAAAATGACCGTGGACGTTAATAAATGGCAGAGCAGGATTGTTCCCAGCAGCTTGCTAAAAGTTTTCCACGGAGTCCCTCATTCGACGTAGACGGCTCGACACGCCTGAGTTACAAGGAAGGTAAACGGTGACATTGTACCGCTGTCCAACCCCCGCCTGTCCCGGGATTCACCTCGGACACGTGCGGTCGTTACTCGTGATCGTTGCTACACCAGTAATTCCAGCTTTGTGCTGCGGGTTTTTTATTTTTAATTTTGCCTTTCTAGTCAAACAACAATAAGAATATGTTTGAAAAAGCAAACAGAGGGACTTACTTTCTGGAGGTGTATCTGTACATGTATCGGTACCAAAGTAGTGCAGATCCCATGTTGGGGTGTGCAGTCAGGCAAGAAAATAAATAACTAAAAATGCACAAGTTACAAGTAATTGTTATTAGCCTTTGACTGTTTTCTGGTCTCTGGTTTTTTAAAAAAGTGGGAACATTTTCTGTCATACCATTTGTAAGATTTGTAACCTTTTTTTAATAAAATGCCTGAGAGAATTTTGCCACACTAGCGACACTCGTCTATTCATCTTTCACTTGCAAGAAAAGTCGTTGTCTAAAAGCCAGAAGGAGTGTCCTTCTGCTTTCATTAACCTAATGGGTTTTATTTGACTACAGTCGGCAAGACAAGCAGGAGACGCCAGAGTAGCCAACCACGTCAATAATCCAGTTCATGGAATGTAATAATTGTTGACTTTGTTTTGGAAAAAGAAAAGAAAAAGCTATTGTTTGAATGTTGCTGTAGGGTTTAGTGTCTCTTAGTGTGTCATTATCTAAGACATTGCGTACATGTGGAGTTATTTAAATGAGTGTTTGATAAATTCACTTATTTAATATTTTTTGTTTAATCTAAAGTCTACTGCTTAATCAAATATAAGCTGAATGTTTTCCCACTTCATAAATTAGCTCTCCTGGCTATAAAAATAGTAAATAAAACACCTTCCACTTTACTGCTGATGAAGATGTGTAAAACAACAACAACAAAACTTTTAAAATTACTACTTGTCATGAAAACATGACGACTAGCATGTCACTGTTTGCTTTAGTACTGATCAGTGAAATTAGGATAAGTTTTCATAATATTCCCTTTTTTCATCTGCCAAGATCAAGATCTTCAAAACTATAAGATATAATTGTAAATATAATAATAATTTTCCTAACTTCTGCGTTATTTAAAAACCTTTCTATATTTCTTCATCAAGCGTGTTCCTGAACAGACAATTCTCCAAAGAATAAACAGAGCACCTTTCAATTGCACTCCTTTTTAGTAATTTTACATTCTTTACTGACCCTAAAAATAGCTGTTTTCCAGTCAGTTGCGACATTCACACCAAATGATTTAGCAGCTAGAGTAGCATTTACTGGTAGGTAGTAGACTATTGGCAACTCTGAGGAAACATAATAGCATTTGATAGCATTTAAAAATTGATTATTGTGCGATTTAGAGATATTAAGAAGTTAAAAAAAGTCCTTTTCTTTTTGTGTATTTGTTGTAAAGCATGGCTGCTCAGGTGGAGGTTCAGCCCGGTGAGGTCGGGGGGACCGGGGCAGGAGGACGACTCCACCTCAGTCCCTTGACTGACCCCAGCAATAAGAACGTCATTGAAATGCCGTCTATCGAGTTGGAATCCAACAAACCTGCCCCAAACCCTAAGCCTCGGCTGACGCCCAAGCCATTCGTTGTGGAGAAAAACCCCACCATTAAGCCCATACTCGCCCCCAAACCCCGCCCGGAGCCCACTCGCATTTCTGGGTCCAAACCGGATCTGCCAAACACACCGAAACCAACAGCGAGGCTAGTGTCCACCAACCCCAACCGTCCTGCTGCTACTTCCTTCAGAACACCGAATTCATTGAAAACTGGCCAGACAACCAAGCCTGTGATCCAACCTTTTAAACCGGTCCCTCCTCTTGATCCCGTGGAGCCCAATAAATCAAGCCGCCCCATCCCGACCGGGAGGCAAAAACCTGCTGCGTCGAACTTGGCCTATTCCAAGAGTCTTAAAACATATTCGGCAGCTGAGTGGTCTGGAACCACTTCAGTCAAAAATGAGAGCGGTGAGAGCAAGGAAGGATCTATGACCAGAGCTAAATCGATGGAGTTCCTTGCTGCAAGAGGGCAAGACGAAGAAGCAAAAACCAAATCTCCTCCTGAAGCAGCCGTGCAACTGAGAACGCAGCCCAGGAAACCCAGACCCTTTTCGGCTATTTTTCCTGCTGCACCGGCTAAAACTGAGACACCCGTCCCTGCTCCTCGCTGGGTAGCGAGGCGACCCCTCTCAGCCGATCTCACGTCTAAGTTTGAGTCTATCGGTCTGTCTCTGCACCAGAAAAGCCCCAAAGCGAACACTCCACCGGATCAGGACCAAGAACAAGAGAAAACTCCTCCCAGCGCAACATCAGACAGTGCTGACGGCGTTGCTGATCAAACTCACTCCAAGCAAAAAGCGGAAGAAACTGCTGCGAAGGACGGTGAGGACGTTAAGCCGGTGGCGAGCATCAAGTCTCGGATAAGTCTCCTCCTCGATGCATCGTCCTCTCCAGGCGCGGCGGCCGATCCGGTGCAGCCGGTTCCGGAGGCGGAATCGTCCGTGGGCGTGAAGCAGCTCATCAAGCAACTGACCGTGGATACCACGCCGAGTCCGATCCCCGCTGTGAAGCCGGTGTTGAAGCCCCGCCCGTTGCCTCTGGATCGCACCAAAAAGTAAGAGCTCTGCCTATTCTCTTTCATCTGCTTGTTTCTGTTCAGTGTTTTTTTTTTTTTGTTCTTTTTTTTGTGTGTGGGTGCATGAGTTCCATTGTCATGCATGCTTTTGTCTCGTATGATGTATGTTCATCAGGTTTTCATCCGAGCGCTCACCAGACCCTGAGGGAACAGATCGACATGACATCAGCAAAGAGTCTCAGAGAGGGGTAAGAGAGGGGCCGAGCTTTGCCGCATCGGGGTTCTCGTTTTGTCCGATTTATTTTTAGCAGACCAGTGAGAGGTGTTTTTACAGCTCAGTTTTAGGAAACGCTTTTAGAGCCTATTGTGTGAAGAATGTAAAGGAATGGAGAAATGGCAGGATAAAGGGTTTACCATTTGAAATCTGGACATACAGTTGAGGTCAGGAGCTTTTATACACTCGCAATGATACAAATTACATAATATTTTGATTGCTCTTTGCCCCAGGGTAAATGATCATACAATATGTGGTGCACAAGTTAGAATTTATTGTAGGTGTTCATGACCACGCCCATTGCATTAGCCCATATTCAGAACATTTGGAAAGTCCAAGGAACTCCTTTGAGACCTGAATAAACCCCACAGCTGATATTGATTTGCACATAGGATCAGGAATGATTAATAAGAACTGACAGATTTCAACTGTTTCCTTGTCTTTCTATGTGCATTCTTTCCTTCATGTGTTCAATAGATTCCCCATAACTTTACTTTTATACTAGTAACAATGTTCATATCTGATAATAGGTATTGCAACAGAAAATGTAGGTCATAAATCAATGGAAAAAAAAGGTTAAACCTAAGACATCTAAATTTAATTCTTCCCTTTAAAAGTTAGTGGTGGAAGGCCATTTTAATAAGGCTTGGTTGCAGTTTCAGCAACTCATCCACTGTTAAGTTTACATACGTACATACATAGGAGGTCAAGTTAAACACTTGACCTCCTATGTTGCATCTTGTTCTGTTTGTCGTGTTCATTTCCTGGTTTAACTCTTGTTATAGCTCCATTGCAGAGTTGTGTTTAAACCGTCTCCTCTTCTTTTCTAAAGACTTTTGCAATACGGTTAATCTAACTTGTGTTTATCTTCTCTCGTCTTCCCAGGCCGAGGAATCAACAACCACTCCCAACGACCACAAGACGTTCCTGGATTTCAAGGATTCCCCTTTAGAGTCCAGAAAGGGTCTCGCACCTGAAGGGTCGGAAGCAGGACTGCCGTGGGCTCATCCTAAGGAAAGCAGTTCTGGTGCCGAGTTGCACACAGTGCGAGCTTCCTTGTTTGAGAACATTGTGGAGAGGCAGAGTGTGTTCCTGATGGACCAGGATGAATCACCCAAGGATGGTGGTGTGTTCTTCGCGAGAGGAAATGAAGAGGAGGAGGATGATGGATCCCTCGTTACGGCCACCTACAGGGAACTCGTGTCCCCCTCGGATTCGTTCCGGGTCTCACACGCCTTCGACACGATCCAGGCGGCTGAAGAGAACCGAGCAGTGAGTGAGAGCGTCCCGGCGGCCCAGTGGGAAGACAAGGCCATGACGCTCCGCACCAGGCGCTCAGAACGAGCCAGGCCGGCCGTACAGATGGCCGACACGTCGCCCCGGTACCTCAGAGTGGGGGCTTTGCACAAGTGGACCACTACCAGTTTCGATCAGGGGGAAGGTTCGCATAAAGGGATCCCGCAGGAATTGGAAAGCGAGGGGCGAGCAGGTTTGGAGAAAGACCAGGATGTAGCCGCCCCTAAACGTTTAAAAATACTGCAGGGAGAAGAGCCGCAGAAACCCAAGGCCACCTACTTCGCTTTGACTGGACAGATGCAAGATACAGCATCTCCCGGAGAGGTGGGATCAAGCCTCGCTGGTGCCAATCTGCACTTCAATGATCTACCTGTGAGGTCAGCTATGGGGGGCTCACAGGGACAAATCTATTCAGCCAGGAGGAACCCTTCTCTAGAAGAAGCGTTTGGGCAAATCTCCCCCACTCAAGAGAAGTTTGACGAATTAATGCAGAGGAACACCATCCCGTCCATGGAGATCAGCTCCCAGATGGAGGAACAAACCAAAGCAGATGTAATGGAATTAAAAAAGACAAAAGAGCAACAGGAGAGAGAAAGACACCTGGCTAAAATGAATGAGCACGAGGAGCAAACACAAGTAGACTTTGAAAGAATGAAGGAGTTGGAGAGACAGCGAGAGTTCGAACGACAAAGGCAAAAAGTGTTTGAAAGGGAGAAGAGAGAACTTGAGGAGGAGCGGCATAGACAAAAACTCGAGATGGAGAAACAGAAACGGCAAGAACTGGAGAGGGAGCGACAGCGTCAACTCCAAAAAGAACAAGAGAGGCAAAAAGAGATGGAGAGGGAGCGTGAAAAGGAGAAGCAGAAAGAAATGGAGATGCAGAGTCTTAGAGAAAAGGCTGAGAAGGAGGCCGAAAAATCGAGACAGATGGCGTTAGAGCAGGAAATGCTGAAGATGATAGAGCTTGAGAAAAGAGCTAAACAAAAGGAGAGGGAGATGGAGATGGAAAGGAAGAGAGAGCTGGAAAAACAGAGACAAAGGGAGATGGAAAAGGAGAAGAGACAGCAAGACTTGGAGAGACAGCAGTTGGAGAAAGAGAGACTGAGAAAAGAACAGGAGAACGAAAGGAAGAGGAAAGAGGAGTTAGAAAAACTCAAAGAGATGGAGAGACAGCAGCTAGTTGAGCTAGAGAAGCAGAGATCAAGAGAGAGGGCAGAAAAAGAGGCAGAGAGATTAAGACAGATGGCTCTGGAGCAGGAAAGTCTGAGAATAAGGGAGCTTGAAAAAGAGAAAGAAAGACAGCGTGAGTTGGAGATTCAGATGGAAAAGGAGAGGGAGTTGGAGAAACAGAGGCAGAAACAGCTGGACATGGAGAGAGAGAGGTTGGAGAATGAGAGGCTGAAACGAGAACAGGAGCAGGAAAGGAAGAGGAGGGAGGAGTACGAAAGGCTCAAAGAGATGCAGAAGCAGCAGCTAGTTGAGCTGGAAAAGCAGAGACTGAGAGAAAAGGAAGAGAAAGAGGCCGAAAAATTAAGACAGATGGCTTTGGAGCAGGAAGTGTTGAAGATAAAAGAGCTTGAGAAGGAGCGAGCGAAACTGAGGGAGTTGGAGATCGAGCGTCAGATGGAGATTGAGACGAGAGAGAGGGAGAAACGGAGGCAGAGGGAGGTGGAAAAGGAGAAGCAGAGGCAGCTGGACCTCGAGAGGCAGCAGTTCGAGCAGGAGCGGCTGAGACGAGAACAGGAGAAGGACCGGCAGAGGAAGGAGCTGGAGATAGAGAAACATAAAGCAAAGGAAAAGCTGGAAAAGGCAGAGGCAGAGAAAATTAGGCACATAGCCAAGCAACAAGAATTGGAGAGGCAGCGACTGAAGGAGAAGCAGAAGAAGGAGGAGCAGGAGAGGCTGTGGTTGGAGTCGTCCTCTCTGAGACCCAAAGTTCTGGACCTGGACTCTGTCCTCAGAAGTGACCTGCTGTCTCCGGCGTCTCCCCAGCACGGTGACGCCTCACCACGATGGAGGGAGCCATATAAACCTGTGATTCTTGACATCGACTCCTTCACGTCTCACGCTCAAGGCTCACCGAGCAAAGACTCGCTTCCTGCTTCTGGTATTACGGGACTAGATGCTGAGTTTGGGGTTTGGTTGCAACCCACGCCCGAAAGAGACGTCAGCTGGAAAGTTCCGGCGCAGACTTCAGCAGGTTTCTCGAGTCCGGTGTGGACAATGTCCCCTCAGGATCCGTGGGAGCTGCGGCCCGTTGAGATGTCGGTGGACAAACCAGTGATGGAACCCAAGAGAGCGTCCAGCAAGCTCAACCCAGAACAACTTCTCCTCAAACCTGAGGAGAGGCATCCCAGCCCACAACAGCACAGGCCCGCTTCCCTGGATGAGCCTCCCTTCTTGTCTCCTCTTTCAGGGAAAGAGCAACAATCGAGGAACTCTCTTTATGAACTTTCCCACAGTAGCCTCGGAGAGCAGATCTGGATCCCAAGAGAGCCCCAGCCTCCAAAAGAAAGGAGAGACGCCCACGGCCACAGGAGATCCCACGGATCCCAGGTGAGAGAGACTAATCTGATCAGGCAGTGGCTGCAGATGCAAGGTTTCTCCCAGAAAACTCACTAAGCCCGGTGGTTGGGCGCTAGGACAGTCATTCATCCAGCAGCACGTTGTATTTTTGAGCTAACAAAATGTTTAAAGTTGACAGGAAATTTGAAAATATCACTTGATAATCATGTGTTATTGAAAGATTGGAAGATTCACACCCGAACACCGACTATAAAGTCTTAAAAAATGCACACATTTTAAAAAGATTTAAATAAATAAGCAATGCTTAGCCTGGTGGGGCACAAGTAAAGCCTGGTGGCCCGCCAGGCTTATAATACACTGAGATGGACACTTTGTGAGTCATTTTTGGGGTGAAACTCACTCAAATTTAAGTCGATGTCAAGTTGATCTGTATCGTACATTTGATCACCAAGGTAGTTCAAAATGTTTTACGCTCTAAAGACATAGTACAGTAACCAAATGTGAAAGAGGCAATATTTTGTCAAATGCCATCGTCATTTACTGGCAATTTGGAAACTTCTTTAAAAGAAGATTATCTAGAACACATCTTATTCATCATCATCTTCCTCTTTTTTTTGCTTTCCTCTTAATTGTGTAGAAATTGGACAACAAACATCCTGCAAATTTTCTTTAAAAGCAGATTTAGGTGCACCTGTTTGTTAAACTTGATTAAACGGGAAGAGTAAAGAGTGATCCATCTTGTTGCTGAGCGTAAACTTACAAAAAAAATAAAACTAACCATAACAATCTACTAAAACAAAAGATTTAGGACGGTGTATCCCTTTCTTTCAACAAGGTAAGACAGGTACTTGAAGCGTTTTATCTTTTGGATCTTCACGGCTTTATGAATTCCTTATCTACAAAAAGCAGAAAACTTTATTCATTTCCTTGAAGTATTGCATATTTGGTTTGCTGTTGAACAGGTAAAAAAAATAGGGTTGGGACTTTATCACATTAATTTTGATTAATTAATTACTTACATTTTAATGTGTCAAACATTTAAACGCAATTAATCACTTTTTTTTTTTTTTTACATACAAAGTTATGTACACGGTAAAATTTTACATACAAAGGATCCTTTGTATTTGTGCATTTCCAGTAAACCCGTAAATCTGACGCACAAGCGATCATGACGCTGCCTCTCTTGTCCCATTTGGGTTCATTTTCGCTTGGAAAAAAACTATCTGATGCGATTCTGGAAAAGATTATTGTTGTGTTCAAGTTGTGCTAAAAGGAGTTAGCCTATCACTGAAACTATTCAAGCCTAAAATACTGTAGCTTCTCAATGCAAAACGGTCTGCAGCAGCACAGACGTCCTCAATGCTAAAATCAGCGTCGATAGTCCACATTTCTAAAGAAGTTACGCGAATGACTAAGGGTTCCTAAAGCACTTGAAAGCTGAATAGGTACAGTATAATAGGACTTTGCACCAATCTGATGGTTGAATAAAATATTAAAAACAATAAAGATATTTGTTGTTGAGCTCGTATGTCTATTTATTCAATAATTTAGCAGCAACAAAAGAGGGTTTTGATTTGAAAATGTTTAACTCTTTTGCTACTGGACCTTTCTCTAGCACTTTTTCCTTCCACTCAACTTTCCATTAATGTGCTTCTATACTCTGGTCAGCTTCTTTGGCAATGCCCCCGTGTAGCTGAATCTCCTGGTGGAGAGGGCTAGTTACCGTTGGCTTGACAACTGTTATGTCAGCAGTCCTGCAGGCCATTAGAGCTGAAATGATTAATTATGATGAATCAATTAATGAAATAGTGGGCAACTAATTTAGTAATCAAATAATTAACTGCCGTTTACAGACCCTGAAAAAAGGCCATTTGCTGAAAGAACGACATATTTTCAGCAGTAATGAAGCCAAAACTCTACAAAACAATGTATATTTTTTATTGAAGATATAAAAAAATCAATAATCACCAGATTAGCCCCTACTGCTAAATTGATGTTAAATCAAGCAGAAAGGGACGAGCTTTGCAAATGCAGATGCGACCTTTGCTACAAATCATCAAGTGCTCACTAAAGGAATGCTTTGTTATTGCATTTTAGGCAATAAAATGTTTGTTTTCTTAAAGGAATTAAATTATTTATTTCCACATTTGAGTGCATTTCTAATAGTATAGTGTCATTTAAGTGCTTAAGTGAAAAATCTGAAATATGTGCCAATTTTTTTTTTCTTCAATTAATCGTCAGAATAACTGATAAACAATTGCTAAAATAATCGTTGGCTGCAACCCAATAGATCAGGGGTGTCAAACTCCAGTCCTCAAGGGCCGCAGTCCTGCAACTTTTAGATGTGCCTCTGCTGCACCACCTGAATAGAATAATTAGGTCATTAAGGCTCTGGAGAACTGATCTACACAAGGAGGAGGTAATTAAGCCATTTCATTCCAGTGTTTTGTACCTGTGGCACATCTAAAAACTGTAGGACTGCGGCCCTCGAGGACTGGAGTTTGACACCCCTGCAATAGATCATAACGTAACATCCCTGTTCTTATGTTATTTCCCAAGACTCTTAAATTTGGGTTTTTATTAGCTATGACCTTCAATATTAACAGGAATAAGTCCTTGAAGTATATCACTTTGTGTGTGTAGTCATTCAGATTTATTAAATTAAAACATTTTTGAATTACTGCAATAAACCAGCTTTTTAATAAAACTCTATCATTTGATATAGAAAATATGACCACATGTTCATTTTAGACTTAGACTTAGACTGACTTTATTATCATTTTGCATGCACAGGGTTTATACAGAACGAAATTTTGTTGCATACGGCTCAGAACAATGTTTTGAGGTTACAATGATATGAGGTTACTCTGGAATATAAATCTAAATATAAAATATAAAGTGCAGGAATGACAGTAAAATATAAGTTATTTTAACTTCTGGGTTTAATTGAGAAGGGTTCTTCCACCAGCTGCTGGTTTGTCTTTATAGCTTCATACTTTGGAGCATCAAAGATGATTTCAGGCCTTTACTGTAGTCCTTGTTTGGCTGCCAGGAGCTGAATCGGATGCGCTCCCGGAGCATGTCGAGGAGATCGGCTCCTTCCAGCAGCGCCGTGGAGGGAAGTCTCCTCAGGATGAGGAGTCGCAGCGCCCACCGAGAGCTGGACCATCACAGTTCGGTGAGTACGCCTGAATTTAAAGACGAACGTATTTGGATGTGAGCACCGTCTCAAAGATCACTATTTTTAGCTCACCAGATGTGAGCAATGCTTTTGTGTTTGTTTAGTACCGTGTACCTTTGTGTTGTCTGAACACTAAAGACAATAGTCAACGGAGGTTAATTGCAGCTGAAATTTGCCGAATCAATGACTAACGTCGCAGGCATCGCCCGCGCCTGTGAGACATTATGGTCTTTGCAAAAGTGGGTCAGGCGCACGTAGCAGCCTGTTCCTCCAGACTGAAACAGACATATGATTATTAGCCGTATGTTATCAGCTCTAATTTATCAGGAAGCTGTCTGCAAACCTTTGAAGAGAAACGGCCAGTCACGATCATGTGTCCTAAACACTTTGGTGCGATTGTGTTCCTCTTCTGGTTCCACCTGTTTGACATCAAACCCTGTAGCTGCTGCTTTTTTTCTTTCCTCATTTAGGTCTCGGATGAGTAAACAATAGCTGCTCAGTTGGAGCTGTTCTCATTACCTCCACACACGTATCAGTTGATTGAAGCCTGCAGAGTGGTAACCGCCCGTAGATGGGTGGGTTTAGTTTTGCTCTTTGTTATCGACACTGTAATTGTATTCTCAGAGTGAAGGCCTCTAATGTACTGAGTGGCACAATGACACAGAGCTGCGACCCAGACCTCTGATCAAGTCAACAGCACCACCTAGTGGTTGTGGGTGGGAAAACGCGTTTATTGTAGTAGAGTTACAGGAATTTAGTTAAACAGAGTGTGTTGCTTGAATATTACTAATTGTTAAACAAATAAATTGTTAAACAAATAAATATATTTGTTTTTTATCTGCATTAAAGGGATTTCTGGAGATGCCCCTGTCAGTCAGACCAAAATCTGAATTTTCTCTTGAGCTGCTGGCAGATTGGCAGATTAAGTTTTGAAAATAGATATGATCAGATATGATTTCTAAAAACCAAAGAATGAGATCAGATTAAAGTGCAGATAAAGGCAAAGGACAAATGCTTTGATCCGTCTAATAACTTTATTTCCTTTGTGTTTTGCTGGTTTTAACACTACCGTCTCTGCTGAAGAACCTGCAATTTTACTCTTTTGTTTTCTTTCTGTTTTTGTTTTCAAATCAATACGTGACGTCGGTATTTATCACAGAGTACTACAAAAAAAAATTTTAATTACAAGAATAAAGTCTTAATACTACGAGAATAAAGTTGTACGACAGGAAATTTAAATAACATGAGAATAAACTCGTATTAAGTAATATGAGAAAAAAGCTTATTGCAATACAAGAATAAAATTATGGTATTACCAGAATAAAGTCATAATAATACAAGACTACAGAACTACAACAGAGTCATAATATTGAGAAAAAAGTCTTTACAATACAAAAAAAATGTCATAATACGAGTAAAAGTTGTAATAATACAACAAAAAGTCATTATACTATAAGCAGTAATGATACAAGAATAAACTCATAATATTATTCAAGTAAGTCGTAAAATATTTTAGTAGAATGAAGTTCTACTAATATATTGAATGAAGTATTTTTTAAAAAACACCTTCACAAAAAACGATAAATGAATCGATGTTGATTGTCTTGTGAAGTTATACTTAAGTGTTGGTTTTACAGATGGGACATATTCAATCTGTTAACACTTCAGCATCAAATTATTATCAGGACTTTGAAATGATTGTGCAAACTACTGAGTTTATTTTGAAGAAAACTAAACAAGCTAGTTACATCAGAACTTGATAACTATATCCAAGCTTTGCTCTTACTAAAACACAACTTTTTTCTAGTCATTTTAACAAGTTTTTTCTGTCTTTATTCCAAAAATATTACACCTTGATTGTCATATTATGACTTTATTCTCGTAGTTTCAACAAAACGAACAAAGACTAAATCTGTCCCTAACCCTCCATCGTAAATATCAGCCAGGAAAGACTGATCAGTGGCTCTTCTTTTTTTTAAGACAAGCTCTTATTGACTTTTTCCAAACCCCACATTTAGCATATTTATTAGCTCCTGTTATATATTATTAATCTTATTTTTACTAGCATTACTAGTAATATTATCACCCATCAGGTCAGATGATTTAAAAAAATAAAAATGTAGTCAGATGGGTTGCATGGTGACATCAGCTCTTTAAGTGTGGGTGCCTGAAGCTGGGGGTGCGGCAGAGCAGAGATGGACTCCGTGCTGAGAGCCCTCCTGTACGTGTGGTCATGCTGTCAGACTCCGTGGTCCCTCTGGGTAAGTCGCTGATCACTTCTCTTCTCAAAGGGGCTTCACTGAACACATTTACACACTGGAAACTACCCTAAATATGTGATGGCCGCATCATATTGCTGGTGCCGTTGTTGGCTTGAGTTTGTGGCTGAGATTGTGCTGAGTGTTGAGGTCAGAAGACTGAAAGCAGCGAGAGCAGCTGTGAGTCAGCGCCAAGTGGATGATGTCATCAGGAGAACGAGAAACACTGAAACTGAAAGTTGGCTGTGGTTGGATGTTACACCCGAAGAAGTTTCATATTTAAACTAGAAATCTTTGCTCATCTCATTTAATTGTAACACATGGATCGGAGATGCTCTGATCACAATGTTGTGGCTGACTTTTTTTTCTTTCTTTTTTTTTCTGTTAAGCTTTATGTTGCTTATGATAACTGCTGGATTCCCGTGCAGTCTTGAAAGCTATAGAGGTATTTTTGTTGTTGTTGTTTTTCCTACTTTGGATATGTGTGGAAAAAGAAAAAGAAAATCTAAATTGAAAATATTAGATTTTCCAGACTTTTTTCTTATTCTTTTGTCTCATAGAAACATACCAGAAGTATGGCCTCAAAAAAAAAGAAATTACATTTATATATTGAAACTTAATTTCTTTGTCCGACATGTTAACCAGAAATGAATGCACACTCATTTAGCAATGAATGTTATTTTACTGTTTTTCTGGGCTTAGCAAAAATAGTTAGAGTTGACATTTTAAATCGTCTTTTAACACGTCAAAGACAATTTAAACGATGGTTAACATGTTAACAACCGCCACCGCACACATAGCACTGCTAATTAGAGGAGGCCGTCTTTGTGTGTATATCCTAGAGAATATCTCTGATTTCCAAGTTCAAAAGGACGTAGCAGAAGAATTTTGCTGCGATGCATTCAGCCTTCCTGTTACCTGATTTGTCTTGATTTCTCTCACCCTGAAGAAACCATGAACATGTTATAAGATAGTATTTTCTTTTCCTTTTTTCCATTTTCATTTCCTTTTTCCGTTTGGACCTTTTCCCTTTTTTTAAAGCTAACTTTTAGCTGTAGCTATTTTGTCTTCTTCACTTGGTCAACAGCTTGGTCACTTGGTCTCTTCTTCACTTGGTCAACAGCATCCACACTGAAGAGTGTTGTTGTTTGCAGGACATGATGATCTCTTACATATGGTGTGTTCACTGATAAGGGAAAAAACGTTTTAGTTCGATTTTTTAGTTTCTTGCTCGCCGATCCCCTGATATGACTGATCCAGTTGGAAATCAACTAGTTCTGGTCACCAGTTAATTTGTTAGCGCCTCTTTAATATGAGATGAAGTGACAGAAAAAATCTCCTTGTCATGTATTTTTAGGTGTTTCTAAAAATTTTGTTTAAATTTAAAATTTTCAAGCAACCCCTGTTCGTTCTTTATAAGCGAAGTTCACGGGTTAACGATTAAACCATTCAACTTTTTTTTTAAATATTAAAAAAGAACAAGTGAAACACAAAATAGGAAATATTTGTATTATTTTGACTTTATATTTATTGGTAGTGTTTTGCTTCACAGTTGTGACAATAAAAAAAGCCAGCGAAAAATCTGATTATCAAAGCAGCTATGCAGCTATTGGAGCTGTTAGTTTATGTTTTTGTAAACTGAGAACCATCGCAGGTCTCTTTCTTGAAGCAAAGCACTTCAGAGAAATCTGATTTCCTGTAGAGGGCATATGTCGAGCTTTTAGAAGCCCTGCTGCTCCCGTTTGTTCAGAGGTTAACTCTGTTAGGTGGACTCGCCCTCTCTGGTTTTATGCACCGCAGCAGCCAGCTGCTCATTGGCAGATGCTCCTTGTCGGTTGTTTGCATGAGTTTTGACTCCGACTCGCGAGTTAAACAAACATTACTTGCCCTTGGCGATCTTGCCTTTTGTCTGTGTTGTGCTGTCAAACTGGTTGAGCAAAACGACAAAGAAAAAAAAATCAAATCTCCTTTTCATTCTTCACTTTTCAATCTCTTGACTTCACTCTTCATATTTTCTTTTAGTGATCAGGTTTTACCGCCATTCCTTTTCTTTAATGTATTTTTTCCTCTGCTTTCTAATGTTGCTATAATGAAGTCACATGTAGATCATTATCTGTTTCGTCCTATGTCTGGCTGTTTCCCTTCATTTGACTTCTGCTGAACCCAAGTGGAGTGGCTGAGCACCGCAGAACATATATCACCTCCTCCTCCCCCTCCTGCTCTGAATCAAGGACCTCCCATTCTCTCCCTCTCTCGCTCTCTCTGAATCCGATCCACACTCCCTCTCTCCACCCAGTTTCTCCTTGACAGTGAGTCCTGCAACAATCGGCACAGTGAGCAGGAAACATTGATGTGTTTTTCGTCTTACCTGCCTGTACCTGCCTGCAGAGTAAGTCAAGAGGGGAGCTAAAAGAAAAGGCCTTTCTTTTTTTTTCGATCGGACTTCAACTCCGTTTGCACTCTTTCCTGCTTTACCCGCAGTGGATGCCCTCTGGTTTTCTCCCTGTGGAATACGAATGACTACAGCAGCTTTTCCTTTCGCCACCAGCTGTCTTGCTCAGTTTTCTACGCAGCTTACATTAGCACTTTGAGGATGTAGCCTTGCCAATTGGACAGATTTTTCAACTGTGACTTTTTGGGGGGGATAAATAGATCAATATAACCTCTGGGCAATCATTCGATCAGTCGAAATTAAGAGCAGTCGCAGCGGCAGGATCATTACGGTTGTTACAGGGAGTTCAGTCAAAAAAAAGAATCTATCTGACAATGCCTTGGTAGTTTACTTTGCGTATTGAAACCGTGTCTTAGAAACCTGTTGGGGGACATTGAAGCAGTTGTTCCAGGGCGATCCCACAGTGCGGTGCCCTTCATAACCACTTCAAAGTTCTGGCCCTGTCTAACCTCTACATGCTCATCTGGGTGCTGTGCCAAGCACATCATACCGAGCATCGAAATAGAGGTTAGAGAACTCTGCAAATTCACTCGGGGCAGACGGCGTGGAGCCTGGACAGCGATGAGTTGAAACTGGAGTCCTGATTGCTCTGGTGGGACTAGACTGTGAAGAGGCCTCATAGAAGTCAAACAGGGGAGTGTCTTAACCCTGCAACAGTCACGGACCGACTCGCTCTATCTCTGCTGCATCCCCACTCGCCAGACGAGCCCTCTTGTCGTTCCGTCACCTTCCTCGCTGCTGCAGTGTCAACCCTGCAACATGCGTCAGTGAGTGTCGAGGACACCGTCCGTTGGACTGCCGTCTCCTCAGCGCGTCTCGGACTCTGATGACTCACAGCTGCTGCGGCGGCAAGAGGCACGGTTCAGCTCACGGGTTCGGCTCGGACGCCGCGGGCCGTGATGGAGTATCTCGGGGACAAGCTGTCGGTGGCTCACTCTCAGGTGTCGGGATGGATGGGGAACGTGCGCCGCTCCTTTCACGGAGCGCTCAGCTTCCTCTCCGGCTCGGCGGAGAGGGGAGGCGGAGGTGAGGACTTAGCCGGGGGGTTCAAGAGGACCAACTCCCTGCGCTCCCTGGCCTCGCGTAGCAGAGAGTCCATCCGCAGGTTCTCGCTGCGCAGCCAACAGCGTCTGTCCCTGCGCAGACGCACAGCGCCCAACACCCCAATCGCCGTAAGACCCCCAATCTCACACACACACTCAGTTATAACACAGAGAAGTTAACTTTTGGTTCCTGGTTACAGTAAATGCCATGTAGGACGTCAATATGACTTAGAGCTATTTAAATTAACGACATTTTGTCTATGTGACAGCAGTTGCACCGTCACAAGCTTTTTGATCTTTCACTGAGCATGCCAAGAACTTTTACATCTGCTGTCATCTGCTCCACCCTTCTGCTTGTCATCACATATTTCCTTTGCATCTGCTGCTTTCACTGCCTCTGGCTCTAACGAAACTTCATCTCTTTCTTACTACTTGGATTGTTGTCATACTTGCAGGTAGGAATGCACCGATTGCAGGTTTCCTGTCATTTGCCGATCATTGATTTTTTTAAAAAACCAACCTGCCGATTGCGATTTTGGCCAATCCCAATGTTTTTGTCCTAAATGTTGCTAAATGTAGCAAGAAAGTCACTGAGTTGGCAGCAGTGGTGTGACTGTTGTTAACTGCGAATGTGCAGACATGACCCGGTGGGCCGGTCTATCAATCAAACCTCTCAGCCGATCACCGATCTGTCAAAATTAAGGAAATCAGGGCTGATTTATCTGCTGGCTTATTTATTGGTGCACCTCTACATACAAATGCATCGATCAGAGCTTTGTGGCCGATTTCAGATCTCTGATTTTTGTAAAGGTCTGAACTGCCGATACCAAATGTAGTCAGTGGTGATTTTTGTTTAAAATTAGAATTATAGTCATTCTGCCCGTAGGAGTTAAAGGTTTTAACGCCATCTTTAGCATCTTATGTAAGCATTTAGCATAATTAAGCTACCACTGAGTTTTCTAAAAGACTGCTTTGGCCAGGTTGAAAGCAATTTTGATGATGTTTACACCTTCCTGTTATTTGCAGAAGCGTAGAGTTAATTTGCTCCTTCGCCACTGAAACATCCCAATGGCAGCCACAAATTGATGTCTCCTTTGGCAGAAAACCGCTTTTTATAACAAACAAGCTGGTTCCATAACAAGGAATGAACATGAAGTCTAGCTCTCTTGTTTTAAAAAGTCTTTCACAGCTTCTGTGTGTCTTTAGACTTCATTTTTAAGTACTTTGCTGATACATTACATTGAGTCCTCCTTCTTTAGTAACAGTTTCTTCACAGAACAGTGGTAGTGTTTATATATGGGATGTTTATTGATTGATTTTTTTTTTTTAGTTTATAACCAAATGGTCACCTGTTAGAGCTGGTCAAGCTAAAATATCATCCAATTTCGTTCACCAGATCATTTCTAGGTGCATCTACCGGCCCTCCAGGTCATTTTATTATTAGAAATTGCTTATTGATAGAAAAAAAAGAATTACTAATGACAGTTTTGCTTTTAAAGTTCCCAGAAATATAAAATTTTGTATTTCGGGCTTTCCTTCCCTGGGTTTCATTTCAACTATTCCCTTTGACAGGTCTATTTGGTGGTATATTTAAGTGAAACTACTGCTCTGTATGAGCTGGCACCTATTTATTCAACTGGTGCGCAAACCCAGTATGACTCACAGTTCCTAAAGATAAATGGTGTTTCCGTGGCTTAGTTGGTTTTAGTCATGAACAGCTGTTATTGTTATCTCTGGCCAAAACAGAGCTCCCCATCAGTAAGTGGATAATTTGACAGGGCCAGAGATTCAAACAAAGAAAAATAATTGCTTACTATTTGGAATGGATCCAATTGTGAGACTTTGAAGTCTTTTTCTTGTCCCATTTTCAGAGAAGTGTTTTATCCTGACATTTTGTTTGGTATTAATTCAGAAAAAGGCCCTTTGGGTTGTTGTAGTTACACTAACATACCCCCAGGATTTTGATATATGATTGATGTGACTTCTGTCTTGTTATCACACTATAAATTATCAAGTATTTATGTCAGCCAAACACTTTGACATGAGATAACCAGCTTGGCATGTTGTGCTGTAGGATGCACGTCTGTACAAGCGGTAGCTGGTGGAAAACTCTAATTAAAGTCACGGAGCAGAGGAAATGTAGCTGTAGCTGGGTGTAAAGAGTACAAACAGTGTTTAACCTCAAAGTGCAACTGGAAATTTGCAACAACTAATTATAGTTGGA